>NC_142092.1:43514520-43837020 GCF_054644295.1 Miniopterus natalensis | reverse complement strand
AACAAAATAAAAAGGTTTCCCAAAGTGATACAAACTGGATTGTTGCTGATAATTTTGTTACTACAAGTCACTCTTACAGTACCTTAGGTATTAAAATTATTCATGTAAGAGAAATCTTGAAATTTCAATTTTTATAAATTGTTAGACTACATTTATCAGGAAAACAAGAATAACATTTGTTTAAGAGTCTGCTTTTTAGTTATTAGATGAGAAGACCTATCATCATTTTAGATTTTCCTTCTCCATAACCCCCCACTCTTCATATTCTTGCTGCCACTCTAAACTCTCAGCAATAGGTCAGAAGCAGGAAGCCAAGGAAATCAATCAAAACTGATTAGAGAGAGTAACCAAAGAATTTATATGCATATATACACAACCCAAGGACACGGAAAATGGTGGGGAGAGGGACCGGGGAGGGGGATGCGACGGGGTGGAATGGGTCATTGGGGAGAAAAAGGGACATTTGTAATATTTAAAAAAAAAAAAAAAGACATTGTTTATTCACCAAAACAACAAACAAAAACACACACAACTGATTAGAGAGCCTGGCTGGGTATGACTCAGCGGTTGAGCATCCACCTAGGATCCAGGAGATCGAGGTTCGATTCCTGGTCAGGACACATGCTGGGTTTCGGGCTTGATCCCCAGTAGGGGGCATGCAGGAGGAAGCCGATCAGTGACTCTCGCATCATTGATGTTTCTCTCTCTCCTTCTTCCTCCCTCTCTCTGAAATCAACAAAGATATATTAAAAACAAAAAACTGATTAGAGATTAAAATAAGACTAGGAAAGTTGGTGTTTTATGAAAATCCTCACAAATTAGTTGCTTTCTTGATTGTTTACCTGATGACATTTCCCTTGAAAATTCTATGAAAATTTTCCATTCATGACAGAAAAGAAAATGTATATTAATTTTTAATATAAAGTCTATGCCAAGAAAATTATTAACCATAAAAGAGACATAGAGAAAGACATGAATAAATGAGAATCTTCTGGACAAAATTAAGTCTAATAAACAATTTTCCCTGCTAATATTAATGAAATACCAAATAAAGCTCCTGTGAGTACTGTATAGCACTTAAGAAACTGTGAAACTCACCTTGAAGAATAAATAAGACCAAAAAATTTGTTTCAAATATGAAGATACTGGGAGAATTGTCCAACCAAAATTTAAACTATATTATTAAATAACAGTTATCAAAACAATATGAGTAAAAACCAGAAATCTTGTCCAGTTGAACAGAATATATAGTCTTGAAGTAGATTCAGGCTTATTTTTTAACTTTTCTATTTTTTATGATATAACTATAATTTATTATACAGCTTAACTATGATGAAATAGAAGTTAAAGTATAATGGGGAAAGGCATTATTTGGACAATTAGAAACCAACATCCTGAGATTCATTTAGATCTGTTCACGTTACTGAGCTCATGTGGATCATTTAATGAATAAAATTATGAAAATAATTGTTTACAAGGTATGTTTCTCATAGAATAAATTAAGGGTATAATTGGATGTATGATTTTTAAATATGTAAACGAAATATACCTTAGTTAAGGAAACATTGTAAAAAGTGAGAAAATTAACTGATAAAAGCTTACTCTCAATAATGGATTAAAATTGGCTACTAGTAAATAAAAATCAGTGTCCATACTATAAATAATCCAACTAGAAGAATTTGATATAGGACCATTACATGAAAAATACAGTATATTAGAGTATATATACTCTGGCATTTATAATATAATAAATGTAAATACAGTCAGTTCTGTTATAATGCAACATGTGCTCCTAAAAATCACCAATCTTTGCAGAATCACAGTTAAAACCATAACGTCTATGGGGGAAATGGGGTTTGAAGCATACAACACTCAAAAAACTTCATCAGTGACACATTAAAAAAATATGGGAATCTAATAAAAACAGTATAACAGTTTTATACATGTTTAAAATGGTTAAACACAACCTAGTTTGCTTGTAGAAGTAGGCTTCAGAGGGTTATAACTTGTGCGTTACTGGTTAGATATGGAAAACTTGACAATTGGTCTGGTTCTTAACACAGTGAACTGAGATAGGTGGTAGATATTTGAATAGCGTGTCTGGGTGCAGATTGCTGTGTTCATAAAATTGAGCTTAAGCAAATGCAAAATTCCTATTGTGTTTAAATTGTTCCTAATATATCAGTGTCATTGAAACAAACATAGGAGAAGTGACTAATTAAAATACTATATAATTATTAAAAATCACTAGTTCTTAGTATGTGTGTTTAGTTCTGGAGATGGAGGAATAGAAAGTATAATTCATAAAAGTTCCCAGGTTGATTCTTGAGAGACTTATTTGTTTCTAGATACGTTGTTATACCTTATTGCATATTATATTAAACTGTGAAAACTAAATTTGATTTACAGTGTCATATTGGTAGAGCTATGGTGACACCAGTACTCAAAAATACTTAAAACATTTCTCCCTTTACTAATTTTATTATAGTTTTACTTCTTCAATCTTAGTTTTCTTTTTCTTCTTAGCTTGTTTTTAAAGTTCAGGAGTTAGTTTTTCATTCAGTAGCCATTACCATGGAATTTGTCAGCCATATGGAGATTTTTAATGCTTAGGAAACTTAGGGGGCCAAAATACAGATCTCTTTCTTCCCCAAAGAGAGAAAAAACCTCTAGACAAATAGCTCTGAGAGATCACAGAGGTTATATGACCAGTTACGAGCTAGGTTTATTTGATAGTGCTTTATTGGTATGAAACATATAGATATAAATAATTTCTCTAGGTCTATATGGTCACCCTGTCAGTTTTTAAAACAAAACAAACAGAAGCCCTCTACATCTTTTAATCTTAAAAATTAGTCAAGTATTTAAAGTTTTCTCCCTGTGTGAAATGTATTTTCTTGTGTCCTTGTCCTTTTTACTGTAGATGGAAAAACTTACTCTTTCATCATAGCTGTACAATTAATATTTTAATGCTACAGAAAATGTAAAATTTCCATTAATATGATAATAAATGATTAGAATTTCCTAATGAAAAATAAGAGCTATATAGGGTCAAGAAATATATTCATTAAGTAGGAGGACAATTAATTGTTGCCTGACTGCATTGCTATCTTGGTTCACTAAAGTACTGTTAAAGTATTTGAGTGATTGAAAATATTATCCTATTCTTTCTCCTTTTTTGTCAGTGAAAGATAAAGCAGAAATACTTCTGCAAGTTGATGAATCACAAAGTATCAAGAATGAACTGACTATACAGGTAAGAAAAACTGTATAAGACTGGTATGCTTAGGCCATTCTTTAGTCTTGAATTATGAAACTTGACTAAACAAAAATATAGTCCATCAACACTGCAAGAAAATGATATGAATTGATGAACACACAATACAAATATACAGATGATGTATTATAGAACTGTACACCTGAAACATATAATTTTATTAACCAATGTTACCCCAATAAATTCAATAAAAAAGAAAGTGATATAAATTATATTTAATTATTACTATATGTAATAGCAAACAAATGAAGATACTATTTACTGTGTAAGGGAGATAGGTATGTTCTGAAGAATAGGGGAAGATAAGGTTGTATTTTAGTTGATGTGGACTATGACTATAGAGATAGAAATAGAAAGGGCAGCTAGAACTTACCCTACTCTTGGACTTGATTTTCTGCACTTCCCATCATTATTCTGTGGTCTTAGATCAGTGAGCTTGTCCTGTCTACTCTAATATATAGCTAAGTAAAGTGCCTAATTGAAATTGGGGTGGTGAGGAGGGGTTCTCCTCTGATGCTCATTTATCCAGTAGTCAAAAATCATCATTATGAATAAGTGTTAAGAATTAAGGTTATTGTATGTATGGTGCCAGGTAGCAGGTACTGGAAATATTGAGGGGAACACTTTGTAAAGTATATGGTTGTCTAACCACTATGTTGTACACACCTGAAATTAATACAAAATAATATTGAATGTAAAAAAATATATATATGTTTACACAGAACTAAAAAAAAAGAGTATTTCAAAAAAAGTCTTTAAAAATTGAATATTTGGTTATAGGTGTCTTCACTTCATGCTGCGTTAGAACAAGAAAGATCTAAAGTGAAAGTATTACAAGCAGAATTAGCCAAATATCAGGTATGCTTTTATAATTTTGGAAATGTTTTCATCACAAATAATACATTTGAAATAGATATTATGTGAGAATAACTACATTATTTTGTTCTTAGGCCAAAATTTATTCACCAGAAATATTAATGATTTTGTTATATAATTTACATTTTAGAAAATGTTAAGGTTATTCTAGATATTGGTATATGCATCTAGATATTGGATATCTCTAAAGTATTTCAGAAAAATTCTTGGTACTACATATGATGTCGCATACATGCCATTGACTCATATCAAGGGAAGGTACATAATGACATTTGTCCCATTATATAATACGTTTAATCACTTGGGTACAGCAATATCTTTTGGATGTCTTCATTGTAAAGGTATATTTTCCAGTTTGGAAATTAATAAATGATATGTTGAGTGATACTTTGAGATTGTGTGACTATCCTTTTCTATTTACCCAGTGTTTTAGCATCCATTGATATTTGTAGCAGTTACTTTTGGTGGTTGCAAAATAGTGATTTTTCTAATTGTGTCATTTCTTCCGCACTCACAAATTGACATTCAGCATTTTATTCTGGACGAAGCAGTTAAAAATATCAGTGCTGTTTCAGTATATGTGTATCTATAAGTATATATAAATACACACATGTATTTGTATGTATGTATGTATGTGTGTCTAAGTCATGATATAAAAACATATTAATGTGGGGTCACTGTCAAAATAGTTTGAAAGCCACTGGTGGCCTAGAGAACGTAAAAGTTGTTTAGCCCCAGCTTTGACATCTCATCAATCCGGGAATGAGAATTTGTCTGGGAGGCTTTGAAAATGATTCTTGAATTTTTTGTGTTTTAAAAAAAATCTTGTTGAGAAGCAAGGTAAGAATTTTAAGCTATATAAGATTGATACTTATGTGTAGTTGGGATCTACCTTATAGAAAAATTTTTGATAAATTTATTTTTATATTTCTATCAGGAAATTATTTTTTAATGCATTTCATTATACATCTCAGGTCCCACATAATCTCTTTATACTTATTTTCTCTGAATGAATCCTTGCAGAACTTTTATTTGGTCAGGAATGAATAACAGGGTTCTTATACTTGACTTTTTAAAAATGAAGGTTGACATAGAAATGTTTTTGATTACCAAGAGGAAAGTTATAGGCAGAAAAAAGATGGGAAAAAAAAACAAAACAAAGAGAAGCTAGCCACTATTATTAAGTGGGCCTGGGTTTCACGTGCCCCTGATATAACCACCATTTTTAGAAATGCGCTTTTCACAGACAGGTAGTTCCCAGACTTGGCTGATCATCAGAATCACTTTAGAGCTTTTTGAATTATAGTTTGTCCCACTCCTGGTAATTGTGAATAAATAGGTCTAGGACAAAGTCTAGACATCCAAATTTGAAAAATATTACTCAGGTGGTTGTAATGATCAACTGAATTTGAGTACCATTGCCTTAGTTTATAAAAACAGAGAGAAAAACTATACTATTGTTGTAAGACAAACACATCAAATCATTATTTATGATTAAAATGGAGGTAGTTATGGATGATTTTAATTTTCTTCTTTGTACCTTGTACTTTCCATATTTCTACAATTAATATTTACTTTTAAAATTATAATGCAGAAAATGTTATGTTTAAATTAATGCAAAATACTTGTCAAGTTGCTTCTCTCTTTTCTTGGCCCAAGTCAAGTACCATAGATGGAGTTTCAGTTGGACAGATTAAATACAGATGTATATATGTCATTGAGCAATAAGAAAAGTATAATCTACTTTTCAAACCAGTGATGAACAAAATCAGACTTCTAATGCTGTCTGATAAGAGGAAGACTAGACAGAACTTGCATTAGAAATTGAATTACCCAAAAGGGATTATATGGGATAAATTGTGTTAGTATTGATCAAAGTTTTTATTTTAAAAACAATCTGGGACAGTCTAAAAGAGCTCTAAAAAGATAACATATTGGTGATCTTACTAAGTCTAGACTAGTTCAAATAGATGTAACTGTTTTCTACAACTACTTTAACGATTTGTAAAAATAACCCTGTAAAAATAATTTAGTATATGCATATTCAAATATGCAACAAACTCAAAAAAGAAATTGCTTCCTTCTCATACACAAAAATGCCTTTGGTTTCATATATTCTTAAAATGACAGTGTCCCCAAAATGGTGTTTCCTAAATAATTTGCCCTATTTTTCTTTACAGGGTGGCAGAAAAGGGAAAAGAAACTCTGAATTCGACCAGTGTAGGTGATTCCATTAGCCTTTGAGGTCAACACAAAAATTAAAACTTTCAGGGTTTTGCAAAAATGTATATATTTAATGCTGTACAACTGCTAAGCTATGCAGTTTTTGTTGAAGAAATACTTAAAACAATTAGCTTACTACAGTCTATACTTTTTTGTCCTTTTGGCTTAAAGTGAAAAGAAGAAAAACAGAATTCCAGCAGAACACAATGATTATTGTTTACTATCCGTACTTCTTATCACTTTAGTTTTTCATCAGTCAATAAAATTAATTTACTCTTCCATTAATACGTTTGATGTTTTAAGTTTCAGAAACAATGTGAACATTTTATTTTTGCCTATAGCATAACCAATTAATTGGATTATTTATGTTCAGTGAATATTTACTTAGCACTTTCTGCATGCTAAACCTATGGGACATACAAGATGGTTGATATAATAGGTGTAGTGCCTATTATAAAAGATTGAGGCTCTCTAAGCTCAGAACTCCTCTCTTAGAATCTACTACATGTACAGATGACACTTTTCCTCTTTGCATTGCTCTTTGGGAACTGGACCTTGGGGAAATGGTGCATGACAATGCTGATAATCTTTTATTGATGTAAGTAACAGAGTCCTTTGTCCTTGACTAGGAGACTTGTGTCTTCTCTATCCACATCCACAAAATTGTGGCAACTTAGCTTGCAAGTAGGGCAAGTAGAGGCTGATATTTAGATCAGCCTCAGGTTCATGCCAGTGTAACAACAGTGACAGAAACAGGCATTACATTAAACATGAAAGGGAAATTCCCAACTGCTATGGGCAGAAACCAGGCAGATTTGTAGACTGTTGCTGGTTGGCTTGGGATATGAAGGAGTGAGCATATAAGCATTAAGAATGGCAACAGCTAGGCTGTCCTTCAGCTCAGCTCTTCCCTCAGTCTGTCATGCTAATCTTACATTCATCCAGAGATGACAGTAAAAGGTCTCAAGAGTTTTTTTGCTTTTTACAGTGAAAACTGCTACAAGGAACTTTGGCCCTTTATAGATTTTCCTTAGACAGACTAATTTCTGCAGAAACCATAAATGAGGTATTTAGATTAGTATTAAGACTCTTATTGCCCCAGGTTGGGTTTACAGTGCTAATGAGGTAACCCACTGAAGAATGAAAAACAGACCCAAAGGAATCTAGATAACTTCTGGAAATCAGCCCTGCCATCATGGAAAACTCCCCCTAGCACTTATGTTGAATTTAAGAGCGATTATTTTGATAAGGGGGCAGTAAAACCCAGATTATGGTGGACTCCTCAAAGGTCATCAGCCAAAGGACAGACTCCAGCCACAACTGGAAAATGTGGCTGTGGCTGCCACAGTTACAAAGGCAGAAATAGTGTGAGCGGATGATGTCTTTTCTGCCTAATATAGAGCTTTGGGTAGACTGGAAACATTGGAAGTTTGACGAAGCTGTGGGCAGCCACTGCACTGCTTAAAACAAAGTCATTGCACCTTGCTTCTGGCACATACACTCCTTCCTGCCTCTTGATCCCTCTCTTCTCCTCTACCCCAGCTTCAGCTGCTTTAAGGGAAAGATGATTAGGAGAGAGGTCAAGCTTTCCCTGTCACCAAGGGGAACCAAAGGTCCGTCTGGCAAGTATTCGGGGGAACTTTGGGGTGGAGAGGAACTCAAACTTGTATGGCTCTGCTGGATACAGGAGCCCATCACCATTCTCCCAGCCTCATGGGGGAACTGGCACCGGGAATGCAGCAAATGGGGCTCAGGAAGGATTCACCTGGAAAAGGAATGCTAAAGTGACCTTCTGGGTGCGGTCCTCCAGGCCAATTCCATCTTCATTACTTTTATGTCTGAATGTGTAGTAGAAATTGATGTGTACCTGTGTTTCCTCATTCCCTAAGTGCCAGAGGAGGTTCTCTTGATTGAAAAGAGTTGCAAGCAGAGAAGTGCTAGTGATTCTGAGGCTCTATAGTTTGAGCTACAAGTCTGTAGAACTGATAATTTTGCCAACTGGAGTCTTTGATGAGAGGAGGCAGCCTCCATCCCGAGGTGCCCCTTGGGGTTTTGAACTCATAGCCTCCCTAACACAGCTACCACATACACCCCATTTGAAAAGCAGCTATTAGTTGTCCTGGCTGGGTAGCTCAGTTGGTTAGAACATCATCTGCATACACTAAGATTGAGGATTCGATCTCTGGTCAGCACATACAAGAATCAACCAATGAATGCATAAATTAGTGGAGCAACAAATGGATGTCTCTCTCTCTCCCTTTCATCAATAAAAAAGAAATGAAAAAAAAAGAAAACCTATTTCCCAAGTACTCCATTTAAAAAAACACACAAAAAAGCTATTTATTAGCTTGCTATTGAGCTCTTAGTTGAAACTGAATGCCTGACTGATAAGGGCCTCGTGACTCAGCCTAATACTGCCATTTGGGGGGGTGGGTCAATTTGGACTGAATGACTACCACGGTGGAAGGGCTAAATAAGCCTTGGTCATCAAATGGAAATGATATATTCAAAAATGATGTTCTGGCCCAGTGGCATCCTGGCTTTATATGAAAAGCGGAAGCTATCTCCCTGGGAGAAACCTTATCATTTGCCTTCTCCTCCCTCTGACTTTTCTGTATGAAGCAAAGCTGCTGACTCAATGGGGCTCTCAATTCAGGATTTCCCCTAAATGCTTGGGCCTGATTCACTGATGGTTTAGCTACACTGAAACCTATTAGGAGGCCTCGGATCTGCTGTGGCTGTTCAACTTGGGTATTAACATGTAGGACCAAAAGTGGACATGGTCACTACATTCTGGGCAGAATTCAAGGCCACTCTCTTATCTCTGACCAATAGTCCTCTTGATGAACTTTGTTATATTTGTACTGACTGTGGGCTGTTGCCAGTGGCCTAGCTCTTCAGTCTGCACTTGGAAAACTACAGACTGGCAGATTGAAAACACCTCCTCTCTGGGGACATGAAGTATACAAACAAAATCACAACTGCTGACCCAACCACTTGGGTCTCTCATGTAGACGTCCATGGTAGGGGCCACTCCGATGAAACTGACTGAAGTCAGTTGCTGACAGAGCTTTGTGCTGCCCTGATTGCCACCATTGCTGCTTCTGTCCATCATTGTACTTGACGTGATCCACACCCATCATCACAGAGTGGGCAGAGTATCAAAGGCTACTACTGATTGCCAGACTTGGACTCCTGACAAAAGATGATGCATCTGTCTCAGGGAATGAGGCCACTCCTGGCATATTGATTACATTGGACTTTTGACCCTCTCTCAGGTATTGGTGGTGTCTCATCATTGTTGACACTTTGTCACCCTTGGTGTTCCTGGTCTAGTCCAATCAACTGTCTGTAGCCACACTCTTGTGCCCCTTAAACTAATCTGTCATGTTTTTGGCTTTCTGGACCATTTGCAATCTGACAGTGGTGTACCTTTTATTGCAAAAGCCACTTAACAATGGGCTAATGGCCAAGGTACTCAGGACTTTTTGTGCTACAATCGACAGTCATCTCAAAGATTCTCTGCTTTATATCCCATACCTGCTCCTTGTTTATACATTTTAGTACTAGGTATTTTCGTCACTGAATGTGGCTGTCTCCAGAAAGAAATCATCTCCTGGCCACTTCCTAGGTAATGATAAAGAGGAGATGGGGTGGGGGAAGTATATAAAACTATACTGAAAATCCAGAAAGCTACCCTGGGCATGATGCTGCTTTCCTCTAATGACAAATGCATGTTGGTCTGGTTGGTACATTACGATTTAAGCTTAATTCTGGTTTAGCTGCTTGGATTCTCCTGTTGGACTGACATGGTCTTAGTGCGTAAGGATAATGTTGAGTACATTTCTCCCTTAGTCCCCCTATAACGGCCAATGGTGGTCCAAATGAGGGACATAATGGGTCTTCGTAAGTTTTAGAAAAATGTCCTTATTACTTTTGTGCCTTATCCTTATGGACAAAAGGTCTAGGTGTGAATCAGGGATGAATGGAAGGTGAAGTTATAGCTACTGGAATGGGACACTGTTTTTTTTGGTGGTAGGGGTAAACTGTCTGGCACTAGGGGAAGGAACATCTTGAACCTCGGGAGGCAGGGGAGAGGGAGAAACATCAATGGTCTTCTGTCTTTCAGAGCTATCCCTGGACCTTTTCTCATGAAGGAAGACATTCAGGTAAGGTTCTCATGAATTAGCAAATGCTACATTTAACTGAGTCTGCTGTGTCCCACCACACAGCTCTGACCACAGTTGATTGCCATTCTTGTTTAGTAAGAAAATGGCAGGGAGCCCTGGTGGGGTAGCTCAGTTGGTTAGAGCGTCATCCTGATATGTCAAGGTTGTGGGTTCGATCTCCAGTCAGGGCACATGCAAGAATCAACCAATGAATGCATAAGTAAGTGGAACAACAAATTGATGTTTCTCCTCTCCCTCTCTCTCTCAAATCAATTTTTTAAAAAGTTTAAAAAAAAAGCAGGGAATGTCCCATCTCTTGTACCTCCCATGAAAAACACCTGTCAGCACCTCCAGATATCTTTCCCACTCCCACTCCTGTAGCTTTCACTAGTCATTCTGTGGAGTGGATGAATGCCACTCGGCTGGTGGCATGGACAGACAAGACTGTAGGCAGTCCCCCCGTAAACAAAGACTAGACTTAATTATTCAAACTGAACTAGGAACCCTAAGGCCTACCACAGTGTCCAACTTGTGCCCCACAACTGATGGAGATCACATTGTTGGAGGGAGGGGGGGGCTCCAATAATTATAAACATTTTTCCAGGTGCACCATGTGTGCCCCAGGACTACTACTTGGGTGAATGTCAGGCATTAATTTTCCTCCTCTTGAAAAAACAGTGGCTTGCATCTTAGGGGTGGTCATAAGAAACCTAGTGTTTGAGAAAACACCATCAATAGATCACAGAGCCATCAGATCACACATAGAACTATCCAAATAAGGCTGCCCTTGATTACTTGGAGGAGTTTCTCAGAGGGATAATTTACTTGCTATTTTTTATGTAACTTGGGGAGGAGGAAGTTATTCCTACAACAAGAACCATCCAATTAGAAGAGGTAGAACAAAATTTGTCCTCAATTTAGCTGAAGAGATCAATGACATCACACTGGCCCTGGAAGGCATTCAAGTCAGCCTCAACTCACTGCTCAGGATTGTTATGATTGATATAATTGCCCTAGATTTCCTCTGTGCAGGCCATGGCAAAGTATTTATAATTGCTAAAACATCCTTCTGTGCCTAGATTAATGCCTTGGGCCAAGGGGATAAGGTAATACAAAAACAATACCAACAAGTAGCCAAAGTAGACCCTGATGGTTTATGGGATTTGTTCAGTGGATTGGGTCTAGACCCCTGGGGAGCATGGTTATTAATACTGCAGGTTGGCCTCATACTGCTCTTTGGAATCCTGTTGAAACTAGCCTTATTAAATGCTTTATGAGACAAATTGGATGGATTTGGTCCCAGCCTCTGGTGGTCAGATTAATCAGAATGACCAATAGAGTGGCATCCTCATGGGAAAGTTTGCCAGAAGCCACAAAAGTGTAGAAACAAGGGATAAATATTATCAGGAGATAATTCTTCATGGGTCTCTCATAATTTTGCATATCTTGTGAATGCAGGCACTGACCACCTGTGGTGGGTAGAATAATGGCTCTCCAAAGACCCTAATTTTCAGGACTTGTAAATGTCACTTTACATGCAAAAGGGACTCTGCAGATGTGATTAAGGATCCTGAGATGATGAGATTACCCTGGGTTATTTGTGAGGGCCCAGTGTCATCATAAGGGAAAGGGAGGCAGGAGAGTCAGAAGAGATTGACAATGGAAGCAAAAGTTGTAGTGATCTGGCCACTGCTCCAAGGAATGTGAGCAGTCTCTAGACACTGGAAAAGGCAAGGAACAGATTCTCCCCCAGAGCCTCCAGAAAGAACACAGTCTTTGACTTTAGACCCATATTGGACTTCTGACCTCCAGAATTTTAGGATAACCTGTGTTATTTTAAGCCACTAAATTTGTGATTATTTGTTAAAGCAACAATAGGAAACTAATATACTGTCTTTGTTCTGGACAATTTTTTAAGGATATTTGTATAGTGAACAGTCCTTGAAGAAAATCTCTCCCGAGCAAAGAGCTGCAATATTACTGCCTATTTATAAGGTTTGGGTTCCCTATACTTGGGGTTCCTATTGTAACACAACCCACTGCATGTGTAGTGTCATCATTCTGCAGAAGTTGGGACTTGGGGAA
Source organism: Miniopterus natalensis (assembly GCF_054644295.1). Taxonomy (NCBI): domain Eukaryota; kingdom Metazoa; phylum Chordata; class Mammalia; order Chiroptera; family Miniopteridae; genus Miniopterus; species Miniopterus natalensis. Next base: position 43,824,390 of record NC_142092.1, on the reverse strand, counting down.
CTGGTATAAAAAAATGCTGATACGCTGGCTACAACTATTGCTATACCGAAGTCCATTGCTTCTTATGTCTTCTGCCAGCATTTATGAAACTTAGCTTGTAAATAGGGGAAAACCTCAGACCCCTCACAATTCTTGATCATAGAACTGATAAACCACAGTGCTCTTCACCTTTCACCTAATTTGGAAAACAAGGCTGTAAGAATTATTTGGATGAGATGGAATGATTGGAAGGCTATACACTTTTTTTTTTTAATCCTCACCCGAGATATTTTTTCCCATTGCTTTTCAGAGAGAGTGGATGGGAGAGAGAAACATCGATATGAGACACATCAATTGGTTGCCTCCCACATGCACCCTGACCCAGGCTGGGGATTGAGCCTGCAACCAAGGTATATGCCCTTGGCCAGAATCGAACCCAGGACCTTTCAGTCTGAGGGCCGACGCTCTAACCAGAGCCAAAACAGCTAGGGCAGAAGGTATACACTTTTTAAAACAACTCAGCTTCCGGTGTAAAATATCTCAATAGGCTGCCTTATGTGCTACAAAACTCCCACTATCCTAAAGCATTTCCCCCCATAAGCATTATTCCCTGGAATTCCTAGATGATTTGTTTTATATACAGTGGTATCTCGGTTTTTGAATGTAATCCAGTCTGGAAGACTGAGTTCTGAAATGTTTGAAAACCAAGGGATCAACAGCCAACAGCTAGGCCTCAGCATTTTGCACTCAGCGGAAGCCGTATGGCATGTTCGACTTCAGAGGTATGTTTGAAAACCGAAGCATTTACTTCCCGAGTTTACGGTGTTCGTAAACCGAAATGTTCGTCAACGGAGAAGTTTGAAAACCGAGGTACCACTGTAATAGATTTTGCATACTTTAACCTACTTCTCCCTGCCCTCAGAAAGCATCTAAAATTTCCCCGTGGCTCATTTGCTTATTGTACACAACATGGTGGCAGACATAAGGTAACCTCTAAGGTCAGGAAACAAATTCCAAATACATGCATGTTGAATAAGTGTCCTCTGAGAAATCATAAGACTTGGAGATTTACACAAGCAGGGAGTGAATGTGTTTTTCTTCTGAACCTACTGCAAAGCAACTTAGTATTATCTATTATTTATATGTCTCTATACTATAAACATTGGGAGAGACATAAGAGTATAAAATACGATCTGTTACAAGTGAATTTCCTCTCTAGTGGAAAACATAATAGTTCAACAATAAATGCTCTCATGCCAAGAAATTAGGTTGGCACTGTGTTTTCAAGGGCCTTGTCTAATGAGGTATGCACACAAGCATACTACAAGGCAGAATGTGATGAGTGACACAAAAGTAAAAAGCTATATGGGAATAGAGTATTTACAGAGATTGTATGGCTCACAAAGTCTAACATATTTACTATCTAGTCTTCCCTGAAAGTTTGTTGATCCCTGATCTGGACCCTCATCTCCCAAAATTCCTTAAAATGTACGATTATTGCTAAAAGTGCCTTAATGATTATACTGTATTTTTATTTGTTTTGTTAATCCTCACCAGGGTATACATTTTCTATTGCTTCTAAGAGAGAGTGGAAAGGGGGAGACAGAGACACACACATTGGTGGGCTGCCTCTTGTACGCCTCCTACCAGGTATGGAAGCCAGACCCCTAGACATGGGCTCTAATGGGGAATACAACAGGCAGGCAGGCAAACTTTCAGTGACCCAGATGATGCCAAACCGAGTAACCAACTGAGCCACACCCGCCAGGGCATAGTTACTTAATTGCAATGATGAGTATATTGCAATTAATACTTTGAGAACTTATCTTAGACCCAGCTTACAAAGGGACTCTGCTCAAAAGTAGTCATCATGCTGGAGTATTCATTCCCAGAACAGAGTTGGATGGTTTAAAAACAGAAATACAGATATCTTTGCATATTTGGGTCACAATGGTCTGTCAAGGCTTACATTTGTGTAACACTAAGTTAATGTCCTGGGTTGTATAATCCTTGCAAGTCATCTTTAAGGGTAAACTGACGTCATCTCAAAGTTAGAATTCTCAGGGAGAAAAATAACTTCCTATTTCCTATTTGTATTCATATTACACTGAAAACAAGTTTTGAATAATCTTCAATGCCACCTAAAGTCTGAAATAAAGCAGTAACTTATTTGATGTAAGAATAAAAAATGAACACCTCAGCTACATTAAACAGTCCCAGTTCGGTGGGTACTCTGTTTCTGCCCCAAACATGATAGACAGTGTTCACAGAAAATCGGGGGTGCTCGCGCAGGGATATCAGCATCGGAGCGGAGGCCACAGTCGACACAGGTGACCTGATCAGCTGAGCACACCCGGCTGACCCGAGGGCAGGAAGTCCAGGCCATGGAGCAAAGACTCCACGGCATTGCGCGTCGTGGTTACAGACATCTACATTATTCTTCGGTTACGAGCACCTTTCCTCCATTAACTTAGCTTCCCACGCTCCGGGCAGTAACGTCTTCTCCTAAGTAAACAAAAATTAAGCACATTAAAATAACAAAACACATCTTCTGCGCGCATTAGAGATCCGCGTCCCAGCGGCTACGCAAAGCAAGCCCAGGCCCCGCGAGCGCGACGGCGCGGAGTATGACGTAAGGGGGTGGGGAAACTACCTGGATCGCGAGAGCGCAGGCGCAGCGATGGTCTCGGGGCCCAGCGGTCGAGCCCTTTCTAGTAATTTCGCTAGCCGTGAAGTCATCCAGGTGCGCCGCGAATTTATTTTTTGGTGAAAGCAGTGAAAAGAAAATGAACTGACCTCTCCCGCCCCGCTGTACTTTTAGTCTTTCACTTTGGCTGTGCCTAAACGCTGACCCATGGAACGGGAGAGGGGAAGCCAAGCCGCAAGAGCTCGAAGCCGAGCCGGTCGGGCAAGACTCTCTGACGCCGCCAGCCGCGTTACCCGGCGTGCCTCGCGCGGCGCTGGCGGAGGAACGTGGGGGAGGGGGTGGGGAGGAGGAAGCGGCGGCGGCTGCGGATGTCGCTGCGACCGAGCGGTGTCTGAACATACGGCGGCTGCGGAGCGCCCGACCCGGGCCTGCGCCGGAGCCCACGTCCAGCTCCGCGGACCCTTGCCCGCTAGGGCGGCCCTGCGCCGGTTGCCACAGAAGCGGCGCGTCCTGCATTCTCCGTTGTCCGGGCCAGCCGGCTCTGGCGTCTGCTGGCTTCGCCTCGCTCGCTTGCTCCCTCCTGAGTCACCGCCGCCGCCATGGCCGATAGTGGTGAAAGCGGTGGCCCTCCGAGCTCCCAGGACAGCGCCGCCGGAGCCGAAGGTACTGGCGCCCCCGCAGCCGCTGCTTCTACGGAGCCCAAGATCATGAAAGTCACTGTGAAGACCCCGAAAGAGAAGGAGGAGTTCGCTGTGCCCGAGGATAGCTCTGTCCAGCAGGTGAGGACCTCCCTCGGCTCGGTACGGGGCGGGGGTGGCGGCAGGACCTCTGCCCACCGCGGGAGGAGGTGGCTTTGCAAAGGCCGGGAGGGGTCTTCCCCGAGGTGCTCCCGGCCAGTCTCAGGGCTCATCCCTAATTAGATCACACCCAAGTTCGTGGGTTTGCTTCTTGGGACACCGCAGAGGTTTGTGGCGGTGCCGCGCGGCCTGTTTGTGGGACGCGCCGACACCTCTGTCCTCCGCGCCTTGCTCCCGCTTCGGCCTCCACGGACCCCCAGCCTCCGCCCCCAGCTCCCCGCCCCCAGCCGCCTCCCTGCTGCTCCGCACAAAGGAAAGGGACCCACCGTCTGGCTCCGGGCGGGGTAGAGGCTGGGCTGGGGCGAGAGTTCGCTTTAGCCCAGTCCGCGGTTTTGTCTCAAGAATAAAAAAAAAAGGGGGTGCTCATTGTTTTACCTGCTTGAGGGTTAGGGTGGTTTTTGCTGGGAGGAGCACGTGCACATTTAGCTCTGCGTTTTGATTGCTGAAATCTTTCCCGATCTTTATTTTTAAAAAAGAACTATAACGTAGAAATTGCTTTCAGCTGCATCTTAAGTAAATAGTATTCGGCTTACGGAGAAAGCTGGATGACTTTCGTTAATGACTTGCTGTTTTCTTTTTAATCTATTTATCACTCCTTAGATGCCAGTCATTGGGTAAGTTTTTGTTAGATTTTAGAGGGATGATAGCTGCATTATTCAGATATTAACGGTTCTAGCCTAATAGAAGAACAAAATTGGAGTTAATGGAGAATACCACCAAATAATTTACAACTTAAAATCTGTTTAGGAATATAAATTTTACAGTTAATTACATCCCAGAATATTTTTCCATAATTATTGCATTGATCTCTGGGGATCTCAAACATTGTGGACAGTTTATGAGGAAACAACAGTTCCTGAAATGTACATATTTTTACCCAGGCACTGTAAATGATTGGGGGTATGGGTGTGTATAGTTCTAAAAGGTGGTGAGTTTTGTGAAGTTTTAAGTAGAGTGTGTAGCATCAAGTGAGAGAAAATTTTACCACCTACTGAATCACGGTATATTTTGGTCTCAATTTTGCTGTGAAAAATTTCCTTAACATTTTTCTATTTTCCAACATACAGGAAAGTTGAAAGAATTGGAAAATGAACTGCCATATGTCTCCATATGTCTGTTACCTACAATTAGTGTTTTGCTATATTTGCTGTATCACACAAATTATCAGTCCATTTTATTTTTTGGATGCATTTCAATATTAGTGCATGTTCCCCTTAAGCACCAGCAATGTGCATATCATTAACCTGAATTCATTTTTTTTTTTTTTTAACTTTTTTCTTTTTAGGTTTGACATGCACTGAAATTCACATGGTCGCCATTCTATGAGTTTCCACAAAACTGTGTAATCTAAAGCTTTATCTAGATGTAGAACTTTATAATTGACTAGAAAGTTATCTCTTACCCTTTCCCAGTTCTGCCACTCTCCCCTCCATCAACCACTTTTTTTATTTTCCTTCACCGTGGTTTAGTTTTGCTTTTTCTAGAATGTCTCATAAGTGTCATTGGGTAAGGCTTTTTTTTACTCAGCAGTTTTCGAGATTCATTCTTGTGTAGTTCCACTTTTACTGCTGTGTTGTTTTCCATTGTATAAATATACCATAATTTGTTCTCCTGTTGTGGTCAGTCACCTGGGCTGTTTTCAGTTATTTGCTATGGACATTCTTGTACAAATCTTTCTTTGACAAATGCTTTTATTTCTCATGTTAAATACTTAGAGGTGGAACGATTGGATCATGTGGTAGAAACCATGTTTGTACTGTTTTACTATCCTACACGACAGTGCATGGAAGTTCCTGTTGCTCCACATCCCTGCTAATATTTGATAGTGTCAGTTTTTTTTGTTTTAGCTGTTATATTGGGTGTGTAGTCACATTAATTTTTGAAGTCCTTAGATCTTTTTCTCCCTAGGACTCCTGGTTCAGGTCTCCATCATTCCACTTGCTTTGAGTATTTTACTGTAAAAGATTAGAAAGATTCAATATTCTATAAATTGAAAATTTGATTTAGATCAGTTTATGATATATCTGTGAGGATTTTTTTTTTTTTACTTTTTGTGATGGTGAAATTAGAATTTTAAAATTCTGTGGAAGTTTTAATTTTACTCCTCTGTAACCAAAATAAAGTGTTAATAGATAAAATTAAGGCCTTTCTGAAGCAATTTTTTCTGATGGCAGTTGAATTTTTATTTTGATAAATGCTTTCTGTTGGAGCAGAAAACGTGATAAAAATGAAGCTCAACACTGCACCAAGAATGTGAAGACAAGTTGAACTATCTGTGGGCTCTGTTAAGGGAAGCACATAGAGGAAAATAGGAAAGAATAAGAAAAGCAATTTCAGATGACTTGTAAAATTCTACTTGAAGCACAACAAAAAACTTGTCACTTTGTAATTACTTTCCTTAAATGGTTTTGATAGCTTTAAATTATTTGCTACAGATTAAAATTTATTTTAAAAATGTATTTAATGACATTAAGATTCCCATAAAAATGTTCAGTAAAAAAATTGGAAAATATTTGGTTCTGAGAATTCTTAGGTAATGTTGGAGGTGAAGAGTTACCCTTCAAAAGGATAATATTGAAAGCTTAGGATTTCAGGCAAATCTCATTTTCTACAATTTAAAATCATCAATAATTGTTTCTATATAATGTGAATTCTCTTAATACATTATACTGAAGTAGTATTTCTTTATATGAGTATGTTCTGAGTGATTGAATGAAATTGTTAAGCCTCTGGTGTCAGTTGTAAAATAAGAATGGTGTGTGTGTGATTAAAATTAGTGCAGAGAGTGAAAAGGAGCTCCCATGTAACTTCTGATTAGTTTGTCCTTGGATTTTTGTAGCCCTCTGGATTATAGTGTAAAATTTGAAATATAATTAACTGAAATGCTAAGGCAACATGTATTCTAGTTTTAGAAATCATCTTCATCACTTGAAACTTTTAGAAGAATATTAATGTACTTAACAACATACAATAATATAAATACTATATTGAATAGAATTGAGCCTTTCCTGATAGGGGAAATTGCAGTGCCTTAGAGTCATTATCACAAACATTATTTAACATTATAGTGTGGGTGTAGGGCTACACTGTCCTCTTTGATACCACCAGCTACCTCTGACTTTTGAACATTTAAAATATGATTGAAATGATTTAAAATGTGCTGCAAGTGTAAAATACACATCAGATTTTGAAAACTTGTGATTGGCTGCTTATACATAGCATAATGTTTTTTAAGGCTCATCCATGTTGTGACATGTATCAGTGCTTTCTTTTTATTGCTGAATAATATTCCATTGTATGGATATACTGTACATCACATTTTATTTCTCCATTCATCAAATTGATGGACAGATATTTGGGTTGTTTCTACTTTTTGACCATTAAAAATAATGCCTCTGTGAATATTCATACAAGTTTTTGTGTGGACATACATTTTCATATTTTGTGGGTGTATACCTATGAGTAGAATTACTGGGTCAGGTGGTAGCTCTATGTTTAACTCTTTGAGGAATTGCCAAACTATTTTCCAAAGCGGCTGTACTGTTACAGTCCCACCAGTAGTGCATGAGAATTCCAATTACTCCACATTGTCCACAACACTTGTTATTTTCTGTCTTTGATTATAGCCTTCCTGGTTGCTGTGAAGTGGTATCTCATTGTGATTACTTGGCTTTCTGTTACTTAAGCAGCAGTTCTCAGGGTGGTTTGGGGTGCCCAAGACCCTTTTAGGAGGACCATGAGATTAAAACGTTTCATAATAATTCTCAGCTGTTATTTGTTTTATTTTGAAATACATCTTTATTGATTTCACAGAGAGGAAGGAAGAGGGAGAGAGAGAAATAGAAACATCAATGATGAGAGAGTCATTGATTGGCTGCAGCCCACAACCCGGGCATGTGCCCTGATCGGGAATCGAACCCCGATCTCCTGGATCCTAGGTCGACGCTCAACCGCTGAGCCACTCCCACTGGGCTCAGCTCTTATTTGTGATTTTCAAGAGTGAACAGCACACTTTTCCAGGAGCTGTAAGATATGGGGTATTGTAACAGGTGTGAATCCAGTTTTCCATTACAAGACTAAAGTGATTTGCAAAAATTTAAAACTGATACTCTTTACATTGGAAAAGTGTAGTCATAGCTATATCAATAACTATAACTTACATAAAGAAAAATTCTTTGGGGTTCGAATTTGTAAGAGTGGTGTCCTGCAGTGGAGTATTGAATAGATTAAGTACGTACTTAAAAGATTGAGGATTGAACTCCACTCAGTGGCCATTTCCTCTTGCCTCAGAACTAGAGTAGCCTACTGGTCAGTCTCCCCGCTTTTCTGTGTCGTCGTTCCCCCCCCCCCCCCCCCCCCCCGTTCATTCCTAGATCAGTCTCTGAAAAACGTTAATCTGATCATGTTACCCTCTAGGTAAAATTAATGGTTCCCCATCGGTCTTAGACTACTTAAAGCTTCTGTGAGGCCCTGTGTGGTATGGTTCCTGGCTACCTCTCCATTCTGATGCCTTCTTTTTCCCTTGGTTACTTGGCTTTTGCCATACTGACTTTTTAGTTCCTTGACCTGTTGCTACATTTTTTTTTTCTGCCTGAGGACTTTTGTGCAGTTTGTACTGGCTACCTCCATCTCCTCCCACTCTTTGCCCATTTCATTTACCCCTTAAATCTCAGTGCAGAGGTCACTTTCTCAAAGAACTATTTCACGGTTGTCCAAACTAGATTGGGATTCCCCTGTTGTATTTTCTGACAGCACCCTGTTTTTGGTTATAAATCATCACAATTTAAGTTCTGTATTTATGGGGCTATTTGATTGATTGTTTTTCTGCTAGAGAGAATCTGTGATTGTTCACCATTGTTACCAGAGCCTAGTACATGGCATGGGCTCAATAAATATTTATTAACAAGTATGTATTTAATAATAACTACCAATTTTTGAGATTTTGCTGAGTGCAGTATATACATAACCCAGTTCCTGCCCTCCTCTCTCAGTTTACTTTTAAACAGCTCTTTCCTTAATTTACCACTCTTCAAGCAGAACTCTTGACTGCCTGAGGACATTCACTCTTTCTTCTGTTTACTGAAACACAATTCTTCTAGAACAGCCTTTCTTAGCTGGGGATCTTCACCTGAGTCACAGAACACAGAAAATGATTTGAATGATTATCCATTTTTCTCAAAGACGGTTCACAGCTCATATAATTTAAGTGCTTAAGAGAGAAGTTAATTCTTTGCATGTATGTAGCCAGTATGTTGTGCTGGTAAATGTTCCGATTTGTAGTGTTTGCTGATTTCCATGATGTAAGTGCTCTTACCTTGGCAGATTTTAAGCTACGAATACTAAACTGACTCACAAAATTCTTGAAAATTTAGCACTGTGAGCTAGTAGGAACCATTACTTACAGTGGGTGCCTCACGGCAGGGGTCAGCAAACCATAGTGGGACAAATCTGCCATGCCTATGCATTTCTGTATTACTTATCGCTGCTTTCAGAACAGACTATATGGCTCTATAGCCGAAGGTATTTACTGTCTAGCCCTTTACAGAAAATTTGCTGACCTCTGCCTTAGGGCAGTAGGGCTTACTGTTCTAGAACTTGTCACACTGTTTCTCAAAACCCTTCTCATTGGGAAATTTTTACTAAGGCTTAAATAATTACAGTGTTATCCAGTAGAAATGCAAGCTACATATGTAATTGCAATGTGCTCATAGCCGCTTAAAGAATTAAAAAGTGAAATAAAATTTTTTTTGTGGTAAGATACATATAACATAAAATTTATCATCTTAATCATTTTTAAGTGTACAGTTTAATGGCCTTAAATACACTCACATTGTTGTGTAACCATCACCACTATTCATCTTCAGAATTTTTTTCATCTTGCAGAACTGAAACCCTGTAGCTATTAAACAATAACCCGTCCCGCTACCATCTCCCTGCAGCAACCATTCTTACTTTCTGTCTCTATGAAATTGACTATTCTAGGTATCTCATAAAAGTAGAATCAAAAGTATTTGTCCTGTCCAGCTGGTGTTGCTCAGTGGTTGATCATCAACCTGTGATCCAGGAGATTGAGGTTCGATTCCTGGTCAGGGCACATGCCCGGGTTGTGGGCTTGATCTCCAGCAGGGAGCGTGCAGGAGGCAGCTGATCAATGACTGTCTCATCACTGATGTTTCTGTATCTCTCTCCCTCTCCCTTCCTCTCTCTGAAATCAATAATATATTTAAAGGGGGGGGGGGAGTATTTGTCCTTTGGTGACAGGCTTATTTTACTTATTATGTCCTCAAGATTCATTTATGTTGTAATGTGTCAGAATTTCCTTCTTTTTTAAGGCTGAATAATAATTTCATTATATGTATATACCCCATTTTGTTTACCTATTTATCCATTGGTGGTCACTTGGGCTGCTTCTACCCTTTGGCTACTATAATTTTAATATGTTTTATTTAATCCAGTAATCACTTCAATGTGTAATTGATATAAAAACTGAGATATTAGACTTTTTTTCATACTAAGTCTTCAAAATCTAGGGTGTATTTTACACTTACAGCACATCATAATTTGGACTAACCACATTTAAAGTGCTCAGTAGCCACATGTGCCTAGACTGCTGAATTAGATCGCAGTTAATAGACAATGTTTTGCTCCCTACTTACCTCTCCCCCTTTGTTCATTTCAGCCATTTGTATGTGTTTTCCCCCAAATATTACTCACTAGCTCTTTTCCCATCTGGGCCCTTGAAAGGCTGCTAATTACAGTAACATAATAGCTAGTATCTATTCCAGGCTTCCTCAAGGCATGATGCATTTTTTTAAAGTTTTACAACTTTATGATGAAAGTACTATTATCCCTTTTTTTAAATGGAGAAACGGATTCAGATTAATAATATTATCAAGTTTATACACCTGTTAAATAGTGGAGCCTAGATTCAAATCCAGTGTCTAACTTTGGAGCCCACACTTAACTGACTGCACTGAGCTGTCTTGACTTTTCTCTGGTTGGCTTTTATTTAAATGTTAGTTCATTAGAAGGTGATTGGAGTCACCTTCTAAATTAAATCAATAATTATAATCTCATATCACTTTGTGCTTATATGGACTTTATCATTACCATCACATACTGTAAGAATTTACAAAGGTAGAGGCTGTTTTGTTTATCTCCTAATCCCATGGTGCCTAGCATTGTGCTTGGCACATACTGAGTAATATAAGTATTTATTGAGTGAATGAACAAATAGTGTTTTAAAGATTATTTACAATATTTTGTACTTACTTGGGACTACTTCAGCATTGTGATTTACTGAGAAAAATGTGATGTTTACTCTTAGTGTAATTAAATGTTCAGGAACACACCATGAAAAAAGAAAATCCCACTAAATTAGTATTGGGAGATTTTTTTAGAGACTGAAGTTGATATCTGTAAATCTGCTGTTTGGTGCAAAAATTACTGGGTTAGCATACAAAACATTCCATTCATTATATGTATGAATAACATATACATCTGTGTGCCTCTATTTTGCCAAACATTTTCATTACTTGAAGATCTGAACTTTGTTTTTTCCACTTAGTTTGACATCTTGTAAATATGACAGCATAGAGTGCTTGGTTTATTGGTTAAGCAGCTGCTATACAGATTTCTAGACTTGGGTGTGATGGTTTTTGTTAAATATTTTTTAGCCTTTAAAGCTTTCTCCAATGGCTGTTACTAGTTTTTAAAAATACAGAATGCAAAAATTAAATACATTATGCATGTAATTACTTTAAAATTAGACAATTTGAATGATGTAGAAAACTGAAATAAAAAGGGTGCCGCCCCACCAGGCGTGGCTCAGCAGTTGAGCATCGACCTAGGATCCAGGAGGTCGAGGGTTGATTCCTGATCAGGGCACATGCCTGGGTTGCGGGCTCAATCCCTAGTTGGGAGCTCACAGGAGGCAGCCGATCAGTGACTCTCATCATTCATGTTTCTCTCTCTCTCCCTCTCCTTTCCTCTCTCTGAAATCAATAAAGATATATTTAAAAAATAAAATAAAAGGGTGTCCACTGGGGGGGGTGCGAGGGGTCATTGGGGGAAAAATGGGGACATCTGTAATACTTTCAACAATAAAGGTATATTTAAAAATAAAAAGTGTACCCACTCAAAGTTAATCTAAATTTATATACGTGTGTGTGTGTGCGTGTGCGTGTGTGTGTGTGTAGTTTGGTGATTCCAGAAAAGTGTTTATCTGTATTCCCATATATAATTTGCTGTTTATTCCTATTAAGCTGATGGGATTATTAACTCACACCTTTCTTGGCCTTATTCTTTTTCCTTGTTTCTTTGTGGTCTTTCCATATCGACATATGTAAGACTAACTTCTTCCACTGTTTATTATTTGTTTGTGTGTATACATGTTTTTATTAACATTTTGAGAAAAAGGGAAAACGTGTTTTGGCATAATTAAGTATATTGAAATATGGTTCTGTATTTTGGAGAGAGTGTGAACCTTGGAATTTGAGAGATTTGACTTTGTGAAAGGTGCTTTTACTCCACTGAGCCTCACTGGCAACATTGTTGGGTGTGTGCTTGGGAGGCAACCAGTCACATCAGTGTTCCTCTCTCTCTCTCTGCCCCTCCCTCCCTGCCTTCCACTCTCTGAAAAGCAATGGAAAAATATCGTCTGGTGAAGAGTAACCAAAAAAAAATACTCAACATCATTAACTATCAAGGGACTGCAAATTAAAACCATTTCCCACCCACTTGGATGTCTGTAATAAAAAAGTCAGATGATAATAAGTATTGGTGAGGATGTGGAGAGTTTGGAACCCTTATACACTGCTGGTGGGAATGTATAATGGTAAGACACTTAGGGTAACACTCTGGTGGTTCTCGAAATGGTTAAACCAAGAGTTACTGTGTGGCCCAGTAATTCCACATCTATGTATATACCCAAAAGAAATGAAACCATTTGTCCACACAAAAACTTTTACATGAATGTTTATAGCAACATTATTCATAATAGCCCAAAGGTGTGGAAAACCCAAATGTACATCAGCTGATGACTGCATCAACAAAATTATGTATATCCATACAGTAGAATATTATTTAGCCATAAAAAGGAATGGTATTGATACATACTACAGTATGGATGAACCTTAAAAATACACTAAGTGAAAGAAGCCAGTCACAAAGGCTATCATATGCAATTATGTGAAATGTCCAGAATAGGCAAACCACGAAACAAAGTAGATAAGTAGTATCTTATGGCTTGGAGTGGGGAAAAGAGGTGATAGCTAAAAGGTACTGGTTTCTTTCTGAGAAGATGAAAATTTTCTAAAATTGATTATGGTACCTGATGGTTGTACACATTCATTCATATACTAAAAAGCATTGAATTGTATACACTAAATGGGCAAAGTTGTATGGTATGTAAGTTATATCACCATAAAGCTATTAAATCTTTTATTGTTTTAGTGGGGATTTGAAACGGTATGAGTAGATGTGTGTATTCAATCTAGCATTTTACCTTCAAATTTTAAAATATGCTAAAATGCTACCTAGCTGTATGTTAGATAATTAAGTCACTTACTTTGGAATGACATGAGTGATACCAAGGATTCTGAAAAGGATTTCTTAGTTTAATGTTAAGAAACACAAATCTAGATTACCCTCATTTTACATAGGTATTAGGATATAGTTAATCTGGATACATTGGTCCTTGAAATCTACCTAGATTTGAATCCTACCAGTATTTTATTTTTTTTAAATATATCTTTATTGATTTCAGATAGAGGAAAGGAGAGGGGGGAGAGAGAGAGAGAAACATCAATGATGAGAGAGTCATTGATTGGCTGTCTCCTGCACGCCCCCGACTGGAGATTGAGCCCACAACCCGGGCATGTGCCCTGACCAGGAATCGAACCCCGATTGCCTGGATCCTAGGTTGACGCTCAACTGCTGAGCCATGCCCGGCTGGGCTACCAGTATTTTATTACTTGTGTCACTACGAGAGGAGAGGGACATATGGAACCTTTGTTTCTGTATCCGAAATAGGATTAAAAACCATCTGCCTCACAGAGAGCTGGCTTAGTAGGAGCTACTGTTTATTGACCACCACCTGTGCACCCAATGCTTGCATTTTATGCACGTTCTCATTCAGTTTTTGTAAAACCATGTGTTCTGCTGCTCATTACATTGTTATTTCTAATAGCTACCAAAGGGAGAAATGAGATGTCTGATAGTAGGAGAATGGTTAAATTACGGATTGACCTATCTCTATATAGAATATTATGCAAATAGTGTCCTACAAAGATTTTTATTTAGTTACTTGGCAATTGATTATCTTAGATAAAAGGGTTATATATTATAATTTCAGGTAAATGAAGAAAAATTCAGTTGGAAAATCTCCAAAATATTCACTGCAGTATAATTTTGCATCATCTATATGATTTTAAAAAGACACTATTTGCTTACATTGAGTGTTGTAATTTGATTATGGAAAATTTTATTCATACACAAAGATAAACTATGGTGAACTTGGATGCACTTCTCATTTTCTTCTTTTTTTCTTTTTTAATATGTCTTTATTGATTTCAGAGAGAGAAAGGGAGAGAGAGAGAGAAACATCAATGATGAGAGTCATTGATTGGCTGCCTCCTGCACTTCCCCCACTGGGGATTGAGCCGGCAACCCGGGCATGTGCCCTGACCAGGAACCAAGATCTCCTGAATCCTAGGTTGGTGCTCAGCCGCTGAGCCACGCTGGCCAGGCACACACCTCTCATTTTCAACAATGATATATGGCCTGTCTTGTTTTGTTTATATCCCTCTACCCTTCCCCTCCTCCACCCCAAGATTTTATAAAATCTCACATATCATATAATGTGTCTTTCCAGTTACAGTGACAACCAAAAATATTCTCTTGTATTTCAAAACACCCTCTTGGTGATAGTTCCATTATCTGTGGGGACCTGCTTTCTGTAGGGCATGAGGTAGAATGGTTTAAGATGTGATACGTCCCTGAATTAGGACTGGTTCCCTAAAGTAGTCTATTAATGTAGATTCCTTGGCCCACCCTCAGGTTTCCTGATTTGGACAGTGGAGTAAGCCCTAAGCATACAGGCGATTTTTTATAAAGGTTTGAGACAAACACCTATCTAGCATAGAATAAGTAAGCTTTTCTTTCTAGTATGATGTTCTTTTCTCTTGTCTGGTTTAGCATGTTAGTCTCTGAAACTTTTCTTCAGGTTTTCCTGGCTACTACCTTATCTTATTTCTCACTGGGAAGCTTTCTCTAACTGCCCTTTGTGCTTCCTCTGTACTTTGTGGTTTACTTGACTGCCTCTTTCCTTGAACTGCTCTCCTTCAGGGAAAGTTTTTCCTTTATATTTTTGTATTTGCATACTACTGCTTGTTAATGTTGAATGAAAGAGGTAAGGAGGAAAGTATAACAGGCAATAAATATATATTCAACTGTATACTTTATATTGGTACCAGTATACTCCTTTCCAGTATATACACTTTCTAGTGTATGTACATACACAACTAGAAAGGAGTAGGACTGTAGTTAGAAATCTGAGGAATAGCTTATTGTAAAGTTGGTAAGAGCTATGTGTGCCTTGAACTCCATTTAGCGCCACTGATATAAAAAGAAGGATATTACAAAGAAATGAATTGTTATGCCTTAGCGAAAGATTGAATATAGAATATGTATACCTATAATAAAACCTGTGCATTAAGATGAGTGCAGTGGTAATACTTATTTCCCCACTAAGGTCAAGATACTGAAAAGATGCATTTTTATATTGTTTGAATTGTTGCAGTATCTGTAGAAGGGGACTTTTTGAGGTATTTCGTCTAGAAACTAGACAAGATGATGCTATGCAAATACCTGTAATACATATTTTATCTTATTTATTAGTTCAAGGAAGAAATCTCTAAACGGTTCAAATCACATACTGACCAACTTGTGTTGATATTTGCGGGAAAAATTTTAAAAGATCAAGATACTTTGAGTCAGCATGGAATTCACGATGGACTTACTGTTCACCTTGTCATCAAAACGCAAAACAGGTATGTTTTTAGAAGACATATAGCTTTAAACCACCAGTAAATGCTTTAGAAATAAAAGTCTTAGCTTTAAAGGGCTTTTTGTTGTGAATTAAGTGGATTAAATTCATTATGTTTTTAAAAAACTGTAATTCGGTAATGCTTACATATTTGATATTTTAGAAGATTCAGCCATATTGAGTCATTATATCTAAATTATTTTAATTCCAGAGTGAGATTTTTGAACAAAGATCAGAGGTAACTCATTTCCTTGGCAAACCACAAATTTATAACTGTATTTCATTAAATCTAAGGCACCATCAATTTTTAAGAGACACCTTTTATGTATCACTAAGAAAAATACTGCCAATTAAGCTGATATATTTTCTTTTCACTTAGAATTTTTATTTTGTACTTAGTGAAAGAGCCTCTTTAGACTTACTTGGATATGGTATTTCACTCCTGTACATACATACAAAGAAAATATACATGAAATAAATTGGCTAAAGCCTTCCTGTCACTACTTTACATTGAGTCTGTCTTTTGAGTCACCCTTTAACTCAGTTATCTGTGTCCATATTTTTCCATATGGGATGAAGCTCTGTACTCTCAATAGAGTTGGTGCAGCATTTCTTAAAAGAGTGCTGCAGTATTTTCTCCAGGAATTTCTTTCAAGCCATTGATACCCATTCTGCAAATTTTTTTTCTGGTTTTCCCCAACAGCAGATAATTGTTTCTCACTGATACGAAATTCATTCCTTCTATTTCTGTTTCTGTGCTTTTCTGTATGCAGTAACTTCATTTTAGTATCAAGTAATGGTGTGATCTTTCTGAAGACACTTCATATGGTAAATACAACATGGTGGTACAACAGTGTACTTTGTCACTCAGTTGAAGTTATATAGAACATGTGTGTGTAGGCATGACAGTCGTCAGCAATTGTAAGACAGATCCTGATTTTAAAGATGTTAAAATTTAAAAATGTGCATCTTAGAATCAATGAAAGAAGCAGTGAGTGAGATTCAGAACTCTTAACTGGTATCAGATGGAAGGGATTTCCAATAAAATGTCTTTTTTTTTTTTTTTTAGTTTAATATTAAGTAATAATTATTGTTTGTGTTGATTTTTCAACCTTTTGGTGAAGTGTCTTTATTTTTTACTTTTAACAATTTCAAGAGTCTGAGGAAAAACTGCCCCTCCCCCAACCCTAAAGAACTTAGAAGGGAGTAGATAAAAAGTTTTTTATATAGTTGAGTTTTATGAGTGTGATTCTCTTCTGTGAGGTGACCTATTCTCTTACATAATATGATTGAAAGTAATGAAATATTTATGTATATTATACTTGAGGAGGAGGGGCAATTGAAGTATAGTGTGGTTTTTGTAAGGTTTTACTATGTTTCGTTTCTTTTTTTTTCAGTTTCTTTATTGTTGAGAATATTACAGATGTCCCCTTTTTATCCCCACTGATCCCCTCCACCCCACATCCATCCCACCCCCAGGCTTTCCCCATACCAATGTCTGTGTCTGTGGGTTATGCTTATAAATGTATAAGTTCTTTGATTAATCCCTCCCTACCTTCCCTCTGGATCCCTCAGTCTGTTCCATGCTTCTGTGTCTCTGGATCCACTTTGTTCATCAGTTTATTTTGTTTATTATATTCCACATAAAAGTGAGATCATGTGGTACTTGTCTTTCTCTGACTGGCTTATTTCACTTAGCATAATACTTTCTAGTTCCCTCCATGCTGTGCCAAAAGCTAAAAGGTCCTTCCTCTTTACAGCTGCATAGTATTCCATGGTGTAAATGTGCCACAGCTTTTTTTATCCACTCATCCACTGATGGGCACTTGGGCTGTTTCCAGATCTTAGCTATTGTAAATTGTGCTGCTATGAACATAGAGGTGCATAAGTTCTTTGTGATTGGTGTTTCAGATTCCTTAGGATATATTCCTAGAAGTGGGATCACTGGGTCAAATGGCAGGTCAATTGTTAATCTTTTGAGGAAACTTCATACTGCTTTCCATAGTGGCTGCACCAGTCTGGCATTCCCACCAGCAGTGTTACTATGTTTCTTTATATATGTATTCCTAATACTTAGTTATTTCAGGTTATTTACTTTATGAAAATTTGAGTTGGTCTGGAAACTATTCTGGGTATCAGAATTTCAATGTTCTTTTAAAAATAGTCCCACTGTTCACAGCATGATTTAATTCCCTTTCCTAGGCCTCAGGATCATTCATCCCAGCAAACAAATACCAGCGGAAGCAATGTTACCACATCTACGGCTCCTAATAGTAACTCCACATCTGGTTCTGCCACTAGCAACCCTTTTGGTTTAGGTAAGTGTCTTTAGTCATTTTTATAGGGATTGGGCAAAAATCCCCTTTTTCTAGGGTGGTTTTTATAAAATGACATAATTAACCATTAAGTCACTTTAACACAACAAAAACAAAAACTTCTGTAGCTTCTGTAATTGTTGTAGGTATTAAGGAAGTAGTTGGAAAAATACAGATATACTTGGTTAGCTTACATTTACATTTAGTTAAATAGTCAATAAGTGATACTTTTTAAATTTTATTTTATTATTATTTTTTTAAATATATCTTTATTGATTTCAGAGAGAGGAAAGGAGAGGGAGAGAGAGAGATAGAAACATCAATGATGAGAGAGTCATTGATCAAGCCCGCAACCCGGGCATGTGCCCTGACCGGGAATCGAACCCCGATCTCCTGGATCCTAGGTCGATGCTTAACTGCTGAGCCATGCCTGGACGGGCTAAGTGACACTTTTAAAAAAATTTAAAGTTTTTATTTATTGACTGATTTTAGAGAGAGGAAGGGAGAGAGAGAAACATTGATTTGTTGTTCCACTTAATTATGCATTCATTGGTCGATTCTTATATGTGCCCTGACTGGGGATCGAACCAAAACCTTGGAGTATCAGGATGATGCTCTAACCACCTGAGCTACCCTGCCAGGGCATCATGACACTTCTTTTTAATAATGAAAGAGGTAGTGTATATATACCTGACCTGATCGCCACATAATTGAATCTAAGGAAGAGAAGCTAATTGTTGATAGTAATTGTTGATAAGCTAATTGTTGATTTTCTCATTTGTAAAACAAAGAGATCAGAATGCTTTAGTGATTTTCTTTCTTTTTTTTTTTTTTTCCAATCCTCACCAGAGGATATTTTTTTCCATTGCTTTTCGGAGGGGGGTTGGAAAGAGAGAGAGAAACATGTCAATTGGTTGCCTCCCACATGTGCCCAAACAGGGCCAGGGATTGAGCCTGCAACTGAGGTACGTGCCCTTGGCTGAAATTGAACCCAGAACTCTTCAATCTGAAGGCTCTAACCACTGAGCCAAACTGGCTAGGGCGCTTTAGTGATTTTCTGTCTGAACACACAAAAAAGGACAGGGCCTGGGAGCAAGCTCAGTGGTTATGGATCTCCTGTATCAGCCCAAACCACTTATATCAGTTTTATATACTGAGGTTCAATGGGAAGGTTTTGTTGGGGGAAAACATACTCTGAAACTAACAAAAGTTAAACTAAGTAGATATATGGCTTAATGCTTCTTTCAGTTCTTAGGTTTTATGATGTGTACAGGGGAGGGAAGTTGGGGGATTGGGTGAAAAAGGTGAAGGGATTGAGAAGTATAGAATGATAGTTACAAAATAGTTAAGGGGATGTAAAGTACAGCATAGGAAATATAGTCAATAATATTGTAATAACTATCTATGGTGCCAGGTGGGTACTGGAAATATCAGGGGGAGCACTTTGTAAAGTATATGATTGTCTGACCACTGTGTTATACACCTAAAACTAATTCAAAATAATATTGAATGTAAACTGTAATTGAAAAAAATAATTTTTTTAAACGTGCAATTTTCATACATCAAGGATCATACCTTTTATCCCTTCCAGAAAAAGTTTTTTAATGATTTAGTTGTGTGCTAAGTACGTTGGAAACATTCAGGGCATGGCATGAATTCACATTTGCTTTGTAAAAAATGCTGCTTTTTCTAAAACGGTCTTAGGCTTCATGTGTCTCTCTGGCTTCAGACAGATGAGTTTTTTTGTTTTTTAAAATATATCTTTATGGATTTCAGAGAGAGGAAGGGGGAGAGAGAGAGAGAAACAGCAATGATGAGAGAGAGCCATTGATCGACTGCCTTCTGCACACCCCCTACTAGGAATTGAGCCCGAAACCTAGGCATGTGCCCTGACTGGGAATCAAACCGAGATCTCCTGGATCATAGGTTGATGCTCAACCGCTAAGCCACGCGGGCAGGGCAAGGCAGATGAGTTTTATATGGCAAAATTATTAACACGAACAATCCAGAGAGATTAGGTTGAAATTATTTAGTGTGCAGACCCATGAAAGCTATTGCTGAGGTGTAAATCTCTTCCCACTTCCCTCATTTTATAGGCAAAGAAATGAAAGCCTAGAGAGGCTTTTAGTTAATTTGTCTGATGCCATACATCTCCCTGATCCCTTTATTTTTAATTTTATTCCCACCCCCTTCTCTCAGTCACTCCATTTACTCTGTATATTCAGATTTTCTTTTCGCTGCCTCTTCTCATCTTTAGGCCTATCCCATGTGTAAAAGCCACATAATCTTACTTCCACCCATTATCATGCTTCCTTTCTCAGCTGCCTTTGAAAAAGGCATTTTCTCTTTTCTGTCAGTGTTTTCCTTTCACTAAGTTTGCTGTGCCCTATTTTGTGGCCCTATCACTTTACTGAAAATTCCCTTGATAGGTCACCTCTGACCTCTTTGCTTTTCTTTTGCTCTATTTATTTTCCTTGAGTGACATTATTCCAACTGTATATCCTGGTGACTCTCAAATCTGTACCTTAACCTGCATCATATCTAACTCCATGCCTTGTATTTAACTCTCTTGGCTATTATCTAATGTTCTCTAAGCACTTTAGCTCTTGTATATGTCTCCTCACAAAGCAAAGGAAAACAATACAAATGCAAACACTCATCTTGCCCCTTAAACCACTACCTCTCTCCCACCAAATCTCTTTGAGCCATAGCCTCTCCTCTCTCCCATTGCATGCATTTATTGCTACCTCCTTGATGTAGATTCTCAACTTTTTAAACCTGTAATGTTTGCTCTGGGTCATTTCCACATTATCATGAGAATAAGAACATCTTAAGTGATTATTCTACTTTATCCCTTGTCTATCTCTCCGGTCTCATTTATTTTTTTCTTTTTAAAAAAAAAAATGTTTTCATTGATTTCAGAAAGAGGAAAGGGGAGAGGGATAGAAACATCAATGATGAGAGAGTGTTGTTGATCAGCTGCCTCCTGCATGCCTCCTACTGGGGATGGAGCCCACAACCCAAGTATGTGCCCTGACCGGGAATCGAACCGTGACCTCTTGGTTCATAGGTTGTCGATCAACCACTGAGCCATGCTGGCTCCATCCTTATTTCTTACACATCTCAACAGTTACATTAGTCAGGATAGGCTACCCTGTGGTAATAGATAACCCCAAGCTCGGTGGCTTATTACCACAAAGCTTAATTTCGTCCTGCAGAGCTTTCTCTCATGTTTTTCACTGGCCAGTGAGGCCCCATCTACAGTCTTCAGGGATTCAAGCTAACATAATTCTGCCATCTTGTAGCTGTACTACTTGGAACATTGCAGAAGACACAGTTAAAGAGTCTTAAGCTGGACAGTCTGTGCTTTGGCCAGAAGTGACACCCATCATTTCTTGCCGTCCTTTGGCCATAACTAGTCACTTGGGCCTGCCCAACTGCAAAAGAAATACAAGGCTACACGATGAATGTTTAGTGAGCACTGTTCTCTGTCACTCCAGTCGTACTGAATTTTTTGCTGTTTCAAGGATGCATCAATAATTATATTTATCTCTATACTTTTTGTATATAATGTTTGTTTTGCCTAGTATTAAATCTTCTCCCAGCGCTCTCCACTTCTTCTTGCCAACTTACTCGTTCTCCACACTTATTAAGTGTCCTCTTGTGGGAAAGCAGCCATCCCACTCAGGCAGGTAATACCATAACACCCTGTGACTCTGTTGAAGTACTTCTCTGCAATCGTTTTTCTTATCTGATTAGATTGAGTTCTCACGGTAGTTCTTGTGTCTTTCTTATCAAACCTTATTCCCAGCATGTAGCACAGTCCCTGCCATATGTCGGAAGTGCTTAGAAAGGAAGGAATGAATGCATTTGGTTGGTTATGTAATTTTACAAAGTTAATGTGTGGTGATAAGCACTTACCATCCTCTTGATCTATTTTTTTCTCCATGATTTCATTTTATTGTATGTCCTGGTTTTTTCTCTCCTTGATTGGCAGCGGCTCTGCTCTATCCAGAGTTTATAGATGAATTGCTAAATTTAAACTGGTCTTCTGCAAAGAGATTGTTAGAAGTATAACCCAGTGCATATTTATCATTTCTTTCTTGCTTTAGCTGGCATATTCTCGGGTGTTCTTTTGACACCAGCCAATTTTCCAACTCCACATGGGTGTCCAATACTTCAATTCTGATACTATCTACCAGGAGTTAATGTCACATTCTGCAAGTTAAAGGGTCGAGTCCCAAGACTGCTCCTACTTAAGATAATAGTCCAAATTCCAGACCACCTCCACTTCTGACAAGCAGGCTATAAATTCCCTCCTCAGGTTTGATAATTTGCTAGAACAGCTCACAGAACTCAGGAAGATACTTTACTTATGTTGACCAGTTTATCGTGAAGAATACTACTCAGAATTAGACAAATGGAAAAGAAGCATAGGGCAAGGTATGGGTTTGGGGGAGAATGCAGAGCTTCCATGCCCTCTTTGGACATGTCACTCTAATAGTATCTGGATGTCTTCACCTACCTGGAGGCTCTCTAAATCTCATTGCTCAAGAGTTTTTACAGAGCTTAAACTCTAGCCTCGTCTCCTTCCGTAGAGGGTGGTGGAGATAGGAATTTTTCAGCTTTGTTATAATCTTAAGGAACCAATGTCGTATATATGGTCCGTTGTTGACCAAAATGTCAGTTATGTGGCATGTGACTATATTTTTGTATTTGAAATATATATTTGATGGCTTTATTACTTAAACCTAAATATCAGAGTGAATACATTTTTGGCTAATTTCCATTTTAGAAATTAAACATGTATTTATGAAGTTAATAGAAATTCTGTTTTTGCTTTTAAATGGTTTTCTGTAATGGACTATTTTATTGATTCACTTAATATTTTTGCATCTTCATTTTGTAGCGTAGTCTTGTTAATGGTAAAATTTCTGACTTTTATTTATATGTCTTTTCCCCTTTATTATCCTAGGTGGCCTTGGAGGACTTGCAGGTTTGAGTAGCTTGGGTTTGAATTCTACCAACTTCTCTGAACTACAGAGCCAGATGCAGCGGCAACTTATGAACAATCCTGAAATGATGGTCCAGATCATGGAGAATCCCTTTGTCCAGAGCATGCTTTCAAATCCTGACCTGATGAGGCAGTTAATTATGGCCAATCCACAAATGCAGCAGTTGATTCAGAGAAATCCAGAAATTAGTCATATGCTGAATAATCCAGATATTATGAGACAAGTATGTGGAATGTTCTTTCAGTCCATTTAGCTAGAATATATTTACTTTATTATACAATTTTTTATGCCTAAAAAGCTTGTCCTATATGTATGGCTAAGCTAAAAAAGGAAATCCTAATCTTTGTTCAGTAAAACTCAACAAAGCACTAATTTGAACTGTTTGAATTTTCTACTATATTTCAAAGATCTTTGTAAATAGTTACCCTGCAGATTTAAGAAACAAAAAGAGTTCAGTTCAAGAGATGGGCATTCACTTATTGTAACAAGGTGCTTCTTTCTTTAATTATTTGAATATTAGCTTGCTTTATGAGGTGAAATCCAATAGGAATTATTTTTAAAATAATTTTCTGATTTAAATATTGAAGATTGATAATTCATAGAATTAGAAAACTTTATAAAATTAGCTGTAGCAGTTAATAGCTAAAGTAACTCATGTATGTTATAGTGCCTTTTTTTTTTAATGGAAATCTCCTTAGACATTGGAACTTGCCAGGAATCCAGCAATGATGCAGGAAATGATGAGAAACCAGGACCGAGCCTTGAGTAACCTGGAAAGCATTCCAGGGGGATACAATGCTTTACGGCGCATGTACACCGATATTCAGGAACCGATGCTGAATGCTGCACAAGAACAGGTGAAACACTGGCTCCGAGGTTCCGGCTAAGGGGTAGCTTCTGTTTTAACACTAATATGTGTGTGATTGAGAGCTACTTTTATATGGGGAATGTGATTTTCATTAAAAAGTTTCATATCTGGCCCTGGCTAAGTAGCTTAGTTGGTTAGAGAGGCGTTCTGATACACCAAGGTTGTGGGTTCAGTCCCCAGTCAGGGCACATACAAGAATAAACCAGTGAATGCATAAATAAGTGGAACAACAAATTGATGTTTCTCTTTTCCTTCCTCTCCCTCTCTAAAACTCAGAAATTCAAAAAACTTTAATATCTCTTACTTAAAAGCTTATTTTTTACGATTTTTGTGTTTTCTGTTACAGTTCGGTGGTAATCCATTTGCTTCCTTAGTGAGCAATACATCCTCAGGTGAAGGTAGTCAACCTTCCCGTACAGAAAATAGAGATCCATTACCCAATCCATGGGCTCCACAGGCTTCCCAGAGTTCATCAGCTTCTAGTGGCACCACCAACGCTGTGGGGGGCACTGGTGGTAATACTGCGAGCAGCACTCCTGGGCAGAGTTCTGCACCAAGTTTGGGGCCTGGAGTAGGAGGTATGTTTATAACAACTCAGTTCTTTGTTGTCCTCAGTTATTTGAATAACAAAAACTTTTCTTAATGGTGTTATTCTTTGTGCTTTTGTGTGTGTGTGACAAGTAGCTTTTTATGAACTACCTTTTCATGTTGTAAAGTTGTTTGTTTTTTAAAGAAAGCTTTAAATATGTAATGATTAGTTGTGTGCATTATAGTAGTGACAATTACTGGGGATTTTCAGAGGCAGTTTTGTGTGTTAGTATTCTCATAAGATGGTTTGGGAGAAGTAGGTGGTCAGTTGTCTCATTTCAGTATTAGGAAAACCAAAGTGCATAAGGAATACAGTTACCTGTGTACTTTAGTCTGGTTGTGTATTCTAGATCAGTAGATTCTCAAACTCTAGTCCTGAGACCAGCATTAAACAAACTGCATCAGAGCACCTGCCAGGTTTGTTAAAAATGAGATTCCCAGACCCTAACCTCATGGATCAGAATCTTCCACAGTGGGGTTAAGATGAGTGTTTGTATAAAGCTGCTGGAGAGTCTAGTGTGTGAGGAGGTTAGAAATTTACTTTTGGTTATTTTTTTTAGACTAGACTCAATAAATGGATGTTCTTTTCTCAACTATTCTGATATTTACATCATAAGATTAGGTCTACTAACATCAGTAGCCAGAGTGATGACTTTAGTCCTAGTACTTGGCATATAAATGAGAAGAAATGAAAGCATGAGGCCACTTCCTTAAGATGAGAGGGGGACTGGGTATATTTTAAAAGATGCCTGTGTCTTGGCAGAGAAAGTGCAAAGGTGAGATGCTGGATAAAGAATTTAAAAAACTCATTACTGAGGGAAGAAATCAGAATAGGGAGACTAATTGGTTGTCACAGTGGTACATATTCTTTTGTAGAATACAGTGGGTAACATATTTCTGGATATAACAACTTTTATAAAAATTAAATAACAGTTTTTAAAAATTGAGGTATAATTGACATAACATGTTTCCAGTGTACAATATAATGATTCGGTATCTGTGTATTACAAAATGATCATCACAGTAAATTTAGTTAATATCTGAAGAAATAGTATTTTTAAGTCAAGAAAAAAATCCTGTTCTGTATTTTACTTACTGCCTACCTGATTTTTAACAGTCTTTTGAGAGAAATGCTTTATTCACATTTTAAAGGTCTTACAAGAACAATGATTTAATCAGATTTCCTGACAAATGAGTTGCTTTTTCTACTATAACATGGTTTTCTACCGTAACAACTTTTGTCTAGCCAACAAATAATCAGTTTAACAGCTTTTTACGATACTGTATTTAAAGCAGGGGTACAAATTTTTCTTTAGGACCTC
The DNA here is from genome assembly GCF_054644295.1 of Miniopterus natalensis. Taxonomy (NCBI): domain Eukaryota; kingdom Metazoa; phylum Chordata; class Mammalia; order Chiroptera; family Miniopteridae; genus Miniopterus; species Miniopterus natalensis. Next base: position 43,798,753 of record NC_142092.1, on the reverse strand, counting down.
TTTGCAGGTCAAGAGGCAAAATCAAGAATACTACATTATGAGAGAAAACAAATTTTTGCAAGATTTTTTAATGATGGAATTCAAAATATAATAATTGGGTATAATATATTTTCATACATATTTACAAGTGAAAGTGGAATTTTTTTCTAGGGATGACATTTTGCTTACTTTGCATTCACATAGTTCCCTCTTGGCAAGATCATTTGCAAATGTTCATCTGTTAGTACTGATACATAATTTTGACCATATCCAGTTTTTGCTTAAATTGACTATAGAACTTAACCTTTTCATTAGATATGATTTTACTGTGAATGCTACCAGAATGTTTAAATCCATAAACTTTCCTTTATTTGGTATATGTTGGGCCATGTAGTTAAGGAGATCTTAGTTTTAAAATTCTTTATTAATTCAATTGATAAGTAATATGTGTACTCATCAGTAATTGCTAAAGTTATGCGCTGTGTATACTATAGTTTTAAAACTTTCACTTTTGCTTACATATCTTTTTCTTGATACAATGTTTTTTTTAAAAAACAAACTTTCAGCTAGTATGTTCAACACCCCAGGAATGCAGAGCTTGTTGCAACAAATAACTGAAAACCCACAACTTATGCAAAACATGTTGTCTGCCCCATATATGAGAAGCATGATGCAGTCACTAAGCCAGAACCCTGACCTTGCTGCACAGGTGAGTTTGTAATTGTATTGAAAAGGACTGTGCAATGTGAATTGAAATAGCCTAATCAAATAATTGTGATTTTTGGCGTATTTGTGTTGTGTGCTACCTTAACACACTAGAAAAAGGAGGTAAACTGCATCTCCACCTGTTTGGACAGTTTCTTTGCAGCTTTGTCTCTCCCATTCACTGGCTAGAAGTGCAGGTTTACTTTGTATGTACATATGTTGATTTAGGAAATGAATACAAAAGTTTTGGATTGCTTCCTTTTTTGAAGATATATTCTTTTGTGAAATGTACGTCTTGAAAGTAATTAAGAACAGTGTCAGTACACTTGAAATACTTTTATGGATTAGATCACACAGTTTTCAAATGTAAGAGTCATTTTCAAATGGCTGTTATAAAATAGCCTGAAATTGTTTACTAAAGGCAGAGAGATTTGTGGGAATGGTGTTCTCATTCTTTCCATTATGGATCCCTCACCACCAAGTTTGTATAGTGGTCCTTTATTTATTCTTTCCTAACTTGTTACTAAAGAGACCATAACAAAAAAATTCATGGATATCCACCTTAGCTGAATATTCAGGATCACTTTGGGAACTTCCCATCCAGAGAGATTCTGGTATAACTGCATTGAGTCTTTTTTTCCCTTTAACCCCCAAGTTCCCTAGATGATTCTGATGTACCCCTAGGTTAAGAACCACTGGTCCTGTAAAACCTTGGAGAATATGCAACAAGCCTCAATCACCTGTAGTTTACATTTCCTATTTTTTTTAAATGCCTTCTGTAGAGTGTTAGGAATTTAAAATAGTTTCCTTTATAGTTTGTTTCAATTTCTAAAACTTTGAAAGCTTTTAAAGATAATCACTTTCATCATTATGTTGAATGCAATGGTTTTTATTTCCTAAAGTCTACATTCTTAATTGATTCAAGGATATAGCAGGTATCTCGGAGCTGTATTCCTTAGCAGTAACTTCTGCCCTCTTAAAAAATTTGTGGAATTGAAAATAGAGCCTGGCCAGGCGTGGCTCAGCAGTTAAGCATCGACCTAGAATCCAGGTGATCGAGGTTCAATTCCTGGTCAGGGCACATGCCCGGGTTGCGGGCTCGATCCCCAGTTGGGGATGTGCGGGAGGCGGCTGATCGGTGACTCTCATCATTGATGTTTCAGCTGTCTCTTTCCCTCTCCCTTCCTCTCTGTGAAATCAATAAAAGATATATTTTTAAAAAAGAAAATAGAGAACATGTTTTTGGGTGAATTTTTATATACTCTTAATTTTGTATATTGTAGGTACATTTACTAAAAGATTGTTTTATTCATAATCAAATTGTCAGACTGGATATATTAGTATTAAATGCCACACTTTACTGTGATTATTGCACTTTAAAAAATATGGAATTATATATGTAGAGTGATCTTGTTTTTATGTTTTTAAATGTATATTTGACTAAAAATTAACATTGAATGTGCATTTTGCTTTAAAACTTTAACAAGCACATTCCAGCAATTTTTACTAACAATTCTACATTTATGAAGTGACTTGAGCACTTTGCTCTATTGTATTTTTACTTTAAAGCAAAATGTTGACAAAGAAAGCTAGGTATGAATGTCTGTTATTATAGATATTTTAGAAACATTTACAATGTACTGTGATTATTTAGCAGATTAAAGTTTGTAGTTCTTCTTATTTTGATGTTTAGATATTTCAAAAAAGTCTGAGTGTAAGAACTGTATTATTATATAAACAGGTAAGTTAGGAGACATGTCCTTATCAATTTTCTGAGGAAGAGTAAGTTTAAGGTGATACACTTTTTCAAATAACACGAATTCTGGAAGATAACTGTGACAACTTCATTAATATGTTTATAATAAAAAAGCATTTGGAGCCAATAAAGAAGCAGGTTTGTTGATCTCAAGCAGGTATTACTTTATTTACTGTGAATTTATTGGTCGCTTTGAAATAAATACTATTTATCCATAAAACATGGACTTTTTCCTGCTCTAGGTACCTATTTAAAAAATTAACTAATCTACTTTGTAGCAATAGATTACTAATGGAGGGAGAGAGGAATTCTCTCCACTTCCAACATTTACATATAATTACTTCAAATATGGTTGACTACGTGAGGGCAAGGATCAGTTCCCCCAACTTTGGGCCAGTAAATAGACTGCCAGTAAGTCATTGTTCATGTTTCCCTTTGGAGGAAAATGGATAAAAATTTGTCTTTTTCAAAGCTGTGAGAATGTATTAGTTTCTGGTTATACTGATTGTGTATTGTAATTTTATTTTCAGGTATCTAGCATCATGTAATATTCACCTTGACTTTTTAATTCTAATACCTATTGAAGGTTAGGGGACATGATACTTTTCTCATCTCTGGTGATAGTGAAGTGAAATCCAGAGGCTAATCTTGGTGTTCTCAAATGGATTTGCATCTTTCAGGTCTTAAAGTATCTTAATACTTGCCCCAGAAATCTGTTGGTGCTAGTCCTGGGCTGATTTTCACCTAGTAGCTCCGTTTCTCTGGCAAGGTGGTTGCTGTTTTGTGCTGTTATTTTTCTGGACCTAATGTTAGCTGTCTTGTAGTAGGCAGGTAGATATAGTGGTTCCAGATTTGGACTTTCTGTGTGCTTGCCACTTGTGTGTAGAGGTGTCTAAGCAAGCTGAGTATAGTTTCATGTATTGTTTATTTCATCAGTGTAGCAGAATACGTATCTCCATGAATGCCAGTTATTCCCATTTTTCTTTCTTTCAAGGGCAGGTACTCACCCTTGCTCAAAGAAAAGCATACAAAAATGATTGCTCTTATTTTTTAGGATATTGCATGTCATTATCATAATCACCATTCTCATTGAGAGAGAAGATGCCTTTTTATTTTTTCTTTGGAGATCACTCTTGTGGACAGTATCTTCCCTTTTTTATTCATGTTCTACCTTTCTCCTTTTTAAGTGCCAGGTTAGGCACTGGAGGAAGATAGACTATTAAACAAGGTACATTACTTGTTTCAGATATTTCCAGTTAAAATTGTTTGAACACTTGCCCCATAGATGATGCTGAATAATCCCCTATTTGCTGGAAATCCTCAGCTTCAAGAACAAATGAGACAACAGCTCCCAACTTTCCTCCAACAAGTGAGTAAGAAAAAGATGCTAGCTATCTTCGGTAATGATTTGCTTGAAAAAGTTTGATGATAAACATTTTTCTTTGCCCTTTGGCTGATAGCAAAACGAAGAATAGAGTCTGATAATGCTGTCATTTCACAGGGAATTCAGCTTTGTCTTACCTGAGCCCCGTTTCACTGCTGATATTTTGCTTTTGCTTATATTTCTTAATTTCTGAGGAAAGGACCACTTTGGTTTTGCTTTTGAGGACTTAGGATTTTGAATGCTTTGTTAATACATACGCCATTTCCTTTCATTTTACTAACTTTGAAGTGCTTCATTGTGTCATGTTATGCATTATTATTTAACTATTCTTGAGTAATTGGAAAGAGCTACCCTATCCTATCTTATAGGTTTGGTTTCTTTGTAATGTTTTGATTCCTCCAAATTAATAGAATGCCTGTTTTTCAAGGGGTAGATCTCATTTCCACAAACTCGGAATTAGCAAGATTAAAATTGTCAGTGTTGTCATATAAGGAAGATTTTATTATTAAAAAGTACCGAGATTGCCATGGTATTTTATTATTTACAAAGATAGAAAAGAAGTTAGTGTTGGTGTTATGAAGTTAGTCTTGGTATTTATAAGGCTTTAAATATTATGTAGATAATTCTCAGGCCTGTAAGCCATTACCCAAGATTCTTTAGTGCTCTTGATCTATTGTAATGATTCAAGCCTATCTATATTGGTCAGTCAGGTGGTGTATATTTGGAAGTAGTGAAGCTGAACTCAGGACATATGTATCAACTTCAAATTTGGAACTTGTTTTAGAGTATAGTTTACTGCTAAAATTGTTACATCAGCAACAGATAACACTTGGTCAGGAGAAATATGTGGCTTTCACCGTATTACCATGTTACATTAACTGTGCCTTGTGGAATTGTCTCTTTGAAATAATATTTTTATCTTCTGTTGGAGAAAGGGAACAGTTGTGGCTTCCAGGGAGCTCCTAATTGTCTTTTATTATGAAAAAATGGCTTTTGTGATGGATTTGGGAGATCTAGTAACAACGTGCACCCTAGGTTTGCTGTTAAAGAGGAGGTGCTTGTGTTTATTTTGGGAAAGAAATATGGATTATCAGTGTCTAGCAGTATGGTTTTTTATTTTCTCCAGAAACATAGGAAAGAAAACATTTAAGTTTTACCTTCACTGATTGTAATCCCTCAATAATCACTGGTTTTCTTTCTTCCTTAGATGCAGAATCCTGATACATTATCGGCAATGTCAAACCCTAGAGCAATGCAGGCCTTGTTGCAGATTCAGCAGGGTTTGCAGACATTAGCAACAGAAGCACCCGGCCTCATCCCAGGGTAGGCTTATTTGAGGGAGATATGAAAGTGCACAGTACTTACTTTCTCTCTTGGAGAACTTTCAATTTACTATCAGTTTGCCTTTTTTTTTTAGATTGTTTTGTTTTTAAAATACTTTTATTGCTTTTTGTTTTTTTGAAAAGAAGGGAGAGGGAGAGAAACCACGTGAGAAACATCAATTGGCTGCCTCCTGCATGCCCCCTACTGGGGATCTAGCCCAAAATCCAGGCATGTGTCCTGTATCCTGACCGGAAATGGAACCTGCGACCCTTTGGTGCATGGGACGATGCTCAACCAACTGAGCCACACTGCCAGGGCTGTTGAAGTTGTTTTTCAGACAACTTTCAAAGTTAAAAGAAGCTCTCTTTTGGCTAATATTATGTTAAAATGTGACTGATTTATTACCAGCTGGCCTGGTCTGACCTCTTGTTTTGCAGGAATTTAGGTTTATTATCTATTTGTCCTTTCCCTAGGTTTACTCCTGGCCTTGGGGCATTAGGAAGCACTGGAGGCTCTTCAGGAACCAATGGCTCTAGCTCTGCTCCTAGTGAAAACCCAAGTCCCACAGCAGGAACCACGGAGCCTGGACACCAGCAGTTTATCCAACAAATGCTGCAGGCTCTTGCTGCAGTAAATCCTCAGGTACTGATTCTTTTCTGCTCACACTTTGCATTCCTTAATGTTAGAAATCCCCTCCCCCTCTCGAAAGAAAAAGAAAACAAGTGGCAGTCCTTTAGGGTTTAGACTGTAATCAGAGTACAATCTTAAGAGTATTGATTCTAAAGTAGGCATTACAAAACTTATTAACTTTGGTACTATTAGACACTAAAAGAAATGTTTCAGTTGTAGAGAAGAAATGCTAAAACTTTGCTGTGTTTTTTAGAAGGTGCTTTTAAAAATGCATTCTTATTTGGAGTTTTATTTGAAAATTATTTAAAAATATGTTAATTTTATAGAAGTTTGTCAGGGAGGAATAAGGAACTCGGTTATCCCAAATAATTCCTCAACCAACCATATTCTATCTAGTCTTTGTATTTTGACTTAAAAAATAAAAATCCTAACTACCTCACTCTACCCACTACTACGTCCTGTGGCAACTTGTGCTACATAAATGCACCTCACAGATATGTCTAAAAAATGTGGGTTCATAATTATGTTTTTGCATCTGGAGATATTTTTTGGCTTTACAAAGATGATTGCAGTTCAAACCTTTTATAGTAGGTTTTCGCCAAACTTCTGCATGGCAAAAATATAGCATGGTTTCTGATTTTTAAGTCTTACTAAAGACAGTAAACAGGGCAGGGTTTTATCTTATACAAGTATTTGTGTCCCCAATACCTAGCATAACTTCTGATTCAGTAAATATTCATGGACTTAATAAAAAAAAAAGATTTTAGGTATTGGACAGAGCTGTTGTATAAGTTGATAATCTGTAGGCCTCCTCATTATCAGATTGGCCAGGGTTGATTGATCATTTATGTATTTTTGTCTTGCCTCATTTCTGAAGAAAGGTATGATGCAGCTGAATTGTCAGAAGTATAGTCCGGGCCTGAAACTGGAACTCTTTTCTGAAGACTTTGACCAGTGAAGAAATTGAACCACATTTTAAGGCTCATTAGAACTTCAGAATTTTATACATGAGAACATTGGCTTTTATAATTACCCAGTTGGTCAATAGCTACAAAATAAATCATCTAATTCTAAACTATTTACATATACAGATTTCCTGCTTGTTCATGAACTTCTTAAATACATGTAAAATAATGGTTGAGGTTTTTTAAGATATTTTTTTAAGTATGTGATCTATTTGACATGATTGTTTAGGTATAAATTTAGACTACTTAAAATAACAAAAAAGTGCTAGTGGACTTTCAGATATGTTGAAAATGTTTCAAGAGAGAGAGGCCAGAGGCCATTGCTTTTGTGGCTCAAGTTTTGGTTATTTTTTTTTTTTTCTTTAACAGCTACAGAATCCAGAAGTCAGATTTCAACAACAACTGGAACAACTCAGTGCAATGGGATTTTTGAACCGTGAAGCAAACTTGCAGGCGCTGATAGCAACAGGAGGTGATATCAATGCAGCTATTGAAAGGTTACTGGGCTCCCAGCCATCATAGCAGCATTTCTGTATCTTGAAAAAATGTAATTTATTTTTGATAACGGCTCTTAAATCTTTAAAATACCTGCTTTATTTCATTTTGACTTTTGAATTCTGTGCTGTTATAAACCCAATATGATGCATTTTACAGTGGAGTGCAGTAAGATAATGTGGGTTTCTGTTCTTTTCCTTCTTGTTGAACAATGGGAATCAATGCTTTTCATTTAAAGCTACTGCATGCATCAAACACTTCTGCATTTATTGTAATTTTTTTAAAAACATCACCTTTTATAGTTGAGTAAACAGATTTTTGTCCTGCACCTGTCTAGTTTATTTGCTTTTAAACATTAGCCGATGGTAGTAATTTATGTAGAATAAAAGCATTTAAAGGAAGCAAATAATTTGCGCTCTATAATTTGTGGTTACAATATTGCTTATTGTGACTTTGGCATGTATTTTTGCAAACAAAATGCTGTAAGATTTATACTACTGACAGTTTTACTTTATTTGTATACAATATATTATGCACATTTGGGACTGCATTTCTAGAAACATACTGCAGTAGATTATCTGAGCAAAACACTTGTAACTAAAGAAACTAAAGATAAGGAAATACTTTAAAGTTAAGTATTTCCTAATTGTGTAGAATCTTACAGCATCTTTGATAAACATCTTTCAGCAAAAGTGCCAGTTAGGTTTGTTGAATATATAGTAGAAAAGCTCATTCTGGTTATCTCTTTAGGGACATTTAATTGTACAGACAACATAATGTAACATCGTCTCAGCGTTCACTGATTGATTGTACGTTACCTTACTTTTTGTGCAAAACGAAGGAGCACTGTAATGTAACCCAAAAGTGCATTTGCCTAGGACTTTTCAGCTTCTCCCATAGGTAGTTTAACAGGCGTTACAGGTTGTAATTGAAATGTTTCTTTCACTGAAAGTGTCTTGATGTTTTAGTTATTTTTAATCGCCATATAAAAATAGAACTAACTTTTGGGTTTATTAGATTTCTCATGCACAGGCAATACATGAATTTAAAATGATTTGTGAGCTACTTGTTTCTGAAGTGTTTCGGTAGTTTATTAAGAAATAGTTAAATATTGTGCTTTCCAGAACCTCAGAGAAGGGGAGCAGGGGGGAGGGGGCGGGGATCTATCCTGGACTGGGCCAGCCTAAATAATACTGGCAACCAAGGTTCTGTTAGGATTTCTGTGCATATAATGTAGTAAACAAGTATCATTCAGGGGTGAAAAACAAGAGCCGTTTTAACAATGTTGAGTACATTTGGCTGTTCTACAGCCTTTTTCTTTCCTCCTCAGAGAAGTTCTTTTTTGCCTAACTCAAATTGTTGGTGTGGTACATTCCTTTAGGACCAATTAAAAAACATAACTTCGGGTCAGTAATATATTTGGCTGACTCTGGTTCAGTATTCTCTTAGGTCATTATAGTCTCTCATGTACAGGAAATTAAAATGTTGAAGTTACCTAAAATGAGTTCAGACCAATAAAATCAAGGGAAATACAAGTTGAATTCCATTACTTCTGTAAGTTGCTTGCTATTAAAATGGGTCAAGAGGTCAGGTTGCCCACCAGCCGTGTACTGTTCTGACACTTTCCCCAGGAGGAAAACATGTATGAAGGTCAAGATGAAGGCATGGCTAGAGGAAGTTGTTGAGGATGATATTCGTGTGTCTTTGTTCTCTCTGCCTTATGCCTCCGTCTGGTTTAAAAACTTGTACTGGCCAATGGTGTGGTATACAGTGTGGGATAGTGTCATAACTAATTTGACAGTTTATTAATCACAAAATAACAATAAATCTCTAGCTTTTACACTTGGCTTGTCTTGCTTCTTTTGTAGAAAGAAAAAGATGTCTTTTCTTTCTTTGACCATGTCTTTTAAAGACTTGATTTACCATGCTTTAGATTATTCTTTATTAATTTTTAAAGTTTCCCTAGTTAAAATATGTGCACACACTGTACTGGGACAATAGGTGACCTGGGCTCCGCTTTTTTTTTTTTTGGGTACCTGACTAGTTGATTGAGAGAAAGCATCATGATTTCTTTATTATAAAAGTGGTGATGAAGCCTGTGTGGCACGCTGGCCTGGGTAATCTCCTCAGTACCTTTCAGCTGCTGCAGTGGTATGATTTTGTTGTTTGTTTCTAAGACGTTTATCTTAGATCTGAAGATCTTTTAAGGAGTTCAGAATACTTAAAATTCTCAAGAGCATTAAAAAGACACTTAAAATACTATAGGCTTAGGTTGTTCTCATACTGGATTATTACACATTGAATAAAGAATGGGGTGGTGAAAATAATATTTCAGGATTTTATTTCCCAAGTGGAATATTTGTGATATCTTCAGCTAGCCTCTGTGTATTCCGAATTGGAGTTTGACTTGGCTTGAGTATAGTAACGAAAGGGGCCTTTTGTTTGAGGAGACAGTATTACTTTGTTAACGTAATAGGCAAATTCCAGCAAAATAGGACAGATAAAAATGTCACTAACATTTATGATAAAAGTGAAGCTAGGCTACGTGTCTGTGTGCTTGACCAAAACAAAAAGGTGGTGTGATTAAGGCAGGGAAATACTGCATACTGTACTGTACTTTCTCTCTTAGAAGTTAATATTAAATTAAACATGTTAAAGTCAACAAGAAGTCTTGCATTAAAGAAACCTGTTTACAGTTGTTTAGTCCAGCCTTTTTCTATCTTTTCCCACCCTTTCACTTAACTGTTCTTCAAGGTGATGCTATTTGCAACGAACACACGTTGGGAAAACTATACTTAGCACGTCTCTGCTTCCCTGGTTTTGCACATGGGTGTTCCTTTCTCTGGGGTTTCATCTGTCTTCAGCTTGCAAAAGCCTACGTTCCTGCTGAGCTCAGTCCTGAAGTCTTCCTAGACTCTCCTAACCAGTGACTGATTTACTTGGAGCTACTTAGCCTTTACTCAGTTGCTGCGTTTTGCCCTTCATTCACCTTACAGTTTTGGGCTTTTTTGTTTTCTGATGAAATTTTCTTGTGTTATTTAAATAACATTGTCTTTCCTCGACTTCTTTGTATCTTTCCTCTCATCAACCGTAAGCAACCATTGCCTCAGAAAGTCAATATTTATTGACCATCTGTTGAGTACTGGGTACTTTTCTAGTTGCTGAAAGTCTAGCAGGTAATAAAGTTCTTTCCATGTGGGGTTTACATAGTAGGATGTAGGGAGACAGACAATAAAACATATGTGCTCTGTTAGATAGTGACAAGTGCTGTGGTGAAAAACGATGAGTGAGGAGGCTGGCTCCGGAAGGTGTTCTTACATGTAGTCAGACGAGGCCTCAGTGAGAAGGGGACATTTCTATAGAGACTTGAAGACTGGGAGACTCTCTCGGAGGGTGGATAATTTTCCAGGGATGAAGCACAACTAATGAGAAGGCCCTGCGATGTGGGTGTCCTGGGAACACAGGAGGTTTGGTATGACTGGGGAGACAGTGGTTTACAGAATATAATAGGAGAGTGGGTTAGGGGTTTGATGTGGAGGACTTAACACTCCATTCTTTGGGTGCCATCCTCAGAGTTTCTGATTTTCTAGTTCTGGGGTTGGAGGAGAATTTCCATTTCTAACAAGGTTCCCCGTGAGACCTACTGGACGAGGGCGACCAGGGTGGAAGCAGAGAGACTGTTGGGAGGTAACAATCTTGGTGAGAGATATACGGACTTAGACTTTGATCCCCAAATAAGCAAGCACCTCTGTTACATGAACTACAGTGTGAGGGAGAAGGTTTCTCGGTCTTTTCCAGTCACCATTTTTCAGCTTAGAGCTGCTTTTCCTTGTCAGAAGGAGTGGCACCTTCCCAGCCCATCTGAACTTTCTATGGTCAGTCGAAACAGCACCCTCCTCCCAACATCTTTGCTTTGCTTTAGTGAGATTAAATAGAATGATCTTGAGAGTTCTTCCAGAGCTGGGACAGTGTGACGAATCACATCCTAGATGATAATTTCAATTCATACATGTTACACGTGTATTTCAGACTCCTTAATTAGGTAACCTGTCCCAGATCCACAACCCAGTCTGTCTTAACCTCTCTGCTTAGAACAGAGCTAGGTGCCTAGAGGAGCTCCCAGTATAATTTCCCTCAAAAGACCAAAGCTGTATGTGGGACCTAATTCTTTAATGGGATATAAAAAGTAGCTGCTGTGTATTCAAGCTAGATTTTTAAAAAAAATCTATTTTAGGCATGTTCTCCACTCCTTATCCTTCCCAGAAAATGAATGGACTTTCCCCTGTGTTGTGGGTTTCTAATGCTTTATAACAAACTCCCCCACAGCTTGGTGGCTTAGAACAGAATCAGTCATTTATTTTGTTCACAAATGAGCAATGCTGGCTGGGCTTCGTGTGAGTACCACTGGAGCAACTTGCCTGGGTCTGGAGAATTTTCTTTGCAACGGCGGGCTTATTGACCTGGCTGTGTAATTGCTGCATGCTTTCATCTGGGAGTGCAGTTGGGGGTCTCAGTTCCTCTCCATATGGGCCTTTCCTCAGGGCTACTTTTGCTTTCTTACAACATGGTAGATAAGTTTCAAGACCAAGTATTTTAAGAAAAACTAAAGCTGTCAGTTTTTTTAAGGTCTGGTCCCAAAATTGGCCCCGTGTCATTTAGCTTGCCCAGAGTTAAGTGTCATAGGCCCTGCTACTTGATGGGTAGAATGTCAGAGAATTTATGACTGTTTAAATCTGTAACACACTGTGATCCCAGAAGGGGAAAAGTGTTGGAGCAGCACATTTTTCTTCTCCAGTGTACACTTTCTTCCTGAGGCAGTCTGACTGAACTGCTTGTTGAATATTGTAGAAGGGACTAGGTACTTAACTGAGCCCCTTTTATTTGGGTAGTGTGCATTCTAGCCTGCTCTCCTAAGGTTAGTGAGATGGTTTGGGGGTTCTTTTTTTTGCTTAAAATTGTGCTAATATAGATGTAACAGAACTTATTGTAACCATTTTAAAGTACATCACAATGTTGTGCCACCGCCAAAATCCTCCAGAACTTGTTTATCACCCAGAAAGGAAACCAGTCACTCACGATTACCCCCTTACCCTTCACTGGCTTCCTTCACCTAGCATGTTTTCAGGTTCATCCATGTTGTAGCATGTGTCAGTACTTTATTCCCTTTTATGGCCGAACAATATTCCAATGTATGGATGTGCTGCATTTTATTCATCTGTTGATAGACACATCATTTGGATATTGTGAATGCTGCTGCTAGAACACCTGATTTGACCTCGTCACGGGTTGGGGAGGGGTGGAAGGAGACCCTGGCAGGGATTAAGAAGGAAGACTTTGAGATTCACATACTTAGGGAGGGGTTCATAAGCTCCCCCACAGAATAACAGGAGTGGGACTTCTTGTCCTATGGCCACACTCCCTCAGAGTCCAGGGGATGACAAATATAACAAGCTGTTTGTTGAGTAGTCAGTCAGATTTCGGCCCCAGCACTTTGCATGCATTTTTTTCCGTTCTCACATCTTATGCAATGATGGAGAAGCAGTTCAGAGAGGCTGGGCACGAGTGTGGTATGGGCTGGGCGGGGAGCAGCACTCCACCCTTGACCCAGCAACACGTCCCTTGGCCGCGGAGGGATTCTCAGGACGGAGAGCAGTTTGTGCTTGCTGTATCCCTCTGGGCCGCCAGAGGGCAGTACTTGCTCACACGTTCGCCTCTCTGCAGCCAAGCTTGGGAACATTAGAGCGGTAGTAGTGTTCAACTCCACCAGACTCAGTGCCTTTTTTAAAAACTACTTTCTAATGTCTCCTTTAATAAATCTTACCTAGGGAGGTAATAAACATGATGCCTTAACTCTAAAGAACAAAAAAGGGAAAGCAACTTGTAATAAACGAAGGGGCTTCAATATGTAATGTCTATACTAGGCAAACATGATGGAGTAGAGTGCTTGTCCCATAGGTGGATCGCTGCAAATGAAGAATTACAAATGCAGGTGGATGTAGGTGTGTCATATTCTTAACAAATGCAGTGTGACTTCTGAAATAACTCTTGGCAGTTAAAATAAAATGGGATACAACTGTTCCTTTATTGTATTCTTGGAAACATCAGTGAACATTAAAACTGCAAAAAATATTTTCATTTATGTATAAAACGGGGTTAGATTGTGTGCTCTTAAATTGCGTGCTCTTACAATTATAAACAGGTTTTCTCACTTGGTTCTACGTGAATGTCTAGTGAGATACTTGAAAAACAATTCTTTTTTGTGAAGAGCTGTCTCCACTGAGAACTCGAGCCTGTACCAGAGGACATGAGATGCCCTATCTTCCCACAGCCAAGTTAAGCCACCCTAGAGCCAGGGCTTTGTGTTACAGGTCCTCAGACCCTCCAGAGTGTCTATCACGGTACCCATTGTGGACTCACCAGGGACAGTGGACTGATTGAGTCCTTCCTCTCTGGCTTGGGGTGACTCTCATCTAGCCCGGGGTATGTCAACTGGACCCAGAATATGAAGGTTGATGTAAAGTGAATCCAGGCAGGAGGTGCCCCAAGGACTCTGCCAGAGAAGAAAATCCAGGACTTCACATTTCTTAGACAAGGTCTATCCACCCAGAAGGGCCCTTCCAATACCTGGCACCCAGTTCCTGGGAAAAAGACTGCATGCCCTTGTGAAAGAAAATGGGTAACTGGTCTCAAAACTCTGGCCAGAGCCAACCAGTAGCCCTGTAGAGTGGCTGAGTCCTGTGGCTCTGGTTAGGATAGGGGGGTAAGGAAGCATCTTCCTGGATGCCAAGGATAGCCCAGTTTGTCGGAATACCGGTAATGATTTCAGTGCTGATTATATGATATCCTCTGATCATTTAACGGGGTCATATAAATTTCAATTTCAGTGGAAGCTTTCAGAGTTCCCTCTCTTCTCCAATGTGCCAGAACATGAAGACAAGAGTACCACAAATTCTAAAGCCACATGCAAACAAGCATATCTCAACATCGTGGTTTGTTCACCTTAATTAGAATTCAGAATACAGTACCAACAAGGATGCTGGACTTGGTCGGGGATAGGATAGAAATTTATGCCTAATTCTGTCTGGACCATGGATAGGAAACGACTTACATTTCATTTTAGAGCTTCTCTAATTATAGCAATGATCTCTGAAAGACTTTTGTCCACACTGATTTGGATAAAATTTTCTGGAGCTGATGGAGGTTCCAGAGTATCGAACTGGGACTGCAATAACTCGGGGGGCATAAAATGCCCTTTTCTTTTGCGTAAGCGTTCAGAGATGACCTCAAATGACCCGCTCAGATAGACCACAAGGAGCTTCACCTCCGCTGGCTTTCCTTCCTTCCCTGGCTCATCACACTTGGGAGGTGCACCATCCTTTCCTCGGATTAAGATGTCTCTGTACACTTTCTTCAGAGCTGAGCAGGCTAGGACCACATGCTGTCCCGAGGCTACATCTCTAAAGAAAAAAAGGGGTGGAGGAGTAAGTGTGAAGAATGAAAACATTAAAATACCTGGAGCCCATCCTAGGTCGAGTCCAGTACCACTTCCCTGCCAGTGGGAGGTGTTACAGAACGGGGGTCAGGGTTCAGGCAGTCCTGGCGTTGAGGTCAAGTTCGTCCACTAGTGAACCGAACCATCTTAGGGAAGGAACGTTCCTCCCTGGCCATCAGTGCATCATCGGTTAGGTGGGGCTACTCAGAGGACGTGCCCCTGGAACTGGGAAGAAAAAGTTTACCAAGGTGCTGGGTCCAGGAAGTTCTGGGTAAGCGTGGGCTCGGCCTCTGTGGGTGTAGGGTAATGCTCAGGCCCAGCCTGCTATCATTTTTTGAGCACTTTTACATTGACACGGTCCTAAGTACTACTTGTGTTTCATCTTGCTAATTCTTGACAAAAATCTGTGACTAGGAACTATTTAACACCTTTTTCAAATGAAGGAACAGGCTCATTGAAGCCAGTGGCTAAGATCCCCAGCTAGTAATTGTGGAGCTGTCTAGGTTTGTGTCCAGAACCCAACTGAGCTGTATGTCTGTGGCTGATTAAAATCATTGTTGGTTATTTGATAGCGACACATTCCATTTCTGGGATCCTTTACCATCAGTCAGTTCTGATTTCAAGAGTATATTTTTTCCCTGTACTTTCTGATGGGTCTTCTTAACTCACTGGCTTATGCCAAGGCCTGATGCACTTACCTTACTAAAATGTCATGCAAGTTGCAAAGCCATGGGATCCTGTCCTGAAATGAGAGCAGACACAAAGTGACTTTTCAGGTATTGTTTGGACAGAAACATCGTTAATCTTTTTCGTCAATGTTAAGGTCCAGAGAGATCTTAGTGGTTTTGAGAAGTAGCCCCCATACACAAGTCACTGGGCAGTTAAGCACACAAACATTTTCCTGGTTCAGGAACCAGGGGCTCTTTTCACAATAATACAAATTGCCCTAAAATATCAGTCTGTACCCCCCCCCCATCTAATCTCCCTGTTGTACGTATGTTTTCCCTGGTTCTAATATGATTTTAAATCTTCTTTGATTGCACTGCATGATTCTGTAGGTGCCTCTGATCTCAGATGCTGGGAGGAATTCACAGAAACTCTTACGTCAGCTACCCTTTGGTCCTATTTTTCAAACCCTCCTGAAATATAACTCCCGTCAGGTAAAAGCATTGTGAGAAATTCATATTTTTCCAAAGACAAAACAGAGGAGGTTTACATAGGATACCCTACAGTGTTTCACAAAGAAATCTTCCTGAGACAAGAAGTATTTACCTTCCTGGGGTAAATACTGATTGGCCATAATCATTTAAAAAACATGTTTTATTACAAAAATTTTAAATGTCAAAAGCAGACAAAATAGTATAAAACAAACTTCTATGTACTCGTAACACAGACTCAATTTTCAACTCAATTTTGTTCTATATTATGTCCCAACTATATTCCCACCTGTGTTCCCATCCTTTATGATTTTGATGTGTGTTCTACAAACATGATACATTTTTTTTTTTTTTAATATATCTTTATTGATTTCAGAGAGAGGAAAGGCAAGGGAGAGCAGAGATAGAAACATCAATGATGGGAGTCACTGATCAGCTAGTCCGCAACCCGGGCATGTGCCCTGGACCGGGAATCGAACCTCGATCGCCTGGATCCTAGGTCGATGCTCAACTGCTGAGCCAAGCCTGGCCGGGCTTTTAAAAGTCCTTGCTTTTACATATTTGATTACTGTCATTTTACTTAGGACTTTTGCGTTTATATAATGGAGGCTGACCAGCATTTGTTTTCTTGTACAGTCCATATTAAATTCTGGTGTCTAGGTTATACCAGCCTCATAAAATGAGTAGCTTTCCCTCATACTCTATTTTTGTATATTGTACACCATATATTATTGTTATGGAGTGAATGTTTATCTCCCCACAAATTAACATGTTGAAACAGATTTTGAAATTGCAATCTGCTCCATTGTGACTGGGGGCTGCCCAGGCCCCGTGGGGACTCACTGGAACTCAGAAGTACTTTATTATCAGCATCATGCTAATAACATCTTTGTAGCCCAGTGCTGTCCAACAGGGCCTTCTGCCGTGATGGAAACGTCCCGTCTGCACCGTCTGGATTGGTAGCCACCAGCCACATGTAGCTGACGAACACCTGACATGTGGCACCGCAACCCAGGAACTGGAGAGTGCATTTCATTTCATTGAAACAGCCTAAGGAGCCCTGGTATGCTCAGCTCAGGTTCCTTCTCTTCACACCTCAGCCCTCTAAGCACAAAACCCTCCCCAGACCCTCCCCAGACTTCCTCTGCCTAGGACTCTGCACTTGACCCTCATCACAGTCCGGGGGCAGGGCCGGCTGCCGGGCGACTGCCAGCCCTGCCATGACCCACATCTTCCTTCAGACGTGCTGCGCTGTCAGGGATGGGAAGCACCTGCCGTTCTGCCCCTTTCCCTGTTCTGCCTGTCTCTGAGGTGGGGGTAACTTGCACAGTTTCTCCAGAATATATTTAGGAACTTGTTACGGTTCTCCCAGCATCTGATAACCTGGTCTTCGTACAAGAAACTCTTCTGAACCCTACTGCCCCCACCCCAGCCATTGTGTCCGCGGACAAGCCTCACTTTTGAACAGGAAGAACGTTTAAATGCCATGTCAGAATCCGTCCGCGTGGTTGCTTTACTTTGTTCTTTAACTTAACTCTTGTCTGCGACTCACCAAGGAGAAGCAATGCTGGCACAGGCACTTTGCACACTATGACAGTGGTTTCCATTCCATATACGTGTCTGTGTAGATATGAGCCACAATGACAGACGAAAAGTGGTATTTCCTGAAGGCTTTGGGTGCTTCTCTGTTCTTATTTTTTTTTGTTATCTCACTTAATCCCAAGAATCCAATGAAATGGCACCATCCTTACTTCAGGGGAGGAAAATGCACAGAGACTAACCCACTTGCCAAAGGTCACTCAGTGGTAGAGCCTGGTTATCTACATTATGTCTTATCTCTAGTGTAATATCAGTATTATGTTTAAATTACTCTCTTTCATGGTTCACTTCTCCTGTCTTCTAAAGTCAAATGCTGCAAACTTAATTTTGATGGTTCACAGCTTCAGTCTTTCAAACTCAAGCTGCACTCCCTGAAACAGAGAAGTGCACTCTTAGAATACTCTAGAATTAGACCTACTAATGGTTTAGTGACTCAAGTCCTTCAAAGCAGGACAAAGGGAAGAGAGATTGAGGGTATGACTTTGCATGAACCAAGTTCACACAGTAAGCGAAAACAGTGCTGATGTTTGGCCAGTTCCATTCTGTACTGTCCTTTGGATCTTGCCCTGTGGACCCAGACCTTGACCCTGCCATCACATTGTCTCCTGGGCTACAGCTAGTTAAGTCAAGGAATCCACAGTTTGTAAATCTGGTTTGAGAGAGACCCCTAGGAAATGGCCTCAGGATGGTGCATATAGGAATGAAATGCTATTCATTCATTCCTCTCATTCATTCATTTACTCATAAATATGCCACAAATATTCTCTGACACTTACTGTGTGTCAGACCCTGGGGATATACAATGGAACAGAAGTTGCCAGTCTCTGCCCTTTTGGAGGTAAAATCTAGTTGCAGAGATAAATATTAATCAAATTCTCATGCCAAGTTGCAACTGGGATGTGGACAGTAAGTGATATGTTGCCATGAGAGTTTATTATATGAGGTTTTACTTAAGTAGGTCAGGGAGGGCTTCCTTGAAGAAGTGGCATAGGAGCTAAGATGGGAAGGCTAAGCAGGGTTAACTTGATGTCAAGGGTAAGGAAGCACATTCCAGGCAGTGGGACGAGCAGATGCAAAGGCCCTGGGAAGGATCACGACAGGAGGAACTGAAAGGGGCCACGGAGGCGGTGCATGGCAACTGAAGAGAGCAGAGTGGGTCACGGTCATTCTGGCCTAACGACGCACATTGAGGAGTTTGGTCTTGACCCTCAGTTTGGCTGGAAATTCCAAAAGGCCAGATTTGAATTTGCAAAGATCACTGGCTTGGGGTGGATGCCAGAGTCCAGTGATGGTGGCAGGCTAAGAGGACCTGGAAAGGGAAGATGAACTTCCCCACGTAGGAGGCCCTCTCAGGGATTACATTCTGCACATTAAAATTCTGCAGCAAAGTGTTCTGCAGAAGGTGGGGCAGAGATTGGGTGCATCGTTCCTGATGCCGAGTTGAGAGAAGTTCAGGGCCAAAGCTAACATTGGCCAAGGCTCCACTGAGTGTCTGGCTTGTGGAGCACTGTCAGTGAGTTAAGTCATGACTCAGGAACTGAACTATGCCAAGCGCTGCAGAGATCTCAACCTGTGTCACCCAGCTGGAATATTTGTTGCAAACAGCGAACATTACCTGGTCATTCAGTGGAATCCCTTTTCCCATCTTCACTCGATTTTCCTCTGGGTGATAGTCATCTGCATCATAGAATTTCCACCCTAGCTTTAAGAACAAAGTGAAAGGCGTGTGTGGCAGGCAGTGCGGCCCACCCTGCCACCCTCTTCACAGCAGCAGCCCAGGGGCCACCCCCAGTGCAGGAGGGAGGTCTGGAGTGCCACTTCAAGATCCCCGCTCCCGGGGCTGCTGCAGCTCCTTTTCTCACTGCTATTTGTAATCACCAAGGGGGAAGACAAATTTGCTCCATTGGTTTTCACAAGCCCTGTGGAGGTGCTGTGGTGAGTTTTACAAACCACTACAGGCCAGAAGAAAGGGTGGAAAGGGAGAGAAGCAAGGAGACAACACAGTGGGGCTTGTAAGTGGGAGGCATTAGAACAGGTTACCTCGGATGCCAGCCTGGCGCCCACGGTGGATCTGTGGAAAGGACACAGGTGTTCAAACGACTGCTCTCTCCCAACCTACGCTGTGCCTCCTTCCATCCAAGGGCGGTTGCTCCGCCAGCATTACAACACCAATAACCATGATATTGAAGCAGTGAGAGTGATGCTCTTGACCCTGGAGTCCAGGGCCTGACTTTAGTTTTCTCCAGGAATTTAAATGAATTACCCAGTTACCACTAACTCCCCCCCCCCCCCAAAAGCAATACATAAGATCTCATTAATCTACAGGTTTTTTTGACCCTGTTTATTTTTTGAGAAAAATACTGAATAAATCACATGACCAGTTAGATCTTGAAATCATCCTGGATTCCTCCCTCCCTCTCACCCTCCATCCAGTCCATCAACACATCTTTTTCACTCGACCTTCAAAATACCCCAGCACATGACCACACCACCCACCCACGATGGCCTCCTTGCTGGTCCACGAAGACCCAGCCTCAGGGTCTCTGCACCTGCCATTCCCTCTGCCTATAATGCCCTTTCTCCAGCTATCCATGTGGCTTATTCCCTCACTTCTTGTGGGTCTTGGTCAAATACCACTTCCTCTGAGGAGCCTTCCTTGACCATGCTGCCTGGCACCGTGGTCCACTTGCCCTCCTGTATTTTCCTGCAGAGCACCTACCACTGCCGGGCCCGCTAGACATGTTCACCACTTACTGCCCGTCTCCCACGCAGCAGCCAGGGAGTCTCAGCCTCTCTCTTTATTTTCATTTCTGTTAAGAGTCCCCAAATTATTTTAATTCCTCAAGTTTTGAGGCTGAAAATGCCACAATAATTCTGGAAAGCTAACCCTACCTACCTGGAGCAAGCAAGGGTCTATAATATAATATACACCTGAGCAGAGGGGCCGTTCCTGGCAGTTAGATTCTGGTGGAACCAAGAAGCCCGGGCTTCGCGGGGCCGGCGCCCCCTTCCTCCCGGCCCCCAGGACCCGCCCACGTCAACAGCCACTCCTTCCAGCTCCAGCTGATCACTGAGCAAAGGCGGGAGACAGGGTTCAATTCACGTCCCGAAATGCAACCCGCCAGCCCGGGCCTCGCAGGGGCAGCTGCCGCTCGGCCCCGGCCCGACGACGGGCCCCAGGGCCGGGGACCAGGTGCCCTGCGCCCTGCGCCCTGCGCCCTGCGCCCGCCCCCCGCACGGCACCGGGACCGCCGGCCGCTGCAGCGCCCGCAGGCGCCTCGACGCGGGCCCTCGCTGGAGCCGCTCCGTACACACGAGGAGGCTCCGCACCTCGGGCGCCGGGCCCCGGGAGCCGGCGCCCAGGGCCTCCGGTTACTGCCAAGCCGAGCGGGTTCCCGGGTCCTCCGGTCGCCGCGGGCACGCAAGCGAGTTTGGCCGCAGCCGCCCCGCACCCCGCGCCCTCCCGGACCTACTTTCCCGCGCCGCTCACGCCCATGACCAGCAGCGCCGCGGGCGCCGCCATGGCCGAGTCCGGCCCTCCCACCGCCTCCCGGGCGCGGGGGGCGGAGCAGCGCGCGGTCCGCCCCGCCCCGCCCCGCAGCCCGTCCGCCCTCCCCGCCGCGCCCCGCCGCGCCCCGCAGCCCGTCCGCCCTCCCCGCCGCGCCCCGCCGCGCCCCGCAGCCCGTCCGCCCGCCCCGCCCCGCCCCGCCGCGCCCCGCCCGCCCCGCCGCGCCCCGCCCGCCCCGCCGCGCCGCACCCCGCGCCCCCGCCCGCGGGGCGGCCTCCCCGAGCGCCCCCCGCCGTCCCGCTCCCTCGGCGCCGCGCGCTGCTGGGAGCCGTGCCCGCGGAGGCCGGGCTCTCCTGCGCCCCCAACCCCGAGTGGAAATAGCTCTGATTATTCCCAGTGTTGTTGTAGCCCTGGCTGGGGAGCAAGGTAAGGCTGCGGGTGCGATCCCCGCGGGGCGCACGCAGGACTCACCCTGTACGATGGCGGGGACGGGTGGAGCCACACATGGATGCCCGCCCGCCCCCCGCCCCGCTCCCTCCCTCCCTTCCCTTCCTCCCTCCCTCCCTCTTTCCCCTCTCTCTCAAAATAAGTACATAAATAAATTTAAATGTTATTGTAGAAAGAAGCAACAGATGATAAAGTCACACTTTCCCACACCATGTGGCTCTAAGCATCCATTCTCCGAATGACCCCCCTCCCGTAAAGGTAGGTGGGTATGAATATTTTCTAAAATTGGGATCGTGCTGTACCCTGGCGATTGGTGACAATAATAGGTGGTGGGCCTCTTTTGGTGTCAAATCCAGATTAGACCGCAGCAGTACAGGTCGGGGCTGTGGGCCTCTGCTAGCTAACCCGCTCCGTTCTCTGGTAAATTACTTAAGGGGAAGGAGCACCTCTTTGACGGCCCATTTGCTTTAAAACAATGTGTTAATTATGTGTCACTTCAAGTATTTGATTACAAGGCCTAACCCGCTTACAGGAACACCTGAGGCCCTTGGTGTGCAGGGGTGAGTCGGGACTCTTGCCCAAAGTCTCCCGATTCCTCTACATCGCGCCACCTGTTCCTGAGGGGCACGTTCCTGCTCTCGTCCTATATAGCAGTGACGGTCCACAGAAACGCAGAAACTCTCTTCGCTCACTGTGTGCACAACTATACTATGCAGCGCGGTTCCTGCATTTCGGTCTTTGGGTTGAGAGCCATCTCAAGAGGTGGGATGGTTGGGCTGTATCACGGTTGCCCACAGGATAGGGACCTAGTTCAGGCGGGGTCGCAGCCATACCTGAAGATGCACCCATCGCCCTGCACTCTGCCGCACCACCCTGCACGTACTAGCAACTCTGTGTCCAGGCCCCAGAGACAGTTCACACAGGAGAGCTGCGGATTCAAGGCAGCAGCTGGCCTGAGCTTCGTGCATGCAAATTACTCCCCATTAGAGACATCATCACATGTAGCAAATATAGCCACTTACAACTGGTTCCATTGTATGCTAATTGATATTTTGTCTACAAAGCTTGGTGGTATAGCCCAGCTGGTAATGGTCCAGGTTCACAAGATAGCCAGAGAAGCACAGATGACTTCCCCCGGGGCCGTCGACACATTTCCGCAAAGAAATGTGTTGACTCAGCTCTTATGCTAATACCTGAAGTTACAAATGAGATACCGAAATTTCGTGAGGCATGGAGGTGCTGGGAGCAAGAAGTTGGACCCAACTGGCTTCCATATGCCAAAGCTATACGTCATCCAGTGGCTGCCAAGGTGACCCTCTCTGCCTTCCCGAAACTTGCACGAGCTGCCTTATACTATGCATCAGAGATGAGTGCCGCTGTGAAGAATTACTGGCGAGGACATTTGGTCCTGGGTGTAATACCTGAAACGAGGCTCCCAGATGCGCTTCGCCGGAAGCTTAAGAAAACAGGGCAGTCTTGCTGGTGTGGCTCAATGGTTAGAGCATCAGCCCGTGGACTAAAGGGCCTTGGGTTCGAGTCCTGGTCAGGGGCACATACCTGGGGTGCAGGCTTGATTCCTGGCCTCAGTTGGGGGGAATGCAGGAGGCAACCAATCGATGTATCTCTCTCAGATAGATGTTCCTCTCCCTCTCCCCCTCCCCCTCCCCCTCCCCCTCTCTCCTTCCCACTCTCTAAAAATCGGTGGGGAAAAAAATCCTCTGGTAAAGATTAACAGAAAACAGGGCCGTCAACATTTACTGATGAGCAGTGAGCATTCCCAAGGTCAGGACATCGTAAATGCTACGCTTGAATCACGCAAGAGACACAGAGATGCGTCTCCTACTTAAATGACAGAGGATGATTGAAAAATAACTGAAAAGGAGCAATGGGAAGGCCAATGAGTATTTCTTGAGCATCTACCAGCTGCAAGACTCCAAAGATGAGTCTTACCCTCCAGGTGCTCCCAGGCAGGTAGGAGGAAGATGATAGAAGCAAACACTGTAACTTGTGCTCTGCTTTACCAGCTCTGTCAAAAAAAATTAGTTGTCATTTCTTTCAATGTTCAAATCAGAATGATTAGCAGAAAGTCTGGCTCTCATCCCCAGATTTCCCCTCCTAAGATATGTCCAAGGGCCTTCAATTTGCTGTACCAGTCTAGGTGATGGGTCATCTGCAAAGGGTTTAATGAAAGGAGCTGTTTAAGAGATGCAGCTGGGGTCAGTTAAAGCAACAGGGCAGTGTGTGAGTCCCAGTAATTGAGGGGAAGTGGGCAGGGGTGATGGGGGGGAGTCTTTATGGTGTGTGTGTGTGTTTATGTGTGTATGAGAGAGGGAGAGAGAAAAAGAAAGAAAACCATGTATGGAGAGAGGTGGCTTAGGAAGAGAGACAGACATCCTTTGTTGATTAGCAGGGAGGGAAGCAGAATAGATGACCTCCCCTCTCCTTCTCTGGCCCTCTGATCTGCTAGCAGCCAAACCCAATTGGAAGGCAGAGACCTGGGCAGCCTGTTGAGCTGGGCCGCACATGCCAGTGTCCTGGACACAGCGGGGAAGAGAAGGGTGGAGAGTGTATCTGACAGGAAAGACATCCAGCATCTCTGCTCTCAATTGTCACTGACAGCGATTTTCAACCGGTGTGCCACAGGAATTTTTAAAACGTGCAATACCTATTTCATCAGGGGCACTGACCTCTCTTCCCTTAGACTGTTAAATAAAAAAATGGCAACAGCTAACACAATAGCCGTCTGGTGTGAATGAGTCAACATTATACCTATTTTTTTGGTCGTGTTGGCAAAAAATATATTTTTTGGTGTGCTGCAGAATTTTAGTAATTAGTTTATGTGTGCCATTTGATGAAAAAGGTTGAAAATCGCTGGTCAGTGAGAGACTCCTCCTGTGCTTCTAGGACAGCAGAGCTCAGAGGTGCCGCTAAGAACTGAATTTTACTTTTTTTTTTGCTTCCAGAGAGTGCCACCTGCTGGTTCACCGTCTCAGGGCTTCTCACTGTGCCTCATGGGCAACCCTGAGGCCGGTCTCCGGTCCTGGTCTCCGGCAGGCGCTGCTATACCAGCCGAGGCACAGGGTGCTCTGGAAACCTGGGGACCCTCCGTGAGGCGCTGCTCCGGGCCTGTGTGGCTACGGTGCCGGCCCGGCGACAGGCAGCAGGCGCGAGGGCCAGCAGCCCTCCAGGTAAGGAAGCCCCGCGCGAGCAGCCGGCAGTGAGAGGGGGTCTCCCGAGGAACCCAGAGAGCCTCTAGCTTCCAGCACTCTCCTGGTTTTGTTTGTAACCATCTCAAACTTTCGCACCTTTTTGGAGTCTCAGGTTAAATCGTCCTTCACCCACAACCCCCTTCACTCTTTACAGGTGACTTATGTCAAGTTTCCATTGGCAGGGACAAAAGACACCTCGGCTCCCTCCCTTTCTTTTAAGATGGTGCTGCTGAAAGTTTTGGGTCTTAGGACTTTTTTCACTCTTAAAAATGATCGACGATATCCATTGGTATTTACTGTATTCAAAATTACAACTGAGAAACAAAAACATTTATTAATTGGTTTAGAAATACAAATAATAAACCCATTGCATACTAATATAAGTAACACATTTTAGAAAAAAAATCTGTGTTTTCTAAAAAATTTTTCATGAGAAGAGTGGTATTATTTTACATTTTTGCAAACTTCTTTCATGTCTGGCTTAGTAGAAGATGGAAAATTCTTACACCTGCTTCTGTGTTCGATCAGTATGTTTTGCTTGAATATATGAAGGACATGCGGCCTCATGTGGACGTGCTGGAACTGGGGCATGGGAGCGGGATGATTACAAAAGCCTTTTAAGAGAGTTGCCATATTCTTCTTTGATATTATATCAAACTTGAGAAGTGGTCGTTTCTTAAGGTCTAGTTCCAACGTGGAATCTGAAACCATACCAGTGAACTCTTCGTACTCTTATATTAAAATCTCTTCATCTGTCTCACACTTTGAATGGGCCTTTTACCCACGATTTTGTAACATCAAGCACTGATCATTTGGAAAATATTGGTTCACTAATGCAACTCATTCAGCTGTTGACACAGTTCATTATTTCATTATGCTATTTTTTAAAATTGATTTTAGAGCAAGAGGAAGGAGGAGGGTATAGAGAGAAATATCAGTGTGAGAGAAAACATTGATCCGTGGCCTCCCATAGGCACCCTGACCGTGGATTGAAATCGCAACCTGGGTATGTGCCCTGACCGGGAACCTGACCTGCAGCCTTTTGCTGTATGGGACGATGCTCCATCCAGCTGAGCCACCTGGCTGGCTCTATACAATATATTTTTGAAATCGCCTTTGTAATATCACTATCGATCTCATCAGAAAGTCTTTAAGTCTTGGGAAGCAGTGAAGCACTCAAGGGACCTCAGGGTTGTGGGCCTCAAAGTTGTTTTGAGTTGTTTGTGAACTGCTGACGGAGGCCTTAGCTCTGTTCTCATTATCTTTTCTAATCAAGGCCGAGTTAAAGAATATGGGATTTGTAACCCCACCCCCCGCAATTTACTTCGTTAAAGGTCTGCCTGCTCCACTTCACTCTTCATGTCTGTATCTCAGCATCTGCTGCTGTGCCTGGCATAGAGGCTCAGTACTGCTCAAAATACACCCGTGAAATGAATGACCCGGAGGGGAAAAAGGAGGACTGAGGAAAGGAAGCAAGAGGGAGAGGGAGGAGGCGGCCCACCTCGGGTACCTTGCTGGCATGGACTGGCATGGGCTTGAGGTAAAGCCTGACCCCTAGTGGAACTGGGTGCTGGATGAGCTGGACTGAGCAAGCTGCAAGCAGAAGGCAGTTTTCTTATTTCTCACCTTAACCCTCTCAAGCCCATCCTGTCGGCTTGTTTTTCTCTGCCCCTGTATGAAATTCTGAGCATGCCCAGTAGTGTTCCCATTCTTCAAAGAATTAGTGTGGTAAAAGGTCTGATTCCTGGCTTTGCAAGTCCACAAAATTGACTTCTTTCAGCCTATCCACAGTTGATTAGGCCCTGAGAAATTATTCCAGAGTGAATTCACAATAGCTTGCAAATGTGAAGGTATTTTGTTATCTATAAATTTCTGTTACAAAGTATTAGTTTCTTTTTATTTGGATATTATTGGCATATAATTGTGTAGGTTTAAGGTTTGCAACATGTTGATTTGGTACATTTACATATACCACCGAAGTGTTAGCTAACACCTCTATCACGTCTTATAATTTCATTTATTTGGGGTGAAAGCAATTAAGATCTAGTTGCTTAGCAACTGTGAAGTTTATAATCCAGTGTTGTTGTCTGCAGTCACTATGCTGTGTATTAGATCTCCAGGATTTCTTTATCTGCTAGTTGCAAGTTTATACCCTTTAACAACATCTCCCAATTCCCTGGCATGTTAGTTTCTTTTAATATGAGCCTGATGTATACATAAATCCCAGAGCTAACTCATGCATTTGTGATTTACAATTTAGCTCATCCCATTTAGGTTACAAAACCCAGAGAAAACAAATGATTAATCAGAAGATTGCTTGGTAGGCGTGGATTCAGAGTGAAAAAGGATTGAATGGGCTGGGCGGATACTTACCACAAACCAGGAAGAGCCTGATGAGCCATAGTCATTACTCCGCATTGCTGACTATTTCCTGTCCCAGGAACCCTTGGAGACCTGCAGGAGATCTGTGCATTTGCAGCTCCTCTGAGCACCGCCCCACCTCAAGCCTTCTCCATATGTCATTGGCCGTTTCTCTTTCTCTTACTGTGTTGTAAAGGCTTCTTTGTGTATTCGTTTGTAATATATTTTTTCCAATTTGTCTTTTATTACTTTATAGTATTTTCTTTTTGCCCTGGAGAAGTTTAAGATTTTTATCTAACATAATTTCTGAAATACTTTTTTCCAAGTGCAACTAGTACACATGGCACTTTTTATGTAATACACTAAAATATTTTGATATTTATTTTTGTCCTGTCAACTAGGAATCATTTTACCAGTAGAAAAAATGTTTTATACCTATTAGAAAAATACATCATTAAAAGAGTTAGTAATTTCTTTTGTTATCAGTTTATTGGTTTAATCATTTGCTGGTAATGCTCATTTACAAGATTGGCATGTATCAGAAAAGGTAAGAAAATGAACGGGAGAAAAACATAGTTTTGAGAAAATTTTGTTCATAAACTTACTTAAATTCTGTGGATGGGTAAAATGCGAATTGCCAAGGCACGATTTTAGTTGGTCCATCTCATGGAAAAATGAGTGTTCCTTGTGAATGTGATTGGCAAACCCCTATGTCATATTTCTCAACTTTCCCCTCACCCCCCTGTAGGTCCTCTAATAGGTAATCAAGAAACATGTGGGCCCAAATTTCACTTAGTTAAAAAATGTATTTGCCATAAATGTTTAAATAATAAAAGTAAAGCTGGATCTTCAAAAATTGATGATAAAAATGATAATGGTTTACTATTGATGGGAAGGATGATATTGTTTGATATCTTTCATGAGGCATGTATACGAAATGTTTGAGAAATGTTTGAATGAGCTTACGTTTCACATTAGCACCTTGCTGGTTTATTTCCTGAGATTGACTCCCATGAATTCAGAGAACACGAGTTCACAATGCTAAGACATTAGGATGACAGCAAGTGCAGGGGGCTCTGTCAGAGGGTATCGGACGGCACAGCAACGATGGCAGCTCCTTGGTGCCTACATTCAGGGCTAACGCAGCCAGCGTGGCGCATATGTTGCCGCAGAGAAGGATTCCAGTCTGGCTTCATTCAGCCTTGGAAAGTCATCCTTCATATCCTGTTACAGGCATTTGCAGATGGTGTAAAAATATGCCCCACAACATGCCACTGATTTTATTCTTGAACAAATGAAGACCCAGCAGCTATTAGGAGAGAACCAAACTCCAGTCAGTTGTTTGCACGTGGTCCATTATTTTAAAATAACTTGATATCCTTTTTTTTTTTCCACATTAAAACTTGAGAAATTTTGACCCTGAAGGATTAGGTAAAACAATTCACTTTAGAAGCAAGCCAACTGATATAATAAAAACCATCCTTACTTGGCATTGTCATAAAGCAATTCTTTTATTTAAAAAGTATTATGCCTGAGATAATTCATAAATAGTATAACAAAACAAAATAATCAGTTTTGTTGTCTGTTGAAATGGAAGGACTCCCTCATCCTGTGCTGAAAGAAAAACACAACTGAATTCTCTAAATCATGCATCTTTGTAAAAAAGAATCATAGTGTCTGTTCTCTTGCAGTAAATTTCAGATTTTGCTGGAGCTCCCGTGAATGCATCTGGTGCTGTCTCAACCTTGGGCACACCACTTAAACGCCGGAGGCTTAGTTCCTTCTAAATAATGGGAGAATACTCTTCTACCTACCTCGTGGTGTTTGAAATGAAGCTGAAAGCATTTGTAAACTGCAAAATGCTATGGAAATGATGGTGGCATATATTAGTTGATACCAACTTAGAAGGAAATTGTTCAGTGTTAAAGTCTATTCTTAACTACCGTATCAGCTATTATTATATTACATGAATAGGAACATGCTAGTGAGGCGAAAATACTCCAAGATGAATTAAACAACAAAATCTTTGAAGCGTATGTATAATTTTTAAAAATTATAATGACTATTAAAAATGTTAGTAGGATATCTGTGATTTAATATTAAAATTGTTATTTAATATTACATTTCAAATTTCTGACATATATACAAACAAAATTATTTGATCACATTTGCCTTTGAAACAGCCATGCTATCAAAAGACTACTTGATAGACTTTGGAGACCACCTATGTGTGTGGATGGTGCTTGGAGGAACACAGCCCCGCGTCACTGGGATGGAACCTGTCACTCTCCTGGCGTGAAGTGGGAAGGCCTCTTGACTGCCCCAGTCATAGACCTGGGCGGTGGGGCTCCTCCCAGCCTGCTGGTCTACCACCCAGCAATTCCGGGGCTTCTGGTAGCCCTGCTTCATCCTCTTGCCTCCAAACAGGGTTGGAGGCTTGGAGTCAGAGGTTATATTATTAATGACCATTTAATGGGTGGAAAAAATTAGATGAAAGTCTAAGGTTTTCCCGAGGTTCCCAGAGGAAGTGTAATTACCACCTACATTTAACTCAGTTCTTATACTTGGATGTGGGGTGGGGTGTGGCAGGTGGAAGGAATGTTTTTTCACTTTGTAAATTGCTGGAAAAACTCACTGTATTTTATACATTCTTACTAGTTTTGTTCCTTGATGTAACTCTGGCTTTTATCATTAAAACCAAAAAACTTCAAAAGCCCCTGAATGTGGCCTTTCAGTTGGGAATGAAAGGGGGAGCGCAGCAACCACGACTGAATAAAAGTGAATGAAACACGAATCATCTCAACGACTGGGAGGCCTCGGACGATCCAGGAAAGTGGTGACTCACTAACCTATATTCCTCTCTGCGCACACCACTGACCTGCTTTAGTTACGCTCTGTGCTGAGTAACCTGGATCCTTAATGTAAAACTCGTCAGTGAAAGTCGTGCGTCTTTAGTTGTGTGTGGGAGGTGCATTGTCATAGGCTTGAAGGAGCAAGGGGGCAGACGTGGAGAGAAGCAGAGAGAAAAAAGCGCCCTCATAAACGCGGTTCTGATCAACACAAGGAGAGCAGTTACAGTTTTTTTGGCAATCCCACTCGGGAAACGGGACATCTGAGAATTATTATCATGCAAGTGAGGGGTTCGTTGTTCAAATCCTGGATATTTTTTGACATCCAGGCCAGGTGATTCAATTCTTCTCACCCTCACTGCTATTGTTGGAGACAAAATATCTCTCCCGAATGGCAGGGTTGGGGCGCCATAGACTCCAAATGAAATCACCAGCTTCTTTCGACTTGAGACCAGGAAGCACACTGAGCAAACCTGTGAAAAGATAAGCTTGTGCTTTTTAAAAATGTGGTAAAATGCACATCACATACAATTTACCACCTTAACCAGTTCTCAGCGCACAGTTCCGTTGCAGTGGGTACATTCACGTTGTGGGCCAGCCAATCTTCAGACCTGTTCTCATCTCGCAAAACTGAAACTCTGTACCCACGAAACAACGCCCCACTCCCACGACCCCCCAGTGTCCTGTCCTCACCGTCCTACTTTCTGTTCCTAGGAATCCGACCACTTTAGGTGCTTCATACAAGTGGGGTCATATAGTATTTGTCCTTTTGTGACTGGCTTATTTCACTTAGGACACTGCTCTCAAGGCTCATCGATGTTGTTGTGCCATGTGGCAGGATTTCCTTCCCCTGCAGGGCTGAATAAAGTTCCGTTGCATGTGCACACCATGTGCTGTTTATCCACGAATCTGTCTGCAGATGTTGGGTTGCTTCCACCTCTTGGCTACTGTGAATAATGCTGCTTCGGACATGAGTGTGCAGGTATCTCCTTAAAAAACTTTAAAGATTTTATTTTTCAATTACAGCTTACGTTCAATATTATGCTGTATTAGTTTTAGGTGTACAGCATAGTGGTTAGACAATAATATACTTTACAAAGTCTAAAGATCCCTCCAATAGGCCTAGCACCCCCGTCACTATACATAGTTATTGCAATATTATTGAACATATTCCCTGTGCTGAACTTTACATCCCAGTGACTGTTTTGTAACTACTGATTAGTACTTAATCCTTTCATCTTTTTCACTCGGCTCCCCCAGCCCCTCTGCCCTCTACCAACCATCAGGCTTTTCTCTGTATCTATGAGACTGTTTCCATTTTGTTGGTTTGTTTATTATTTATTTTTAATCCTCACCTGAGGATATTTTTTCCATTGCTTTTTCAGAGAGAATGGAAGGGGGAGAGAGAAACATCGCTGTGTGAGAGACACATCGGTTGGTTGCCTCCCGCACTTGCCCTGACTGGGGTGGGAGATTAGCCTGCAACCGAGGTACGGGCCCTTGGCGGGAATCGAACCTGGGGCCCTTCAGTCTGCAGGCCGACACTCTAACCACAGAGCCAAACTGGCCAGGGCTATTTTGTTCTTTAGATTTCACATGTACGTGAAATCAAATGGTACTTGTCTTTCTCTGTCTGACTTATTTCACGTAGCATAATGCCCTCTAGGTCCATCCATGCTGTAGCAAATGGTAAGATTTCATTCTTTTTTATGGCTGAATAATATTCCATCGTATATATGTATCACCAGTTTTTATCCACTTGTCTATTGATGTGCACTTGGGGTGCTTCCATACCTTGGCTATTGTAGATAATGCTGCAGTGAACATAGGGGTGCATATATTCTTCTGAATTAGTGTTTTGGGTTTCTTCAGAGATATACCCAGAAGTGGGATCGCTGGGTCATAAGGCAGCTCCATTTTTAATTTTATGGGGAACTGCCACAGTTTCCCACAGTGGCGGCACTGGCTGCATTCCCGCCAGCAGCACGAGGGTCCCTTTCCTCCACACCCTCGCCAGCACTTGTTGTTTGTTGGATTATTGATGACAGCCCTTCTGACACGTGTGAAGTGATATCTCACTGCAGTTTTAACTTGCACATCTCTTTTGAAACCCACCTTTTAATTATTTTGGATAGATGCCCAGAGGTTGGATTGCCAATCATATAGTAGTTCTATTTTTAACTTTTTAGGATCCTTCATACTTTTTCCATAGCAGTCGCACCATTTTACAATCTCACCAGCAGTGTACAAGTGCTCCCTTTTCTCCACATCCTCGCCAACATTTATTCCCTCCCTCCCTCCCTCCCTCCCTCCCTCCCTCCCTCCCTCCCTCCCTCCCTCCCTCCCTCCCTCCCTCCCTCCCTCCCTCCCTCCCTCCCTTTTTCCTGTACTAGCCATCCTAATGTGTATGGGGCCGTATCTCATTGTGGTTTTGATGCGCATTTCCCTAATGATGAGTGATGTTAAGCATCTTTTTATTTATTTATTTTTTATTTTTTAAAATATATCTTTATTGATTTCAGAGAGAGGAAGGGAGAGGGAGAGAGAGACAGAAACATCAATGATGAGAGTCATTGATCCGCTGCAGCCTGCAACCTGGGCATGTGCCTTGACAGGGAATCAAACCCTGATCGCCTGGATCCTAGGTTGATGCTCAACTGCTGAGCCACGCCCGGCCGGGCTAAGCATCTTTTTAATCTGCTTGTTGGCTGTTGTACATCATCTTTGGAGTAATGTCTACTCAGCCTTTACTTTTTTGCACAATTGTTTATTTAAAAAATTTATACCTAAATTATTTTTAAAAAGAGATTTAACATGGCTTACAATAAGGAACATGTTTAAACAATAAGGTTGGTGAAATAGAAAAACCAATATCACTAAAATGAAGACTAAAAGAGACTGGCAAAGGGTTAATGTATTTGATGGGCCTGGGCCTCCCGTTCTTGAAGTTCCCGGTAGAAGGAAGGGGGTTGTAAAGATTTTTGCCATCAGCAAGGATGAATTATAGCAATTATTAAAAGAAAGTTCTAGGAAAACTTAATAGACCTTTTATTCCCCCTAAGCAAGAAACACTGATGTGATAATGGACTACTGTAGACTCTTTGACAGCAGCTTAATGTATGGAGAAGAGATGAAACAGTTATTTCTGGGAACGATTGTGGCAAAAGCAGTAGACGTATCATTAGCGTGCACTCCGTGGGGAAGCGCACGGGGATGTTATCATTCATTTACTAAACCCTTGTTGCGTCCTTGCTGTACTTAGGCGCTTTCCGAGTGCTGCCTACAGTGGTGAGCAAAGCTGACACGGTGACAGTCTAGTGTTCCTTATGGTGACCACGAGCCACATGTGGCTCTTTGAATACTTAAATTTGTCGCATCCAAATTGAGATGTGCTGTTTAAGTGTGAAGTGTACAACAGCTTTTGAAGATTTAGTACAAAAAAAAAAGAATGCAAAGCATTCCATTAATATCTTCCATATTGGTTACATGTTAAAATTGTATTTTCAATATAGTGAGTTAAAAAAGTATTAAAATTAATTTCACCTGTGGCTACTAGCTATATTTAAATTACACACATGGCTCACATTCTATTTCTATTAGATCATGCTGGCATTAGATACATCATTATAAAAAACACACCTGTATTAATAAATAACTAGAAATTGGGGTAAAGAGAGGTAAACTAAACACGTTTGGGGATTCAGAGTTTAAGATCTCCTTGGGAATGTGATGCCTGAGGGGGTGTTCCCGCAGGCAGTGTGCAGGGGGCAGGGGTTAGGGCTGGGTGTTCTGGGATGCTGCTGATTCTGACCAGGGTGGTGGCAGGGCAGGTGTTGGGAAGTGAATGGACTTAAGAAGCATTTCGGTGGCAGGTGGATAGAAGGTGGAGATCCGCTGGATGTGGAGACAGTAAGGGAAAGAGAGGAGTTAAAAATGACTCCCAGGTTTCCGGTTTAAGAAACCAGGTGGCTGGAGATGTGAGACATGGCAGAGGGCAGGAGGACTGTCATGGGGAAAGTCAGGGGCTCCGTTTTGAACAGGACCTGTGGAGTCTCCAAAGTCAGGTGGAGGAGAGTTATCATCAGAGGAGACCGAGGAGGCCTGGCCAGAGACGCAGGAGGCAAAGAGAGCTCAAGGGAGCCACTAACCTTCTAATGCTCTGGAGGGCAACAAGGATATTGAAGTGTGCCCAGTGGACTTGGTAACACATTTAAATTAGTCTTTGAGTAAAATGATAAAAATGTATTTTCCCTTTGGGAACTATATAATAGAAATGTACCCAGTATGAAGGGAAAATTGGGGGGGGGGGGGGAGTAAAAAAAATATTTGCTTTCTAAAATTGCTGATAGTACTGCTAGAAGGACCTCTACTGCTCCCTCTGGTGGCAGGGATGGGACATGGCAGGTTCAATGTTCCGGGAACCAAGTGTGAACAGGGTGGGGGTGATACAGGGATTAGGTCTTAACATTGGAGTTTTCCAAAGTGAAATTTAGCCAGCTTGGTCTTTTTGGAGAGGAATAATCTGAGCAAAGTCATTGTTTACAAGGACAAGTTTGTGTACAGAGAGGCAGTAAAAATAGGAAAGTATAGTTTTACTAAAATGAATTCTTGACAAAGGATATTTGAAAGTTACAGAATATTTCAGATGGAAAATAATTACTCTTGGCTCTGGAAATGATTCCTATTTAGTCATGGCCAGCGAGGATTCTAAATATCTCCTGAAAAGGACTTAGCACTTACTGGAATAATTTCAAATTTTAAAATACATTGCTTTATTATGAGTGAGGTGTGTCCCGCATTCAAAACTTCTGTGGGCAAAGAGGCTACAGGCATATCTACTTCAACTGCACTTTCTCTTACCATTTGAGATGGATTTCTGATCTGTTTGAGAAGTCTTCTCAGTTGCTTCAGTAATTGTATCTCATCTCAATTCTAGGTCACAAAAGAAACAAGTTTGAGAACTGACTCACTGACACTATAAAACAATGTTTGGAACCTCTCCACATGCTCCCAAGTCCAGGGCCTTGAAATTAAGATAGAACGTCTCACCCGGATTTCATTCTGCTGTGTAATTCACAGTAAGCTTGTTATTAAGGACATACAACGTAGGTTTCATCGGGTCTTTGTTTGTTTAGTTATCACATTCCACTCAGGAGGCTTTTATACCTCATCCAGGATTGTAAGTAGAGCATGCTGTCATATGTGAAAGTTGGTGATCTGGGGGTGTTTCAGTATTAGAGAGTTAATATCTTTTCTTATCCTAAAATTTTAAAATACAAAGACAACTCTTTATTAGCATATGCAAGCTTAAACAAATGCTCAGTTCCCCAATAAAGCAAGTTCAAGAGAAAATAAACTCTGTGATATCACTTTAACTGAACTGGAAGTTTTCATCACCCCAAAATGAAATCTCCTACCATTAGCATTCCTCCCACTTCTCCCCAACCACCCCCGTCCATTCTGGACCTTTCAGATAAATGGATTCATATAATATGTGGTCTTCTGTGACTGGTTTCTTTCACTTAGCGTAATATTTCAAGGTTACTCCTTGGTATAGCATGTGTCAGAACTTCATTACTTTTTATTGCCAAATAATATTCTATTCATGTGAATATACCATATTTTATTTATCAGTTCACCAGTTAATAAGCATTTGGACTGTTTACACTTTTTGAACATTTTGAATAATGTTTTTGTGAATATTTGTGTACAAGTTTTTGTGTGGATATATGTCTTCATTTTTGTTGGGTATACACGTAGGAGTGGCATTGCTGAATGATATGGTAACTCTAAGTTTGATCTTATGAGAAACTGCCAGACTGTTCTCCAAAGTGGTCATATCGTTTTATATTCCCATTGGCAGTGTATGAGGGTTCCAGTTACTCCACAACCTCACCAGCGCTTGTTATTGTCCGTCTGATTATGGCCATCCTAGTGGGTGTGAGGTAGTACGTCACTGTGGTTTTGACTTACATCTCCCTAATGATTAGTGATGTTGAGCACTTTTTAATGTGCTTATTGGCCAGTTGTATATCTTTGGAGAACTATTTTTCAGATCCTTTGCCAATTTTCAAATTGGGTTATTTGTCTTTTATTATAGAGCTGTAAGAGTTCCTTATACATTCTGTATATAATTCTTTTATCAATTATATAATTTCCAAATATTTCCTCATATTCTATGGGTTATGTTTTCACTTTTTTTTTAATGGTGTCCATTGACGTATACAAATTTTAAATTTTGGTCATGCCTAATTTGTCTATTTTCCCCATTGCTGCTTACGCTTTATCTTAAGCGTCTAATCCAAAGGCACAAAGATTTGCACTTCTGTTTCCTTCTAAGAGGTTTATAGTTTTAGCTTTTGCATTTAGGTGTATGATCCATTTGGAGTTTCTGTGTATGGGTCCAATTTCATTCTTTTTAATGTGGATATTCAGTCATCCCTGCACAACTGCACAATTTGTTGAAAAGGCTATTCTTTCCCTCATTGAATTGTCTTGACATCCATGTTGAAAACCAGTGGAACATAAATGCAGAGGTTGATGTGTGGACTCTGATTCTAGTCCATGGACCTATGTCCTCCTTTTGCCATGACCACGGTCTTCATTATGGTTGCTCTGTAGTAAGTTTTCAAATTTGAATTTGTGAGTCTTCTACCTTTGTTCTTTTTCAAGATGTTTTTGGCTATTCTGGGTTTTTGATATTTCCGTGTAAATTTCAGGATAAGTGTTTAAATTTCTGAAAAGAAAAAAAAAAGGTAGTTGGGGTCTTGATGGGGTTGCCCCAAATCTGTAGATTAATCTGAACAATGTTGCCAACATAACAGTGCTCTTCCTGTTCATTGACATGGGATGGGGCGCCTCTCTATTCACTTAGGTCCCTAATTGCTTTCAACAATGTTTTGTACTTTTCAAAGTTTGCACACCTTTAAAAATTTATTCCTAAGTGTTTTTTGGATACTATTGTAAGTGGAATTATGTCATTAAAATTTCAGATTGTTCATTGCTAGTATATAGAAATACAATTGACTTTTGTATCTTGCTCTTGGGTCCTACTACCTTTCTGAACATATTTGTTAGTTCAAATAGGCTTTTAATGGATTCATCAGAATTTTCTGTATATAAAATCATGTCAAAATATGGATAGTTTTATTCCCTCCTTTCTAATATGGGTGCCTTTTATTTCTTTTTCTTCCCCAATTGCCTTGACTGGATATAATCATCTGTACAGTTTGAGCAGACGTGGTGAGAATGGACATCATCATTGTCTCGTTCTTGATTCGCGGGGGGGGGAGAACATACAGTCTTTTACCATCAAGTATGATGTTAGTTGTGAGCTTTTTGGTGGATACCTTTCATCAGGTAGAGCAAGTTCCCTTTTATCCCTAGTTTGCTGAGTGTTTTTATTATGACAAGGTGTTAGAGTCTGTCAAATGCTTTTTCTAGGCCAATTGAGATTTTCATATGGTATTGTCCTTTCTTCTATTGATATGTTAATTGACTTTTGGCTGTTAAACCAACCTTTCATTCCTGGGATAAATCCTACTTGGTCATGGTGATTAATCCTTTATAGGTTCTTGGATTTGGTTGGCTAATATTTTCTGGATTTTTGTAAATTTGTAAGCGATATTGGGCTTTAATTTTCTTGTAATGTCTTGGCTTTGGAAGCAGGTCACACAGAATGAATTGGCAAGTGTTTCCTCCTGTTCTATTTTTCTTGGAAAAGTTTGTGAAGAACTGGCACTTTCCTCCTTAAACACTTGGAAGAATTCATGTCTGAAGCCTGTGGGACTAGATTTTTCTCTGTGGAAAGTTTTAAAATTATTAATTCAATCTTCTTCCTCGTTATAGGTTTATTTAGACTTTCTATTTTTTCTTGAGTCATTTTTGATAGTTTGTGTCTTTCTAGGAATTTATCTCATCTAAGTCATCAGAATGTGTTGGCACAGTTTCGTTTGTTTGTTGAACAAGTGTGTTCTCACCCTTTATCTGGAAACTGTCCACCCCCGTTCTCTGTGGCTAAGGCGGCTGAGTTCCCTAGCCACATTTGAAGGTGTGAGACAGGCTGTCTTGCTACCCTTGGTTGGTTCATCTGACCAATTGGGAGTTGAAAACGACCTATTATCTCTCCAGTCACATAGACTAGTAACACGTAAATGCAGAAGCTCTTGGCAGCCACATTTGCCATCCTGTTGCCTGAAAATCAGAGAAAACCATTCTGCAGTGAGAGGCACCTGTGAAGCTGCCTGGTGGAGTAAACATGGGAGACAGAGGCTTGATTAGGATTGAACTCCTGGTTTTAGTTCATATTATTTAAATTGGATTGTATCCCTGCCAATGATTCCTGAATTTCACAGTCTTTTTAAAAAAAATTTTTTTTACATCATTTGAGAAGACATCTTTTAAATACAGTACAACTAGGAGAGTCTTGACAAGCTTGGTCCTGGTGGCATGGACATTGTAACTGGAGGCAGATAAGGCTGCATCCTGTGTTTTCAAGGTGGAGTCACAGTCAGTAGTGAGCTCATCTCAGGTCAGGGAGCCCCGTGGCCACATGGGAGGCTCCTAGGGGAAGATCTGGGGTGGATGGGCCCGCCCCTGAAGTTGGCTACTTACCCTTCACGCCTGGGGAAGCAACGTTCTCTGGCTCTTGCTCTTCCTCAGTCTGCCCTGGAACTGTAGCATGTTTTCAGTAATCCACAGTGACACTGAAATCAATAGAACATCTCTACCTGTAGGCACTTTGTGTTCACTTGCAATGACCTGGCTGGGGGTGTATAGTGGATACTCGAAGGGACAGGAGTGGGCTGCCTGGGTGATGGGCCATGGTCTCTGCCCTTTGCTTTCATTTCAAGAACAGCATCAGCAGTCTCTGTAATACTTCTGCAGAATGATGGAATAAGGAAAGCAACTGGAACTTTCGTGCACATGATAAAATCTCATTAATATGATTCTTCCCAGGAGATGGGCTCTCTGGATTAAGGGGTCACACAGCGTTTACGTGGGGAAAATTGAGTGAAATTTCCCTGGCATCAACACCCTGACTGCCAGCCAGCCCCAGCCGGGCAGCCAAAAGCCTGAAGCAGGCCGTGTTCTCAGCGTCTGCTGCGTCTGCTCCCTGAGGGGGCCATCGTCCAGCTTTGACTCAGTGCCCCCAAGTTGGCCAGCCTGTCCCACCTTAAGGCCTCTTGGTGTTAAAAAGCAAATAATTCATCTCTGCATGTTTCCTGGGCTTCGCCTAGTACAGGATCGTCACAGTGTGAGGACAGCCCCTCCACCCTGCTCTCCCTCACTCATTGTAAATCCAAGAGAAGTCGCGTGGGGTCTTAGACACCCAAGGGTGAGAGTGGGGTGAAGGGAAAGCCCCCAAAACTATACTGGGAAGTGTGGGGGTGGGGACTGAGAGGAAGTGTGGAAGGTCCTGAGCTGGGACGGTGGTTGACACAGCCCTGTCACCGGCAAGAGGCCCTGGCTGATGCTAGAGGGGCTCTGGCGTTTAATACACGATGTGATCTCGGGCAAATGCACTTCTTTGGTTCTCACTTTCCACATGGCATTCATCCATTCATTTGCTCTCTCATTCACTTGTTTATCCCATTTAACGATTATTTCCTTAATCTTCACCTCTTATCTAATAAACATTGTTTCAAGCACCATTCGTAGGTGAACCCTCTGTTGGACCCTGGCTTTACAAACACATCTGGACTGTGGCCTCAAGGAACTTCCAGCCCAGAGCTCCAAAGTGAGGGGGTCTATGAGATTGGTCTCCAAGTTTCTGCCAATTCTGACATTCTGTAATTCTATCATTGTTGCAAGTTTTATATAATCACCTGCCCCCAAAGGTAAAACCCTTCTTTCATAGAGCCTGTGGCTCAGCGACAGCCCCTTCTTGCCCTCAGGGGTTGGTTTCAATACCTGGCAATGGCTAAAGGTCCCTTGGAGTGGAGCGTGATGGGAAAGGCAGCGAAGGTGTAGAAAAGAACCGTGTTCCAGGTGGCCTGGCTGCAGCCTTCTGCTCCTGTGTTTATTTCTGGTTGAAGTCACCTTGAGCACAGCTTTCCAGTGCCCTGTGGTGGTCAGCTCAGGGATGTGGTTTTTGTTAAGCTTTCAGATCATCTCCTGAGCACAGCTTGCCGACGCCACAGCCAGAGCCTCCCAGCGGCTGTGGGCAGCCTCCATCAGCGAGGCCGCTACGGGGGCCTGCTCTGTTGTCAGCTTCCGTGTCTCTGCCTTTGACAGTTAGTGCCGTTTCATCTTCCCTCTCCCCCAGCTTCCTTCAAATATTGACGGCAAATTCAAGTAGTAAAGGAGGACACATCTAAGAACCCACTCTTTTTTTTTTTTTTAAATATATCTTTATTGATTTCAGAGACAGGAAGGGGGCGGGAGAGAGAGAGAGAAACATCAATGATGAGAGAGTCATTGATCAGGTGCATCCTGCATGCCCCCAACTGGGGATCGAGCCTCCAACCCGGGCATGTGCCTTGACCAGGAATCAAACCTCGATCTCCTGGATCCTAGGTCAATGCTCAGCCGCTGAGCCACGCCCAGCCGGGCACAGCCCACTCATTTAAGTGCTAATGACACGCACTCTCATCTCAATCGGGAGGTGCCCTTCTATATTCTGGGCGAGGCAGCTGCTGAATGGAAGAGGCTGCTGTCACTCGGTTAGTACTTCCGAGTTATCCGGTGGGATTGCTCTGTGAGTGTGCCCATGCATGTCTCACACCTCCTCCAGGCCAGGAGTGCTTGATCCCATCCATTCACTCACTCCTTTATTTTTCAAATAAACAAGTTACCAGCACCAAGCAGCGCAGCTAGGTAGGAGTGGTGCCTAGATGTGATCCTTGTCTTGTGAAGATTGTGATACTGGAGAAGGGATGGGCACCTATATGATCAATGGTCATACAACATAGAAAGTGCAGATAGGGAAATATGTAAGAGAGAGAGAGTGAAAGCACAGAGGAAAAGAAGGCAGATTGGGCTCTTCTTTGTGGTGGACTATGTTCTTGTTTGCAAATACACACAGTTTTCTCAAGGATTATGCTTTCTTCTCTATTTTTTTAAAAATATGGTTTTATTGATTTTAGAGAGAGAGGAAAGGAGAGGTAGAGAGAGAGAAACATCAATGATGAGAGAGTCATTCATCAGCTGCCTCCTGCATGCCCCTGACTGGGGATCAGGCCTGCAACCCAGGCATGTGCCCTGACCGGGAATCAAACAGCAATCTCCTGGATCCTAGGTCGATGCTCAACCGCTGAGCCACGTCGGCCAGGCATGCTTCCTTCTCTATTAATGTCAGACTTGGCCATGGGACTTATGTGGGTCAGTAAAATGAGGTGTATCATTTTGAATTGGAAGCCTTAAAAGCCAGCATATGGTCTGCTATATTCTCTCTTTGCCCTTTGCCATGATGACCAGCAACTATTACTCAAAGTCCTCTGTTACCTTGGGTCCTGGAGTGGAGATCACATGATGGTCATGCAGAATAAGAAATAAATAAATTGTTGTTTAAGGCCATTGAAATTTAAGGGTCATTTGTTACTGCAGCATAACCTAGTGAATTCTGACTGATACACTTTTATTTGTCTTTGTACCCCAGTGTCTAGCAGTGCATAGTAGCTACTACATAAATGTTTGCTGAATGAGGGAAGAGCTGAAGGGATAAGATAGACTTGAATGATGATGAGGAGAGATTCTGTGGGGTTTGGAAGTGCTCATGTGAAAAAGTCCAGCAGGAGCTTGGTCATGATGAGTGTTATAAACTTTTCCAGATGAACTTGACAGGAGAGGCTCACAGTGCATTTATCTCCCTTTATGTCTTCTGTTTGCTTGCTATGTCACAAGCAAGCATTGGAAGCTGACTCTACTGATTAGCCAGAAAAGAAGTGATATTAAAAGGATATTAGGCAGCTCACAAAAAGCACTGGGGAGGAGAGAGTGGACCAGAGAAGCAGATTTGGGCTAAGTTTCCAGCAATAACATTACAAAACTTCTCAGAGAAAGGCGTTTCCCAACTCCATGAGTAAGGGTAGAAATGTATGGCTGTAACAAAGATGCTCAAAATCCAGTGGTTTAAAGAATATTGAAATCTTTTTTTGTCTAACAGTTTCAAGGTGAACAGTCTAGGTCTTTACAATTTGATGATTTTTGATAATTTAGTACATAACTCCTTTTAGATGTCAAATTTTATACTTGAAAAGGCTACTTTCAAATTCTGTGGAAATATCTTGTGATAACAGTGATAGATTTTAAACAATAGATTGAACCACATAAAATTTCAAGTTCTAGGTCATTTTTGACCTGCAAAAGTGGCAATTTCATATGGTTCAACCTAATCCAGTCAAACTTTGCCTAATAAAGTATTTCAAAATAAAGTTGACGCTTTTGATTTCAGCATGTATGGATGTCAACATACTAATCTTAATTCACTAATAATTGGCTAAAATCACATGTGAACCATTTAACTTTATCAGAGCTGGCATTTTGCCTTGAACCCATAATATTTACTAACACACACACACATAGACACACAGACACACATTTTACACATTTTTAAATTTAAAAATTTGCAGCTTTCAATTTAACTTCAGGTAAACAAAAGTGTTAGTAAGTAAGCTATTTCATTAAATCTAGGAATATTCTTTGACAAATCTGCAAGGTGAGATTCATTTGTAAAAAATTCCTCATTTCAACTTGCACATTCATGACAACTCCGACTTTGAATGAACACACTTTGGTATGAAAAACAGTGGTACTCTAATTGCAGGCTTCACTGAGAGCTGAAACCAGATGGACTCTAAGAGCTTGTATTTTGCTCTATTTCCCCATTTTGGTTTCATCCTTCAATGTGCAATTTAGAACTACAGACAAACATTTATACATGAGAGCTTCTCCTTGAATAAAACAGCATGTGTTATTTGAATCTCAAGATTTTAGTTAAAATTCATACCATATAAAGCCTATCCATCTTCCTGACAGGGCAGCAAAATCTTGAGGGCACAGATACTTGCAATGTTCCCATGGCATTTCATTAAAAAAAAATCTTTATTTATTCCCTCAAACAATTCATCGGCATTACTTTGATTTGCCACTTTGCTTGTGGAACAAATTGTGTTCCTCCAAGCTTTCTCTTTGGGCCTTCTAATTAGCTCCATTAACTGACAGTTGCTCATATCTGTAGTTACATCAGTCAACTGAGAAATTTCTGAATTAGAGTGTTTCTCAATTATATGAAATATCATCTGTATGTCTGCTAATAGTATCATCTGATGGGAGACT
This sequence comes from Miniopterus natalensis, assembly GCF_054644295.1. Taxonomy (NCBI): domain Eukaryota; kingdom Metazoa; phylum Chordata; class Mammalia; order Chiroptera; family Miniopteridae; genus Miniopterus; species Miniopterus natalensis. Next base: position 43,755,616 of record NC_142092.1, on the reverse strand, counting down.
CTTTTCTGTTTCCTCTACTTTTGGTGTTCCCAGTTAGTCTGTGGATAATTTTCATGCAGATAGATAAAAAGAGCAATTTCTGCATTTGTGTGAAGCATTTTTAACTTTAGTTATTAATTTCATGACTTTGTAACCAGAGAATGCTACCAATCTCATAAAAGAATGTCATTTCTCATTTTATGTGTCTAATGCATAGAAATCATAATATCTTTTGCTGTTTAATATGGAGGACTTGGGCTCAGGCAGTGGTGTGGTTTGCAGGGGCCGTTGCTTCATTTGCTAACTGCAAATATAACATCTAAGCTAAGGAAGAGAAGGCTTACCAGGCCCACATATCCAAATTCAGTCATTCCTTATAAATTCCTAATTAGTGACTCAAAATCATTTTCTACCGCTGTGACTCTTTTATGAATCTAATAGCTTTATAATTTAATTAAAAAATTTTCCATAAATAAATATGTGTAAAAAATAAATATTTAAATGTAAAAGAGTCAGTGGAACTTGAGGCCTTTTTATGGCTTCAGAAAATCTTTTGGTCAGTACATTTCTAGGTCATCTTCATCCTTTAAAATGTTTTTAAACAAATCACAGCTGCGGATTCTGGGAAGATGGTGGTTTAGGAAGTACCAGGAATCTGTCTCACCATGTAAACAATGATTGCATTGGCAGAATCTGTCTGATGTAACTATTTTGGAATTCTATTGAAGGCTTGCAACTTCCAAGGAAGCTTGACAATAAATTGTAAATTCTGGTTAATTTTGGTCAATTTCAGCTCTTAGCTCATAGCAACAGCTACTCATCTCCATTCCCAGCCCTGTGGCAGAAGCCCTGTACCCATTCCAGGGGAAGCCTGTACACAGTTTGCAGGAACCAGGAATAGGCAATAAGGACCCTGTCGTTCAAATGTCAGGGGTCTATTCTCTGATTGCTGATGGATGCCTCTGATCAAGGAAGTGCAGACAAAGAGAAGGGTGGTCATTGTTGTTTTACCTTGCTTCATTCTTGTAAGTTCCTTGTTCTTCAGCCTAAGTGACTTCCAGGAGATTTAAAGGGTCAACGCCATTTCCCCCCACATTAGAACATTAAAAAACAACTGCACATACAGGAAAAATTAGAAGGTGACCGTGTATGCCCAGACACTGGGCATGTGCAGGCTCAGAAAAGACTGGAGGATATCTTAAAGATAAGACCAGGCTGGTCTTTTGAAGAAAACAGAATTATCAATAAAGAAATAGAAAACTTTAAAAAAATCTGGAATTTATAAGTATGGTAACCAAAAAAAAAAAAAAAAAAAAAAATCACTAGAGAGATTCAAAGGCAGATTTGAGCAAACAGAAGAAAGCCTCAGTGAACTTGAAGATAGGACAATGGGAATTACTGAGTTTGAGGGAGAGAAAGTAAAAAGATTGAAGAAAAGGGAACAGAGCCTAAGGGACCTATAGAACAACATTAAGTAAACTAACAAATACATCATGGGAGTCCCAGAAGGAGAAGAAAAGGAGAAAGGGACAGAGAGAATATTTGAAGAATCAATTACTGAAAAATTCCCAAATTTGATGAAAGACATGAATATAAACAACCAAGAGCTCAAGTAAGATGAACTCAAAAAGACTCATACCAAGGCACATTTTAGTCAAGCTTTTGAAAGCTCAAGACAGAGAATCTTGAAAGCATCAAGAGAGAAGCAGCTCATTACATATGAGGGATCAACAATAAGATAATCATCAGATATCTAATCAGAAACTTTGGATGCCAGAGGACAGTGGGCTTGGAGGTGACACCAAAACCACAGTTAACAAAGGAAAAAATAGACAAATTAGACTTCATAAAAATTTAAAATTTTGTGCATCAAAAGACTATCAGCAGAGTAAAAAGGCAACCTACACAATGACAGAAAATATTTGCAAGTCATGTGTTAAGGGATTAATACCTAGAATAAGTAGAGAGCCACTAATCTCAACAACAAAACAAAAAAACCCAGTTCAAAATGGGCCAATAACTTGCACAGACATTTCTTCAAAGAAGATATACAAATGGCACACGAAAAAATGCAAATAAGCACATGAAAAGATGCTCAATAACACTAATCATTAGGGAAGTGTAAGTCAAAACAACGAGATACCACCTCACACCATTAGGATGATTACTGTTAAAAACACACACGCAGGAAACAAGTGTTGGAGAAGATGCACACTGATGGTGGGAATGTAAAATGGTGCAGCTGCTGTGGAAAACAGTATGGTGGTTCCTCAAAAAATTAAAAATGGAATTACCACTTCTGGATATTTACCCAAAAGAACTGAAAGCAGGGTCTCAAGGAAATATTTGTATATGCATGTTCATAGCAGTATTATCCACAATAGCTAAAACATGGAAGCAATTCAAGTGTCCGTCAATGGATGAATGATAAGAATGATGTAGTATACAAACCATGGAATATAGTCAGCCTTGAAAAGGAAGAAATTCTGCAATATGCTATAACATGAATGTACTTTGAGAACATTATGCTAAGTGAAAGAAGCCAATCACAAAGAGACGTATACTGTATTATTCCACTTATATGAGATACATTGAATGGTCAGAATCATAGAGACAGAAAGTAGAATGGTGGTTACCAGGGACGATGTGGAGAGGGGAATAGGGAGTTTTGTTCAATGTATATGCAGTTTTAGTTTTACAAAATGAAAAAGAGTTCTGGAGATGGATGGTGGTGATGTTTGCACAACATTCTGAATGTGTGTAACCACTAACTGTATCCTGAAAAATGGTTAAGATGGTAGACTTTATGCTATGTATTTTACAACAATAAGAAATTAAATAACAAAACATTCAAAGGAATGAAGTGTGCAGTAAACAAAGTGAAAATTAAAACTGATTTTCACTTAAAAAAATAAAAATTCTGAAAACGTACACAAAATATAAATATTACTACCCTCACGTACCATTAAGTATATTGAAAATTGATTCCCTGAAATTGTAAAGGCACATCTGATAAGTAAAATTAATTAAATTATATTTATTATTTTCCCCCTAGAAATACAAAGAAATTCCAGCAGTAACCTGAATTTGGCAAATTGAAAATTTCAAAAGCAAATAAAAAAATAAAAAACAAGAAACCACAATAAAAAGAATGAATAAACATCAATAATTTAATAGCAGTTAATATCAACAAATGAAAAACCTAATGTATTTTTACATTAGTAGAAAAAATTGTGAATTATGAAAATTAATTGAAAAAGAAAACTAAATATTTAAAATTCATCTGTAAGAAAGTCATCTCATTGACAAAAAGCAAATTATGATGATTAAATAACCATCAGATGAATTGCTATGGTTCAGTCAAAGGCGTGGGCAGATGCTACGTGGTATTGCCACTGTTGAGTGCTCTCTGACAAGTCAGTGATGCATAGTTATACGGCACAAAATAATGTTTACTGGGTGCTGGACTTTCATAGAAGGAGCCATATAAATAGTGTCCAAAATATTTTCAGTGGTCATTTTTTGTGTGTGTGGTTTAAACAACAGATATTTACTTTTTCATTGTTCTGGAGGCAAGATTAGGTGCTGGCCAGTTTGGTTTTGGGTGAGAGCTTTCTCTGTGGCTTGCAGATGACTGCCTTTTCCCTGTGTTCTCGCATGATGGAGATCGATCAATTTTTAAATACACTTAATTTTTTAAGAGCATTTTTAGGTTTACAGAAAATTGTACAGAAAGTATAAAGAGTTCTTATATATCATCCCTCCCCATCCCTGGCACCCAGTTTCCCCTATTATTACCTTTGCCTTTTTCAGATAGATGTTATAGAGTTGGAACTGTACAGTGTGTAGACTGGCTTCTTTTATTTAGCAATATGCGTTTAAGATTCCTTCATGTCTTTTCGTGGCTTGACGGCTCATTTTTTTTTTTTTATTGCTGAACAATATTCCATTGCATGGATATAACACAGTTTGGTTATCCATTCACTTATTGAAGTACATTTGGATATTTTCAATTTTTGGCAATTATGAATAAAGCTGCTATAAACATTTGTGTGCAGGTTTTTGTGTGGACATAGTTTTCAACTCATTTGGGTTAATATCTATGAGCACAATTACTGGATTGTATGGTAAGGCCATGTTTAGCTTTGTAAGAAACTACCAAACTATCTTCCAAAGTGTCTGTACCATTTTACATTCCCACTGGCAATGAATCAGAGGGAGTTCCTGTTGCTTCACATCATCATCAGCATTTGGTGGTGTCAGTGTTTTGGATTTTAGCTATCTAATATGTGTGCAGAAGTATCTCTATATAGTTAATTCTGAAATTCCCTAAAGATACATGAGTTGAGAATCTTCTCATATGCTTACTTGTCATCTCTATATCTTCTTTTGCTCAAGTGTCTGCTAAGAGAGTAGGTCTTAAAAGTTCTCAGCATAAGAAAAAAAAATTCTGTAACTATGTGAGATGACAGGTATTAACTAAACTTATTGTGGTGAGCATTTCACAATATTTACAAATATCGAATCATTATGCTGTACAAATGAAACCAATATAATGCTGTATGTCACTTATACCTAAAAAAAACTTAAATTAAAAAATAATAAATAAGTAAAATATTGTTTTCCTAACAAAAAGAAGGAAGGAAGGAAGGAAGGAAGGAAGGAAGGAAGGGAGAGAGGACTATCAAGCTACAAAAAAATGTGTAGGCATCTTAAATGCATAATGCTGAGTGAAAGAAGCCTGTCCAAAACGGCTACAGAATGGGACAGCAGTAGAAAGATCAGTGGTTGCAAAAGGCTTGGGGAGAGGAAGGGGGGGATGAATAAGTAGAAAATGGGATTTTTAGGACTGTGGAACTATTCTGTATGATACTGTAATGATGGCTCTGTGACCTTGTACATTTGTCAAAATCCATAAAACCACACCACACAGAATGAACCCTAATATAAACTTAAAACTGTGGTAATAATATATCAGTATTGGTTCATCAATTATAACACATGTACTACACTAATGCAAAATGTTAATAATAGGGACAGTGGGGGTGAAGAGGGGAGATGGGAACTCTGCTTTCTGCACAATTTTTCTGTATACATAAAACTACTTTAAATAATGAAGTATATTTATTTTATTTAATCCTAAATGTTCATTTCCTAGCATTTCCAGAGCTGTCAGCACGTGTATAATGCATGCACATGTGCGTACGCACACACACAATGTCAATATGGGCTGTGACTTTGTAATTTGGCAACTTGTTGACAAAATTTCGAGTTTGGCTTTCAGTTATTTTAGTTTTGCAGTTCAATTAATAAAAAATTATTTTAGCTCTGTTGTGGAAAGAATACAGATTTTTTATTTTATTTAAAAAAATATATATCTTGCTCAGCTGGGTGTGGCTCAGCGGTTGAGCTTCCACCTAGGATCCAGGCGATCAGGGTTTGATTCCCGGTCAGGGCACATGCCCGGGTTGTGGGCATGAGGCGGTCAATCAGTGACTGTCTCATCACTGATGTTTCTAGATCTCCTTCTCCTTTCCTCTCTCTGAAATCAATAAAGATATATTTAAAAACATATATATATCTTTATTGATTTCAGAGAGAGGAAGGGAGAGGGAGAGAGAGAGAGAGAAACATCAATGATGAGAGAGTCATTGATCTCCTGACTCCTGCATGCTCCACACTGAGGATTGAGCCCGCAGCCTGGCAATGTGCCCTGATGGGGAACTGAACCAGGATCTCCTGGATCCTAGGTCAATGCTCAACCTCTGAGCCATGCTGGCCGGGCTACAGATTTTTTAAATTTAAAACTTAAAAAAAAATTTAAATTACAGTTGACATTCAATATTATATTAGTTTCAGGTGTACAGGATAGTGGTTAGACATTTATATAACTTATGAGGTAGTCCCCTTGATAATTCTAATACCCACCCGACACCACACGTAATTACAATATTATTGACTATATTACCTAAGCTGTATTTTACATCCACATGACTATTTTGTAACTGCCAATCTGTACGTCTTAATTCCTTTACCATTTTCACCCATCCCCCTAACGCCCCTCCCATCTGGCAACCATCATTTTGCTCTCTGTATCTATGAATTCGTTTCTGTTTTGCTTGTTTGTTTATTTCCGTTTTTAGATTTCACATATAAGTGAAATCATACGATAAAGAATGCAGATTTCTAAGGCTAGAGCTGAGAATTTAGGACTCTGAGTGTGCCATTGCTTTTCTTTGAGTGGTCCAGTTTTACACTCATCTCTTGAGTTCATTCTTTGAATTCCTCTTGCTCTTCATATATATATTTTGATCCTGGCCACATGGTTTCCCAAAGCCCTGTCTTTGATGGGTACCTCAATCCAGGTGACAACATGTGGTAATTTACCTAGCTGTCTTTTCATGTAAGCCAAGGGCTTCAGAGCCTTTATCTTTTTTTAAATTTAATTTAAAATATATCTTTATTGATTTCAGAGAGAGGAAAGGAGAGAAAGAGAGAGAGAGATAGAAACATCAATGATGAGAGAGTCATTGATCGGCTGCAGCCCGCAACCTGGGCACGTGCCCTGACCTCCCGGGGGAATCGAACCCTGATCGCCTGGATCCTAGGTCAATGCTCAACTTCTGAGCCACGCCCAGCTGGGCTCTATATCTTTATACCAGCTGAATCTCAGCCTTCATTCCAAACGGGGCCCGGAAACCAATCCCAGATTCCTCTCATTTCCTCACTATGGGTGATCTTTGTTCTTTTTCCTACTGGCCTTGCTGGTCTCATTCTGCTGCCTTGAAATCTGAGATAACAATTTTGGGGTTTTGAGCATGACTTTTTTGGAGTCACTATAATAAAGGTGGACAAGTAGCTAGCCTTGAAAGAAAAGCTTGGACTGTGTTAGGTGTTGACTTTTCTTTGATCTCTAGGCTATTATAGATCTGCTCTTTGGGTTGGGAGAGATCATTCAACCCATTTCAGTCTCCAAACTGGAGTGGGACAATCGCATCGCTGCCACTTCATCTGTGCATGTGGAGATTTACAGACTATAGACTGCGACCTGGCCCCCTCCACTGATGTCTTATCCCAGCTTCTCAGCCATCTGTGAGGTGGGCAAAACAGACGCAGATGTGCTCGCCTCTGAAGGAAAGAAATGAAGACTTTCCCAGGATCCCCAGGTTGGCCAGTAGCTGGGTCCAGAATCAAATTCACATCTTCCCAGACCCTCCGTGCCGGCCCCCGTTAGGAACTGCCGTGACATCCACAGGCGCAGTGCAAGGGTACACACGGATGCCCACTTACCTATTTGAAAGCAACAGGCGGTCTATCAAGTGTTAAATAAAATATATGCTGTCTTGACAAATTGTCACAGTTTGGAGTCTCCAGGAGCAGATGCTGACAGAGTTTGGCCTGAAGGGTATTTGTTAGTGATCAACAGAGAGGAAGCAGGAGCAGGCAGAGGGAGAAGTCCAGCTGCTTTGCAGGCCCCAGCAAGCCTCAGCCAGCCCCACAGGGTGGCCTAGGGCATGCCTGGCCCATCAGAGGGTTCCCAGGTTAGGCGGGAGGGCCGGGCCACGCCTCTCCTAGCCCTAGGATAGGGGAGCCTTTGGCTGAGGGGTTCTGCGTAGCTGCAGCAAGAGCTGACAGCTGAGCAACAAGTCCTTCCTCTCACTCCTCAAAAACGACCTGTTCAGCTCAGGAAAGGGCAGCAGGGCCAGGGGCCCTCCTCTTCCCACTCCTGGAGTGCTGGTCTGCTCATCCAGCCTCCATCCACTGCAGGCACACCCCTTGGCTCTATGGGCACATCACACAGGGCTCGACCCACCCCGGAGAAGACAGAGGGGCAGGAGAGCCCCAACACCTTGGAATTCCAGGGCCCCCAGTACCCAGGGATCGGTCTAAAGCGGGATGCGGCACTGGGAGCAGGCCGAAGGCCCCTAAAGGGGAAGGCACAGGATAGAGAATGCCTTGCTCCAGTCCGGGGGACTACTACTGAAGATCTTACCGAAATGGTGGGAGGCATCAACATGAGACGTTGCTAAAGGAAGGCTCTGAATTTCTTAGAGGAGATTGACTCCAGTTAATAGTAAATAAAATAAAGGCTTAAAAATACCATCTCATGAGCACCAGAGATGGTAACTGTATTCGTGGTGTAGCTGGGCCAGCGCTTCGTGTCACTCTCGGGGATTCGTCCTTGGTCCATCAGGCCTTTCCAGGGGTGGAATCCACCCTGCGGGCGTAGGTCAGGGTCACCCTCCACCCCCAGCGCGCCGCCAGGTCCCTGGGGCCGAGCAGAGCCGGGCGCTGTGGGCGCGGGGGGAGCCCGGGCAGGGCCGGGAGGAGAGCCGCCGGGAGCCAGAGAGAGCTCAGCGGGAGCGGGAGGCGGTGGCGGGGCCCAGCCTGACGCAGCGGCGGCCCGGGCAGGCCACCGCGGGCGCCGGGCCCCAGGACGCGCAGTCCCTCCGCCGCCTTCTCCCCGGAGGTTGGGGCTGGGAGCGAGTTCCCCGCGCGCCTGCAGGGGGTCCCCGGCTGGGAGCTCAGGCGGAGGGAGGCGCCCGAGCGCGCACCCGGCGGAGGAGGCGGGGAAAGGAGCGGGCGAGGCGCGGGAGCGGAGGGGGAGGGCGCGGGGGGAGGAGGGAGGCGCCCGCCTGCTGCGCGTCGGCGGCCCGGCCAGTGTGGCTGCAGGCGCCCGTCGCCGCCGCCGTCCCGGGGCTGAGTCGCACCCAGGCGCCCAGGACGGTGCGCGCTCGGGCGTGTCGGTTCGCGAGGGCCCGCGCCGCGCCGCCCCGCGCCTCCGGCTCGCGCCCCCGGGCCGCGGCGCATGTTCGCCTCCTGCCACTGTGTGCCGAGAGGCGGGGGGACCGTGAAAATGATCCACTTTCGGAGCTCCAGCATCAAATCGCTCAGCCAGGAGATGAAATGCACCATCCGGCTGCTGGACGACTCGGAGATCTCCTGCCACATCCAGGTGCGGGGAGGCGCAGGGCGAGGGAAGCGGGGCGCGTGCCGGAGGCAGGTTGGGGGGCTCTGCGGGTGGGCGTGCGCCTTCAGGGATGAAGAACCCACCCCAGGGCCATGCTAGAAAGCCAGATCTCATTTCCTCCCCCTTCTGAGGCTGGAGCCCTACCCGGAGGTGGGGGCACTGTCCCTGGCAGGTGCCAGGCAGACGTTATCTGCGCCCAAGTCCCTTCGGGCATGCAGACGCTTCGCCCAGGTCTGGCTGCGCCCAGGCTGGGGGCAGCGAAAGCTGCCTCCTGGAGGACTATAACCCCTCTGTCCCCCATCCCACCAGGAAATGGGAGTTCCGAGAACCAGGAGGGGCACCTCCACGTGGAGAAGGCATGCACCAGCCCGGGTTCACTCCTTCTTTACGGCACCCGGGCACCGAAGGTGCCATCAGACCCAACCAGGCTGCCTGCCGTCCCCCTGCCCCTGGCCTTGACTTATCCGCGGCGTGGAGGGGGTGCGGGGAAGGGAGGCGGAGGGTGCGAAGTTTCTCCGGAGGGAGAGAGGCTGGGCCGCCTTGAGGGATGGGCGTGCGCCGCGTGGAACTAGAGCTATTGCAAAAGAAGTCGTGTGAAATCTGAGTGTTTCAGAGAAAGGAAAAGGGCTGTGAGGCCGGCAGAGTTGAACTGAGCCGAGTTCAGGGCTCAGGGACCCGAGCAGGACCTGCTCCCAGGGAAAAGCGCCCCTGGGAGCACTGGGGGACATTCGCTCGTGCCCAAGTTGGAGAAGGCAGCCCTGCTGGCAGCCGATCCGCGGGCAGTAAGTGCCTTAGGGTTTGCAAGAGAGCTCGTAGGAGCTGCAAGGGCGGGGTGTGCACCCGGCCGCCGTGTGTGGATGTGTAGGCGGGTGTGTGCCCTCTCCCACCATTCGCTCAGAGCACATAATTCGGAAAGGCTGTGTTAGGGCTCAGCACTTTCTGCTTCTGACTTTTAAATCTATTTACTCTGGCATTTCGTCTTCTCACCTGCCTCCCCCTCCCCCCCCTTGAAGCTCAGGACTGAACTTTAGATACAGGGCACCCTGGCAGTTCTGGTGAGAGGTGAATGGGGGCAGCATCTCCCAGCAGCAGGAATCCCTTTCTGAGCTGTGTTAACCAGGAATGAATAAATGAACGAATGGAAGGTCTTTCCCAATTTTTTTTTTTTTTTTCTTTTTTTCCTGGTGGGAGCTTGTGACACGCAGCCAGCAACTAATTTGTAAGCTAACAGCTGGACGATTTCAAGGCAGGAATGTGGTGCCCCGTGATCTCCCAGGAGAGTAGGCCCCCCCTGAATTTTCTGGAGAATCTTGAATTTCATTCTGAGCTAAACTAATAAAAAGATTAGCAGGATAGGCAGTTTTTCTGCTGCCACAGGGCTGCCCAGGAACATTTGGCATGTGCTGTCTTGTGATCCAGAGACAGTCATTTGTGCACTTTGTGTTATGTCCAAAGGGCATCTACGCATCTTTTTGTCCACAATGAATATGTAAATAACGGAGGGGCCAGCGGCAGGGAGTGGGGCTAGGAGTTCTCCTTTCTCTGTCAGCCCTGTTCTGTCCCACTTGAAGTTGATGCCCCTGTTTTTATTCTGGTTCTTGTCCAGAAAAATTTTCCTTAAAATAGATAAGTAGTCCTCAAAGGACATGTATTTGTTGTCTGGTGTTCTGGGGAACAAAACAGTTTGGAAAGTTAGACTTTGTATGCCCAGCTGATGCCAAAGTAGTTAAAATGCTATGATCTAAAATGTTGATTTTGGCATTACTTAACACATTGTATGCGGGAAACGTATTTATATGTTTTTACGTTGACTGGTAGTAGAGCGCGCGATAAAAACTACCCGCAAACAATGTGTTAAAAAAAAATCAATTGTTTCACTTCGTGGCACAGCTTTTTCTGCCCCTTGTGCCCCCAAATGGTGATTATCATTTAACCAGTTAAAATGAATTAGAAGATGTTGTGTTGTTGAGTGTTATCTCAACCCTATAGGTTCAGAGAGAGTAAGATATTTGGGTCACGTGACAAGTAAGTGGATTAGAACCCAGGTCATTTGACTCAAAATCCAGAGCTCCTTCTCTGTAGCACTGCCTCTTGAAACTTGAGAGTTAGGATACTTCTGGCTGCAAGTAAGACAATAGCCAGGTGAAGTGGCTTAAATTACAAGGACGCGTATTATCTTACCTAAGGAGACGTCCAGAGGTAGGGCGGCTTCAGGGCTGTTCAGCGGCTCTGCGGGGATCCAGGTGCTTTCTGTCTTTCCATTCCGCCATCCTTTGCGCCAGCTCCGTCATTATAGTTGTCATGATGTGAGGTGGCTGTGGTAATTCTGGATGTCAGTCAGGCACTGCCACACCCAGCATATAAAAGGTGATATTTCCTCATGCATTATTATTTTTTTTAATCATGGAAGAACACCTTTTGTAGAGGTCCCATAAGTCTTCTCATCAGATCCCATTGGCCAGGATCGCATAATATACCCATGCCCTAGCTGCAAATAAGTCTAGGAATGCTTGCTTCTGGTGTCTTCACTTTTCACTCTCTATAATGAGAGGTGGGCTTTGCCAATATGGGAGGAATGGAGGTGTGTGTGTATATGTGTGTGTGTGTGTGTGTCTGTGGTGGGGGGCAGGGAATGACTGTTGGCTAAGCAAGCAATAGCGTCTTTCAGAATAGGTCAAATTGAGTTACAATTATTGTTACAATAAAATTATCAGGAGAGTTTAATAAGGTGTCATCTAAACCTAGCTTATTTTAGGCAAATTTGATCATGTTTGTCTGATCAAATTTCAGAACAAGAAAAATTATTGGATAATCTTTTGTAGTTTGTGTTGTTAAATATGAGTTCAGTCCTTACTGAACTGGTGGGTTCTGGGCAGCTACAAGCCATCTTGCGTAGAGCAGGCGACTCCACTCTTGCTGAAGTGGCAGAATGGCAAAGTGGTTGAGAGCTTGTGTTCTGGAGTGCTACTTGCTTGAGTTGGAACCCTGGCTAGCCAGGTGACTTTGGGCAAGTCACTTTACCTCTTTGGGCCTTAGTTTCCTCATCTGTAAAGTGAGGATAATAATGGCACAGACCTCATGGATTTGTTGTAAGGACTCAATATAGAGTCTATGTCAAATGCTTGGCTTAGTACCTGGCCCATAGGAAGAGCTGAACAAATATTGACAGTTATCTTAATATTATGTGAAGGCATATTAGAGGTAATCCCAAGTAGTGGGAAGGCTTTGATTTAGAATCTAAGGTTTTTAAGCCCAAACTCTATCAGTTTCTGATTGTTCAAGACCTTAAGTAAGTCATTGGGCCTCCTGTTTTACACCTGTCAAATGGGCATCATAATTCCTCAATTGCCATCTTTCCCTGGGTTGTTGAGATAAAGCATGGTATAACTGTTAAAACATCACTCAAATGTAGAGTACTACTCTAATCAACTTAGTTTTTTTTTTTAAAAGGGAGTAGTGTAGTGCTCCCCAAATTTCTTATCTGTTGGAACAGAAATTGGGTGGTCACATGCAAACATACATATGTACTAAATATCAGGCCCCATGATAATCCTGCTAGTGAAATCCAAGCTAGATTTAGGTGACAGCCACACCTTTTCTGTTAGTAAGGACAACACTTTCTCTGTCAAACTCATCTAAATGCCTTTTAGAGTTCACTGAAAATCAAGACACAAAAGGAATAGAAGTGGGAGACAGTTTGTTAGATAATGTGGCCCAGTGCTGACGTTTTTAGACTAGAATACATGGGTCAGCTCTTTGTATTAAGTATATTCTGAAAAATAAACTAATCTTATTTCAGTGGTCTGCTAAGATCTTATCTCTTGATGTCCTCAGAGCAAATGCAAAGTGTATTGACTGTGGGGAGAATGGAATACTGTTAGCTCCACATCATTTGGACACTATATCCGCTGGATGCTTTTAACTTCGTCTAGCAAATTCTAATTCAAGCTGGCATTAACACTAAGCATGTTTATGGGCTCATTTATCCAGAAGTCCTGAGTTAAGGACTGCATTCAAGGACTGTCCTGCCTTTTGTGATGGCACATTTCTCTCAGTAGATGTTCAATGAATGTTGGAGTGACTGGGTGAGTGCATCTAGGTGTGTCTATCTCGATAGACCAAAGTACTGATTAGACACTGATGCTGGGATGGAATGATTCCTTCTGACTCCTGCCTCAGCCAAATCAAGAGATTGTTTTTCAAACAGGATTTCCCCTGATGGCCAATCTGATGAAGTGTTGAATGTCTGTGAGAGCATATGGGGGCCTGGGGTTAGCACCTTCTTGTCTCTCTGGGCCATACTTCCCACTCTTGGTTTCCTGTCTCCTGGAGTCTTGATGGCATTGCAGAAGAACTCCAGCAGCTTCTCATCACAAACAAATCACTGTGCCCTGGCCGGCGTGGCTCAGTTGGTTGGGTGTTGTCTCATGCACAGAAAGGCTGCCCGTTTGATTCCGGGTCTGGGCACATGCCTGGGTTACGGGCTCCATTCCTGGTGGGGGGTGTGCAGGAGGCAGCTGATCGCTGTCTCTCTCACATTGATGTTTCTCTCTCTCCCTCTCCTCTTCTCTCTCTCTCAAAATCAATAAAAAAGAAATCTTAAAAAATTAATCGTTGTATATATACTAACAGTGCCTGGATGCTCCCAGAGGCATAGGGGGCCCAGCTGTTCTCACTGGCAGAAGTGACCCTGAGGGATAGTGACCCTGGAGGACAGTGAAAAGTGCACTTGAGGTGTCACGTAAGTTCTGGAGCTGTTTGCTTTGGTGATTTTTCCCTGAAGGTGCAGGAGGCAAATGAGGGGATCACCTTAGAAAAAAATAAAGCTCATTCTAACAGGGAAGAACATTTGTATAGATCTAGGAATTATGTTTTTCTCAAAAGTAAATTAGTAAGTTCTTTGAAATAACATTAATCTTATTTGATAAACAATTAAAAAATATCTTCTGTGTGCTGAGCCCAGAGCGGAGAATGGGAGATAAAAAGAAATGAAAATCAGCTGTCAAGAGGCTCACAGTCATTTGGGGGGAGAGAGACAAGATAGCGATGCAAGGACAAAATGTCAGAGGTAGGGACAGGTATATGCAGGTGGAGGTGCAAGAGGAGGCAGCCGTGTCATACTGGGCCAGCAGTAAGTGGCTCTGCTATGGATTAATCTTGACTAATAATTAATGGAAAAGTGAAAGTCAACTCCCTGAAGCAGGGGGAAAGGCACTACGGGCAAGGTGATCCCTTGCTTGGCATGAACCAGCATGACTGCGTGTGGAAGTGAAGGAGGGCAGAATCCAGGTGAGTCCCAGGTGGTTGGGTTCGGTGACAGGGGTAACGGCGATGCCACTCCAGGAGAGATAGGACCAGCAACATAATTTCTGGGGCCTAGTGCAAAAAAAAAACATGCGGGGCCTCTTGTTCAAAATTATTAAGAATTTCAGCATCGTGAGAGCAGATCATTAAACCAAGTATGCAGCCCTTCTAAATATGGGTCATACACCCATGAAGTTGGCCCTGAGAAGATGGAATAAAGGAGAAGCAGCTTTGGGGGAGGAGATGGTGAGTTTCATTTTGGGAATATTGACTTTGAGGTGCCTGTAGGGTATCTGAGTGGAGCATTTCCAGTAGGCAGTTGGGTGTGAGGAATGAAAGTCAGTAGAGCGGTCTGTCACAGAGTCGTAGTTAAGAGTCTTTCGTGTTCATGCTAGTGGTGGTGGAGACCATGAGGTATGAATGAAACCACCGTGATAGGTCTCCCTTTTTTGTCTGTGTTTCTGCTTGGGTCATCCTTGTAAATTAAACCAATGGATTATGAGCTTTGGAATTCTTTTAAGGGTATTTGGTTCTTTTGCATTTGTTAGGCAGCTCTGACCTGTCTGAGCATGTCCTGCAACTAGGGCAACCAAATCAGAGTTATCAGTGGAAAAGCAGCTTCCTGCTCTTTTTTTAAAAAAATATATCTTTATTGATTTCAGAGAGAGGAAAGGAGAGGGAGAGAGAGAAATAGAAACATCAATGATGAGAGAGTCTTTGATCCGCTCCAGCCTGCAACCCGGGCATGTGCCCTGACTGGGAATCGAACCCCAATCGCCTGGATCCTAGGTGGATGCTCAGTCCCTGAGCCATGCCCTGCCGGTCCAGCTTCCTGCTCTTAATCCTCATTTTCTAGCTTGGACTAGCAAATGAAAAGAAGTCCTGTCTCAGCTTTAAGGTTCTGACTTACAAAGCATAGGATTTTTACTCTAGGGAAGTTACCCTTTGAGACAGTGCCGTGAACATTAGAGAATACATTTTAAAATTCTGTTGAGACGGTAGAACATTGAAGTAAACATGGTGTGTGAGGAGCGGCTTTGCGAGTCATGCTGAAATCATTTATCCTTTATTTAATATTTATAATAATCAGATTATCAATATTATGAATAGTTATTATAATCAGATATCTTCTATGGAGAATTTTGTTTTCTACTCAAATTTCTGGGGGTTATTTTGAATATTAAAATAAATGCAAGTTCTGTAAAACCATTAAAAGAAATAGTCTAATATTGGTAACATAATAACCTGGATCTTAGATGTACAATAGAGTTTTATCTGACTGTATCTATGTATTATGCTAAGGTTTGACATGGGATTATTCTGTAGCAGGGGAAGGGAGTTAGTATGTTAACAGATCAGTGTTTGGTTTATGCTCTCTCCGCAGACGCATAATTTACTGCTTTAAGGCACTAGGCCTT
This sequence comes from Miniopterus natalensis, assembly GCF_054644295.1. Taxonomy (NCBI): domain Eukaryota; kingdom Metazoa; phylum Chordata; class Mammalia; order Chiroptera; family Miniopteridae; genus Miniopterus; species Miniopterus natalensis. The sequence continues at coordinate 43,739,944 of NC_142092.1, read as the reverse complement.
GATGGTAAATGTTGGTCTTGAAAGGATTGGCTGAATCAGGGTCTTTACACACAAACTGTGAAAATTTAAATACAATATCATTTACTACTGGATCAATAACAAAATTAAGCAGCCTTAAAAAAAAAAAATCAATAACTAATTAGCCTTATTAATAGAAGAGAATAAAACCTAATTAATAAATCAGCTAATAATTATTCCTTGATGTTATTTTTTGGACTGGTCTATACACATGCTATTGTCCATTATTCTGAAAATAATGCTAGTCCTTGTGATCCTTATCTGTGTAGGTGTCGTCTACAGTGTAGGGTATGTGGGGTATTTAGTGGTTCTTTGTTAAGAAACATCCTTTCTCTCCACTCATGAGCCTCTTTATATCATTGAGTAGTATGATAATAGTGTGTATTAGCTAGTTGATTAAGTTAAGATCTGGAGATGTTATGTGATTTCTTAAAGTTGAATATTTAGTGAAATTAGAATGGGGTACGGTGTCTTGGGTTTTAGGTTTGCTCCTACTATACTAAATACTACCACTATTTTGGTTTTGAATCTTCCTTGGTCATCTAAATGATGTAATTCTTTCCACTAACAACTTTCTAAATATCACAAGGAAAAACCATATACTGATCACATGTCTGGATAAAGCAAGCCTGCTGATTTCTTACAGCTGTCATCTAAGGACAGGGTTTTAGATCTTTACTTTCTTTCAGTCAACATGTGGCTCAATGTCTATTCGAATGAAAACTGCAATCAACTTATCATGCACTTAGGGATATTTTGCCATTGAACATATCTAGATAATTGAAAGATCTCTCCCCTTTGTATGTTTGGCATGGTATAGACATTGCTTGTAGTTTGACATTTCAAATTAACTCCCAAGAAACTGCAAATAAAGAAACGGAGAAAGGATGATGTCAATAGAATTTTCTACCTATTCTGTAATTTACCTCTTGGTTTTGCAGTTGGCCCTGAAGATGGGAATTTTAGCAATTTCAGATCATGATATTTAGAGGACTTCTAGAAAAATATGAAAATAAAGTGTTTTTGCTGTTGTTGTTAGGCATTAGCTATATCCTAGTCTCTTTGTTTTGGAGGCTTAGGAAGAAGAATAATGAAATCTCTGGAGTCAGGGGTAGAGAAAACACTTCATCCCACCTGGAGCCCTGTCAAGGATAACCTCACCTCTCTCGTCCCCAAACCTCAGGGGAGATGTGTTTCTGCTGAGGAGCATCGTGGCCCGGGGGTGGGGTGGGGAGACCTCGAATGGCACATTTGGTCTCCAGGGTTTGGAGGCATAATTTCTCCACCAGGTGTAGATGGCACTTTCTTGGTTCAGTGCTGATTAAGAGAAAAAAGAGGAGGAAAAGTTGGGCAGTAATTCAAGGGCAGCCGTGAAGCCTGAGTTTGCAGTGCCAGCAGCAGTGTGGAATTTGAGAGCAGCAAATTAGAAGAACAAAGCAGATTTTAATCATATGCCACAGAGAGGAAGGTGGTTTAGGTTTATCTCCAAATTGTACCTCCATTAGAGAAAGGGAGGCTTTTAGTGCTATTATTCAATATTTATTGTTAAAGATTTCTTCCTTCCTTCCCCCTAGTCTGTCTTTAGTACACCCACTAAGTGGGAAGTGCCAGCCTTTTTTCTCTGAATGTACTGAGCAGTTGTTAAATATGAAACATTTTCTTGACGTTACTGGAAATAGAGAGGGAAGGAGGGAGGGGGAGAGATTGATTGACTTGAAGATTCAGGATCTTCGCCCTTTAGGAGATTTTTGTCTGAAGGTAAAATGGAAGATTAAGAAAGTACCCCACCCCGTCTTTGCAGCCACCCATCCACCATCCAACCATTTATCTATCAACCCACCCACCCGCTCCTCCACTCATCCACCCACCCACCTGTCCGTCCATCCATTCATCCAACAAACATTTATTGAGGAGCTATGTTAAGGATTGGTCTGGGTCCCAGAAATACAGAGATAAATAAGAGCATGGTTCTTTCCAGTAGAGAAGACAGACACCTAAACAGACTCAGGGTGGTACTCGTAGGGTAGAAGAACTCACCAGGATATTATTGGAGCACATAGAGAAGCCAAGAGTAGAGCCAAGGTATGGCTTGGGGGAGGTGTAGCCCTCCTTGAATCTCTAGTCACTCTCCCAAAGTCACTGCTCTTCAAAAGGATATTCTTTGAAATGGATCACTGATATTTTATGACTCACATTTGAGTGTGTGAATAAGAGCATCTCTAAGAACTTTGCTCTTCTTTTTGCAAATATCTCAGCAAAAATTGTGCCTTGCTGTAAAATGTGATTTCAAGAAAAGTCACACCCCCCTTCCCTGCTTCCTACCAGATTTTCACCCTCAAAGTGTCTCCATATGGAAATTCTGGAGTAGCCACTGGGGCACCTAATCCAGCCTGGGAAGGACAGGAAAGGTTTTCTGGAGGAGATGATGTCTCAGGTGCATTTTAAAGGAAAATAGGCATTGATGGGCCACTAAATTGAGGAAGTGTGTTGAGAAGGGATACCTGCGGCTTTCTCAGGGAGCGCTTGCAGTCCAAAGAAGAGAAGGGTCTCACTTAACTTGATGAGTGACAACGAAGAATGGGACCTGGCATCCAGACTTTCATTTCCATAGTTCTTTCTACTTCATGATAAGGCATTGTTTATGTGAGCTTGGTTAATGTTGCTGTGTTTTTTCTTTGTACATAGAAATTAGTGGCATATAGTCATATAAGTTCAAATTCCACTCTCCATTGCTGGTCTGTAGCAAAGAGATAGACTTTTGTATATTAACCCGTATCCTACAACCTTGCTATACTTGTAATTGCTTATTAGTTTCAGGAGTTTTTTTTGTCGATTCTTTCTGATTTTCTACATAGATGATCATGTCATCTGTGAACAAAGGCAGTTTTATTGGTTCCTTCACAATCTGTATACCTGTTATTTCCATTCGTTGTCTTCTTGCATTAGCCAGGACTTCCAAGTTGAAAAGGAGTGGGGAGAGGGGATATCTTTGCCTCGTACCTGATCTTAGGGAGAAATAACAAATCATTGGGGTGTAGTTTGCATGGACCAAATGACCTGGAGTATTGTTTTATAGGGCTAGCTTAGCTAACACTTCTAGAACTAGGGGAAGACATGGCAGGTTTTTAAATTTATTTTTCGTCTTAGGCTCTCAATGCCTCCAGAAATGTTGCAACCCACTTCATGTTGCTCTAAGCACCTTTATTCTCTTCGGTGGGCTTGCTTTCTTGCAGGGTGATTGATAGTCACGTCCCAGTTTTGGGGGCATGTCCTCACTGCTTCTCCCATTGCCTCATTTTATTTCCCTCCTTTGTAACGTGAGTGCGATAAATGAAGAATCTTCCACACTCTTCCCCATCCTCTGCTCACCTTCATGTCTTACAGACTTAAAATGTCTTCAAAGAGGACCTTTCCTCTCAAGGGCCCTGTTTAAAATTCCACTCCCTCAGTGATGTGTGAAGAACAGTCAGAGATGCTGAAAGACATCTGATGTGCGAGATTCTTTCCAGGGAATTGGGACTGACTTAGATCCCAGGGGACCCCAGACAAGAGGAAAGGGGGCTTGGCCTCTAGGAGGAGAACACAAAGGGGAGGCCCAAAGATTTGCTCAGCAGTGAGGAAATGCGACTGCGTAGTCACTGTGCTCATTTCTGCAGGAGGGCTTAGGAGGGTCTTCCAATTGATCAATTGATCAGCTAATAAGCATTTACTAAATAAAAAAAATTCTTGTTGTTGTTAATCCTCCCCCAGGGATATTTTTTTCATTGATTTTTAGAGAGAGTGGAGGGAGGGAGAGAGGGTAGGGAGAGAGAGGGGGAGAGAGAGAGGGAGAGAAACATTGAAGTGAGAGAGAGACATCAATTGGTTGCCTCCCACATGCACCCTGACTGGGGCCGGGGATCAAACCTGCAAACCAGGTATGTGCCCTTGACCAGGAATCGAACCCGAGACCCTTTGGTATGTGGGCTGATGCTCTATCCACTGAGCCACACCAGCCAGGGCTAAATCAGTAAAATTTTAATGCCTCATCACACCCACCATCTGAGCCTTCTGGCTAACGTGACACCCCCAATCACATTGCTGCTTGTTACTTTTTTCATAGCATTTGTGGCTGTTGATTAACTTGTTCATTCCTTTGGGTGCCCACTGGCTGGCTGTCTTCCCCACTAGACTGACAGCTCCAGGAGGGCAGGGCTGCTGCATCCCGGTGCCTGGGGTGCTCAATACAAATATTGGTTAGCTGAAAGAGTACAGAAATGAATACATCTTATCAAATAATGACAATAGCCACAGTGCTTGCTACCATTTGCTGAGCATTTACTACATGCCAGCCCCTGTGCTAAGCACCTTTCATCTCATTTAATCCTCAGAAACAGCCCTACGAGGTGAGAATTAATACCCCTGATGTACACGTTAGGAAAATGGGCCACGGAGATGGATCCTGTCCCAAGTCACACAGCCAGTAAGCAGTGGGCTGAGATTTGAACCCTGGTCTGTCCAAGACCTTGAAGTTCAACAAATTAAGGTGTAATCCCAAGAGATGTCAAGCTTGAGCAGTAACTTCAGAAAGGGACCCAGCCAGAGGAGCAGGTCTGTGCCTTCCCGGTGAGTGTGGGGCGCTTGGTAGCAGACCAGGCACCTGCTCTTTAGGAATCGAGCTGGAGACACCCACACACCAGTCAGCTCAGCGCTGCAGAGCAGGTTTATCCCGATGCGGGTTCCTGGTAGATATTTTGAGCAGCTGTGAATTATTTAGGTGCTGAGGCAGAAACACTCCCTGGCATTGAATCCTAACTGAAAGTTGTGCATGAAATGAAAGCCAAGAGGCCCAGCAGTTATTTATTTATTTTTGCTGTTAATGAATGGGGGAGAAAAAATAACCCTTCAGTAACTGGCCATATGTTTCACCTTTTGTTACTATTTTCTGGCTTTCAAGTGGCCCCTTGGTGCTTGTGAGTTTGTTTATTTTTATTATGTCATATTTTACAAAATACCAGAGGGCCGTTTTCACCAGAGAGCACTCAGTGTGATCCATTCTCCTACCAGGAGAGCTTAAGCTGAGAGAGATAAGAGGCTTAATGAGCACCCTGGTCCTGGCAAGCTCCCTCCTTCCCTGGGTCCTCTCTGAGCCTCATTTCTCCCCTCCCCCCTCGGCTGTTATGCTATTTGGGGATCCACTGAGCCTATTATTGTGAATTTATACAATATGGTATACAGTACAGTCTGTCGGTCATTTCCTTAGTAAGCCACTGAGCAGGGAAGGAAGAGAGCTGGAGGGATTCAGGCCATACCCAGGCTCATCCTAGGGAGTTAACCTGGCGAGGGCAGAACTTTCAGGAGGGACCATGTGCATTTTCTTAATGAGGGTCAGCGCTGTTCAGTCTCTAACATCTGCTTTTTAAAAACAGCTTTATTAAGATATAATGCACATGCCATACAATTTACCCATTTCAAGTATGTCATTCAGTGCTTCTTAGTATATTTGCAGAGTTGTGCGGCCATCATCACAGAAGTTTGTACCTTCTGACCCCCTTCACTCATTTTGTTGACCCCCCACCCCCTCTCCCAGGGTCTCTGGTAGACATGGGTCTGTTCTGGCTGTGAGTTTCTTTTAGATTCCACATATAGGGTGTGGCAAAAGTAGGTTTACGGTTGTGAGTACACAAAACAATTTATTCCTGTTTTATTATTCATTAATTATTATATTATTTTCCCTACAAATAACTATAAACCTACTTTTGCCTCACCCTGTATAAGTGAAATCATACAGCATTTGTTTTTCTGTCAGACTATTTCACTCAGCATAATGTCCCCAAGGTCTATCCATGTTGTCGCAAATGACAGAATTTCTTTCTTTGTCATTGCGTATATAAACCACACCTTTATCCATTCATCTGTTGATGGACACTTAGGTTGTTTCCATGTCTTGGCTATTGTGTGAATAGTGCTGCAGTGAACATGGGGGTGTAGATGTCTCACCAAGGTAGTGATTTAATTTCCCTTGGATAAATACCCAGAAGTGGCATTGCTGGATCAGATGACAGTTCTGTTTTTAATTTTTTGAGCACCCTCTATACTGTTTTCCACAGGGGCTGCACCAGTTTACAGTCCCACCAACAGTGCATGAGGGTTCCTTTTCTCCACATCTAGTGGATTCCAGTTTTAAATGAGGTCAGGGAAGAACTCCCTGGGAAGGCGGCAGCAGAATAGGGGTTGGAAAATCGTTTTTGTAAAGGGCCAGATAGTGCATATTTTAGAATTTGCTGGCCAACTGCTCACCATCTTTTTAGTGCGAAAAGCAGCCTTAGACATTACATAAAAGAATGAGTGCGGCTGTGTCCCATAAAACTTTATTTACAGATTAGGCAACAGACTGAGATTGACCATGGGCTGCATTTTGTCAATTTTTGGATTAGAATAAAAATGTGAAGGAGGTGAGAAATCAGGCCCTGTGGATATCTGTGGGAAGAGCATTCCAAGTAGAAGTAACAGCCAGGGCAAAGGCCCTGTGGTGGGCTTATGGCTGGCTTGAGGGAAGAGCAGTAGGAGTTGAGCAAACAAGGTGAGAGGAGCAGGAGATGAGTGGAAAAGATGGTAGGGCCAGTCCTGTGGGGTGTGTAGACCAATGTAGACTCAGTGCATGCCTATAAGAATATTCAAGAGAATGATCGATGAACTGCTTTTTTAACAATTGAACGATAGCACGTATACCAAAAAGTATGCAAAATTAGAAGCGTACAGCATGGCACACTTCTGTAAAGTGAAAACTCTTGGGTGACAGCACCCAGACCCAGAAACACACATGACTGGCGCCTCAGAAGCCCTCCTCGTGCCTCCTCTTGAGCGCTATTCCTGGAGGGTGACCACTGTCCTGGCTCCTAACACCGCAGGTTCATTGTGCCCACTGTTGAACTTGATATAATTTTTCTTAAAAGGCATCATGTGATGTGCACTCTGTTGTCTTCTTGAGTCTGGCTCCTTGTGCTGAACATTATGTTTCTGAGATTCATTCTTATTGCTGATTGTAGTTATAATTTTTTAATTCTCACCGATGTTTGAGAGTCAGTTCTATGAACATTATATTATTTGGTTAATTTTTCTATTGTTGATAGACGTTTAGGTTATTTCCAGTTTTGACCATTACAAACTGCGTTGCTAGTATTACCTTAAAAAAACCACACAAAAAACAACTCTTAAGTGACAGACACAGAGCCAGCTAAATATTTAGGGGCTTTCAGAGTTTTAGGAAAACAGTCGCAAATTTTTGAGAACAGGACAGGCCTGGAACATTCACAGACTTGTCCAGGATGAGACAGTTGACTTCCTGCTGCAGCTCAAGGTCATGGCTGGTCAGCGCAGCAGCTGCGCATGGACCTGGCCATGGAGTGGAGATTCATCAGGAGTCGGTGCGGTTTGCTCACCTCGCTGGGACACTCCACCTTCCGCTTTTGACATTCCTCTGGCAGATGTTTGTTTGTCTGTCCTGGGAAGGGGCTCTTTGCGGTGGGGCCTGGGGCTTCTCACAAGCTCTCTCACAGCCATGCTCTGTGGGCTCCTGGAGAACCTGCGTTGTTTGTGTCAACCCACCAGGCAGGAAAATTCCACTTCTGAGGCCCTAACACTTCCTTTCCACATCCTCAGAAGGAATGCAAACATTTAGGCAGCTCAAGGTGGAATATGCCGAGACAAGGAAGACTGTGCTTGCAAATATTCTTCACGTAGTGAAGCACGGTGAGCAGGTCACTTTTTGATGATTTTGAAGCCGACCTTTTTGGAAATACAGTTCTTGTGCTGCAGATGCAGAGCAGGTGCACTTTGCAGCTGTAGAGTCATGAGATCGGAGTCTGGTCAGTTTACTAGGAGGTCCTTGGAGGCTCTCCCATTTCTCATGGCTGTCCCAGGCCACCTGTCCTATTGCCCCTCTGCTCAGCCAGCATGCACCCCTCTCCCGTCTGTAGGTCATCCTCTTAGTAGACAGCATGGCCCACCGCTGCCCATCTGGTGGCCTCAGCACTTGGCTAATCTTAGAACACCCTGGGTCACCCACTGGAGCTTCATGGCCTCTGTGTCCTTTTGAGCACTTTCTAATTCTAGGGGAGGGGGAAGTTCTTCCTTGTGGGCTCTTTCTAAACCAAGGAGAGCAAGAACACAAGTAGGTAAACTTAGGAAATAAATAGGCTAGAAATAGCAAGAGACAAGGCAGCCTTCCAAGTCAGCAGTTCTGAGTGTTCTCACCTGTTCACGGATGTACGCTGTATTTCACAGTCTTTCCCAATAGCATGGATATTTCCAGACTGTTCCATTGCTTCTATGAGAATCATTGTAAGATACCCCTTTTGTGGCGCATCATCGTATGAAGGGTGCTCTCTTTATCTCGTGTAGAAGAAATTTTCATGACAGGTGTGGACTCCTGGCCCAGAGCAGATGTGTGGAAATTGTTTGCCGAAAGAATGAATAAGGAAAGTATGTCTCTGAACCTTCTGCAACAACTGGCATCCCACTATACTGGGGACTCCTGAACCCAACATTGCTTGTTCTTTGACTCTAGTTCACCCAATCTGACCACGGAACATTTCCTAGAAGACTTTCTGTCATTCATTCATTCATTCATTCATTCATTCATTCATTCATTCACTTGATATTTCCTGCACAAGGTACCTTGAGAGGATCTTGGGGTACAGCACCTAACAAAACATTATACATTCATGGAGCTTATCCTCTAGTGGGAAGAGGGTGACAATAACCATATGCTCATACAAATACAAATTTTGACAGGTGATGATGAATTCTATGTAGAAAAATAAAGTTGGGTAAGGGGAATTAGAGAGTGGAGTAGTGAAGGGATGAGGCAGTGTTCTTTCTAGGGTGGTCTCACATAGTACTAACCACACAGGGCCTCCATAAGCCACAGTTCCCCCTTCTGCCTCTCGTTGGAATGAATTGGGCTTTTTCTTCCTTTCTCTTTTTTTAAATTGAGATATGATTTACATATAACATTGTGTTATATTTAAGGTGTACAATGTGTTGATTTGGTACATCAGTACATTGCAATATGATTACCACTACAGAGTTAGCTAACACCTCTATCTCATCACATAATTATCATTTCTTTTCTGCGGTGAGAAAATTTAAGATCTACTCTCCTAGCAATTTTGAAAACTGTAATACAGTGTTGTTGACTATAATCACTATGCTGTGCATTAGATCTCCAGAATGTATTCATCTTCTGGTTGCAGGTTTGTATCCTTTAACACTATCTCCCCGTTTTCCCCACCCCCCAACCTCTGGTAACCACCATTCTACTCTGTTTCTATGAGTTCAGCTTTTTAAAAAGATTCCACATATAAGTGAGATCATACAGTATTTGTCTTTCTCTGTCTGACTTATTTCATTTAGCATAATGCCCTCGGGGTCACCCACATTGTCACAAATGGCAGGATTTCCTTCTTTCTCGATGCTGAATAATATTCCATTATATAGATATCACATCTTCTTTATTCTTTCATGTGTTGATGGACACTTAGGTTGTTTCCATATCTTGGCTCCTGCGAATAATGCTGCAATAAACATGGGAGTGCAGATAGCTTTTGGATATCCTGTTTTTATTTCCTTGGATGTATACCCACCATTGGGATTGCTGGGTCATATGGATGCTGTATTGTCAATATTTTGAAGAATCTGCATGCTGTTTTTCATAGTGGCTGCACCCACTTACATCCCCACAAACAGTGCACAAGGGTTCCCTTTTCTCCACATCCTTGTAACCCTGACCTCTCGTCATCTTGATGATGGCCATTCTAATGGGTGTGAGGTGGAGGTGCGCCTTTTCTGCCCATGATTTCAACAAAATCAACTGGGGCACTGCTTTCCTCTGACTCCTTTGGGTGTGGACTGACCTGGTTCACTTAGCTAATGGAGGTGTGGCCCTTGAGTAGTGGCCATTCCAACCCTACACCTGGTTCACAGTGCTTCATCTTCACCATTTGAATTCTGTGTCATTTATTGCTGAGTGACTAATGACCACAATGCCTTACCACAACACCTATTTATTAGCTTTATAGGCCAGAAGAAGTTGGGTTCTATAGTCAGGGAATCACAAAGCTGCAATCAAAGTGTTGGCTGGGCTAGAGTTTTGGGGGAAAATCTGTTTATAAGGTCATTCATGCTGATGGTAGAGTACAGTTATTTGGGGTTGTAGAGCTGAAGTCCCCATTTTTGTGGCTGTTGGCCGGGAGCTGCTCTCAGCTTCTAGAGGTCATCCACATTCCCTGTCATGTGGCCCCTCCATCTTCAAGTCAGCAATTGTGCATGGAATCCTTTGTACCCTTTGGCTCTCTCTCACTTCCCTTCTGCCACCAGCTAGAGAAAGTGCTCTCCTTTTAAGCGCTCATGTGATTATGTTTGGCTCACCTGGATAATCCAAGATAACCTCCCTGTTTGAAGGTCAACTGTGCCATATAAGCATAGCCTAAATATGGTGCCCTCTTTCATCACAGTGATGGATTTTGGGGACTAAGGCAGGACATCACTAGGGGCCATTGTGCCTACCCTGATGGATTCTTTCACTTCCAATATCAGCAGTATTTGCAGACCTATCTTTTCCCTTGTGACTGGTGTACCTTGGCAATTACTACAGTGTGCTTTTATTTCCAGGACCTGAGTCCCTCCTTTATTAGAGAGACATTTGGCATTTTGAAGCCAGTTGGTATCCCAGAACCTAGCACAGCAATCAGAAATTAATGCTTAGTGTTTCTGTTTGACTCCAAATGGCCAGGAACCAAGGAAATTATGGCCTATTATATCATTATATGGTCATTAAAGCTTCTCATTAAAGCTAAAATGATGAGGGCTGAGATGTTCAAGGCACTGTTTGGGTTTGATTTGGAGTCTCCTGAATCATAAATTGGGAAGTCACTTTTATGTCCCGGTACTTCTATTTTTAGCTGTCATAGCCAACTTCCTGGTCATGTACCCATGAGTCTCGCCACATCTGCTGGAACCTCCTGTGACTGGGAGCTCGTGTTACCTTATAGTGTAGTGTATTCCATTCTTGGACAGGTTTATATATTAAAAAATTCTTTCCTCTATTGGTCTATATCATCTTCCTTCTCATTTCACCCACTGTACTCATATATAACCCGTAGCTACACCAAATACCTCTTTTCTCTTATAAAAGATGTTATTGAGATGTTTAGAGGCAGATATCAAGTCTCGGAATGTCTCTTCTACAACTGGACTCCAGGTTTTCCAGACAATCTGGCACGTTACCTTCACTTCTGGTGCTGGGTACACCTTTAGCATGTGGACTCCATCAAAGGCGGGAACCTTCTCTGTTGCACTCACCACTCTGTCCCCAGATCCTAACACATTGCCTCATACATAATTGGTAGCAGTAACTGTTTATTGACTGGGATGCAATCTCCTTTGGACCTGAAGTTGATGTGGCCTCTGCTTAGATGTTTGCATGTGTGAAAATAAATAAAGGAAATCTCATTCAAAATGGAGCCAGGAAGGCACGAAGGGAGAGCCCTCACACCGGCCCATTCCTTGCAGCTTGCAGAGCCCAGCAGGAGGAAGGGAGATTTACTCTCGGCCAGCAACAGCCAGCTGCCCTCACCTGCAGCCAGTGAGAAGCTGCCACCACTTCAATCTCTCATTTTCCACCAATGAGCATTTGTCAAAACAACCCCTCCCCACTTCCTCCTTCCCTCTATAAAAGCACAGCTCTTCTCCTTTGTTCTTAGGACTTGTCTGTTGGTTCACCATAGCTTGCTTGTCCTGAATTGCAAATCCTCTCTGTTTCTGAATAAACTTGATTTTGCTAGTGGAAACACCTTTTTCTTCTAAAAAGGCTGACGCATATTCTCTCCAATTGACATTACCCAGGCTCGTGAGCCATCCTGCAGGTTGCTACCTAGAAGCAGTTAATGTTTTCCATCTTAATCCTTTCCAGAACAAAGCACACAAATAGATAAATTAAACAAGTTAATGGTTCAGGCACTCAGGAGAGGATGCTTCCGAAAGTAACAAATTTTATTGCTCGATTGAAATTGTACCTCATTTAGAACCGGAGTGGGAAAGAGGAGATAAATTCATTACAGAGAAAAAGGATCATGTTAGGCTTGGAATTGGTTTTCCTTCTCTCTACCCAAGTGCAGGGAGTCACTTAATCAGATCCATCTCTCAACGAGGGCACTTGCTGCAGGGGTGGAAACGGAGCCTCACTGACAGTAAGAAGGGATTCCTCCCAAGAACAAATAGGAGATCTGGCTGCCTTGCTGTTGCTACACAGCAATCACTTTATTACCTGGGGGCAGCAAAGGTGGATTTTCATGGTGGGTATGCGCTGCAACATTCTAACATTACTGCTTGCTTAAAAATGCATAGTTTTGTATAATGTAATTGTTGGCACATGTATATCATTTTCCTACAGAAAAAATGTAGGTAATGATATCTGTAAGAAATTGCCACTGACTTGGTAGCTCAGCTGTAGACCCGGAATGCATTGTAACGCTCCCATGAAAGAACATTCCACATTTATAAAAATTTCAGGATGCAGTTCTGCTCTCTGAAAAATTAATGTGGTACCTTATATGTAAAATGAGGGGTCTTCATCTTCACCACATTTATCTTTCCTCCTTTCAACAGATATTTGCTGATTCCTGTGATATGGAAAGAGGTGCAGTTTTTAAGCAGAATCTCCAAGGTATCTACAGAAAAGCAATTATAGGAAAATCAATCATTTATTGTCTTTTACTATTGCTTGATAAACATCAGCATAGACTAGATGAGTTTGTTTTTGATCATTTTGATCTGGATATAATATATTCACACATACTTTGTGAGTTAATTTTAAAAGTAGACCCAATCATTCTTGGTAGGGAATTTCCATTGTTTAATTCTTTCTTTCTTTGTTATCTCTCCCAATAGTGAGCCTAATAATTAACTGACATGATTATAAAGCATTGGACTGTAAGTTACAGAGTGCTGAAGAGACGCTAACCCGTATTCTCCACACGTCTCCTCTCCTGCAAATTTATATTTTGCTGCCTCTAGATAATTTGCATCTTGTTAGAATCCAAAGATATATTAATTCTGCAACCTTTTTAGCCACTTGCATTGACTAGTTAATTGACTCAGTCATTCAGCAAACATGCAGCGGGTCTCCTGTGTTTAGGGCACAGCAGTGGAGATGGAGAGAAGGGAAAGCTCTGAGATGGAGGAGACTTACCTTTTTAACAGAACAATGTTTTTAAGTTAACACATGCCTCACTTCACATAATTACCTTTTTTCTCTCTAAGAGCGTTTAAAATTTACTCTCTTAACAACTTTCAAGTATATAATGCAATATGGTTAACTGGAGTCACCATGCTACATATCGAATCCCCAGAATTTATTCATCTTTTTTTTTTTTTAAATATATCTTTATTGATTTCAGAGAGAGGAAGGGAGAGGGAGAGGGAGAGATAGAAACATCAGTGATGAGAGGGTCACTGATCGGCTGCCTCCTGCACGCCCCTGACTGGGGATCAAGCCCCGCAGCCCAGGCATGTGCCCTGACCGGGAATCAACCTCAATCTCCTGGATCCTAGGTTGATGCTCAACCCCTGAGCCACGCCCGGCCGGGCTGGTCAACGTCTCTTCATTCCCTCCACTCCCATGCCCCAGACCCTGGCAACTGCCAATCTACTTTTTGTTTCTCTGAGTTCAGCTTTGTTTTTGGATTCCACATATAAGTGAGACCATAGAGTATTTTTTGCCTTTCTCTGTCTTATTTAACTTAGCATAATGCTCTCAAGGTTTATCCACGTTGTCACAAATAGCAGGATTTCTTTTTTTAATGGCTGAATAATATTCTTTATATATATGTAACTTTTTTTTTTATACATTCATCCATTGTTGGACACTTGGGCTGCTTGCATGTCCTGGCTATTGTGAATAGTGCTGCACTGAGCAGGAGGGTGCAGAAATAGACAGTGATTTCATTTAGAGGCCTTGCCTTTAATGACTCTGTAGATCAGAGTTTTCAGTGTGTTCACAGCCCATATTGACATTGTGTGTGTGTGTGCGTACGCACATGTGCATGCAATATGCACATGCTGACAGCTCTGGAAATGCTTGGAAATGAGCATTTAGGATTACTTAAATAAAATAAATATACTTCATTATTTAAAGTAGTTTTATGTATATAGAAAAATTGTGCAGAAAGTACAGAGTTCCCATCTCCCCTTTTCACCCCCACTGTCCCTATTATTAACATTTTGCATTAGTGTAGTACATGTGTTATAATTGATGAACCAATACTGATACATTATTACCAAAGTTTTAAGTTTATATTAGGGTTCATTCTGTGTGGTGTGGTTTTATGGATTTTGACAAATGTACAAGGTCACAGAGCCACCATTACAGTATCATACAGAATAGTTCCACAGCCCTAAAAATCCCATTTTCTACTTATTCATCCCCCCCTTCCTCTCCCCAAGCCTTTTGCAACCACTGATCTTTCTACTGCTGTCCCATTCTGTAGCCGTTTTGGACAGGCTTCTTTCACTCAGCATTATGCATTTAAGATGCCTACACATTTTTTGTGGCTTGATAGCTCCTCCCTCCCTCCCTCCCTCCCTCCCTCCCTCCCTCCCTCCCTCCCTCCCTCCCTCCCTCCCTCCCTCCCTTCCTTCCTTCCTTCCTTCCTTCCTTCCTTCCTTCCTTCCTTCCTTCCTTCCTTCCTTCCTTCCTTTGTTAGGAAAACAATATTTTACTTATTTATTATTTTTTAATTTAAGTTTTTCTGAGGTATAAGGGACATACAGCATTATATTGGTTTCATTTGTACAGCATAATGATTCGATATTTGTAAATATTGTGGAATGCTCACCACAATAGGTGTAGTTAGTACCTGTGACCTCACATAGTTACAGAATTTTTTTCTTATGAGAACTTTTAAGCCCTACTCTCTTAGCACCTATCAAATGTGCAATACAGTATTATTATCTATAGTCACCATGCTGTACGTTACATCCCCATGACTTATTTATTTTATAACTGGAAGTTTATACTTTTTAATCCCCTTCAGCTCATTTCTTTTTATCATTGAATAATAAATATCTTATTGTCTGGATAAGCCACAGTTTGTTTATCCATTAACCTACTGGCAAACATCTTTGTTGCTTCCAAGTTTTGGCATTTATGAATAAAGCTTCTATAAACATTTGTATGCAGATTTTCAATGTAGATATAAGTTTTAAATTCACTTGAGTAACTTAGCATATGAGTAACTAAGGAGCACAATTGCTGGGTCATATGGTAAGGTTTAGGGTTGTAGAAACTGCCAAACTGTCTTCCAAAGTGACTGTAACATTTTTTATCTTTCCACCATCAATGAACGAGAGTTCTGTTCCTCCACACCCTTGCCAACACTTGGTGATGTCAGCATTTGGATCTTAGCTATCCACTAGGTGTGTAGTGGTATCTCTGTAGGATAATTTTTAGCAAACAGCCTGAGTTGGTGAGCCTCACGAACGCCCTGTGTAGGCAGGCAGGAGCGGGGGCTGTGACATACTACTGCATCCTACATGTGCTAGAAAATAACTTTCTTCGTCATCATTTTGGTCATGAATGTAGCTGTTTTCAGTCCAGTGTCAGAATGGTGAGAGCTCTTTGAGGCTCTCATTCGCTCCCTTGTTCAAAGTGGGTTTTTGCCTATGGCATATTCTTTACAGTCCCTCAGTTTTAAAGAACTGGCCCTGCTGGGGCTTTCATCCTTTTGTTGGTGCAGTGAGTTTGCAGCTGACTTGCCCTCAGGGGAAAGACATCTCGCTGCATGGTGTCTTCTGGTGTCCTTGCGGACGGTACCTAACTCTGAGATTTGTTTACACAGACAACCCCACAGCGTTTTCTGTTGAGTTGGCTTTGGTGCCCTGATGGAGGTCAGGGTCAATAACAGCCATGATCATCAACTTCACCAGCTCCGCCTGTTTCAGGAAGATTTTTGCATCTTGGTGATAAAAACCAAAGACCCAGTAAATCCTCAAGGATATTTCCACTTAATGTTGTTACCACACATGCTTCACATATTATACCCCATCTCAAAATTCTGTTTGATGCATATACAGTTTTATATTATTTTAAAATTTTAATTTTTTACCTCGTTAGCATTTTATTTTTATAACGCTTTATTACATTTATTGGGGTGGAATGTACATTTTTATATTAAACATGAAGTTATATAGTTCACAAATACATACAAACCATAACAAACACCATGAGCTGCCATCCAGCTTGAGAGGAAGCACACTGACAAATAGGTCAGAAAGTATCCCAGATACGCAGGCCTCTCATGGACGCCTGTCCCCTCCCATTTCTTTCCCCCTCCCAGCGTCACCTGCCCTCCTGAATTGGTGGTACAGATGCGTGTTAATTCACTCTGACGGGAGAACTTTTCCAGGCAACACTATCCCGTGAAGTAAGGGAGAGCTCAAAATACCACTTCCTGACTGCGGGTAATGTAATCGCTTTCCTCCCAGGGGTCGGGGTCAGGAGGCCTCCAAGGTGGATTTCTTGGCCGACCTTCCTTTTTTCCATTGCGCTGGCCCCACAGGGATTTGTGTGGAGGACAATGGTCTACTAGAGCTTCTGGAGTTGCTGAGATGGCAGAATCTTCCAGACAAGTGACCCCTGACGCTTATCACAGACTGGAGGGCTGTTGGTGGGACCCTCTGCCGTGAGTGGTGTCCCCCACCGAGATGGATGTGCCGTGGGGGTAGTCACTGGCTGGCATGTCCCCAGGCACCATCCCTCAGGCAGGGCTAGAGTGCCTGCTGGACAAGACTCCTCAGGACACATGTCCCCCTAGGACGCTGACACAGAACATTAAGAGTCAGGGCGTCAGGAAACCCACAAAAATCATTTTTATATTGTCTCCAATTACATTTACGGTATTTTACTGATCAAGGCTCAGTTTGTTATTGTAGCCCTCCTCTCTTATCCCAGGCGGAACCGTGCACTAATCACCAAGTTTCCTTTGATCTCCAGTTCCTGTGCTCAATGCTGTAATCCAGGTAGCCAAGAGGATGCACATTGGTTGCAAATGGATTTCCTGAAATATTCTAGGTATTCTGCTAAAAAAGGGATTTCGTGGGAGGTTCAGGCTTAAATAAATCCCCCCTCCTTTTTTTTTTTTGGAATGGAAGGACTTCACAGAGCGTTCATTATGCTGCTTATTGTGATTCTACAGGAGTGAAATATATGTGTGGTGGTTATCAAAGCCACTTGATGTGGAATTTTAAAAAACAGAGCATCTCATGAAAGGATTGGCTCAGGACACACTTTGGGATCCACTGGGATCCACTGTTGCACTTTCATGCACCGTTCACTTTGTTAGGCTTGCTTCCTAGATGGCTGCTCCTGGCAACCACAAGGAACTGCGTGTGTCTCTGTGTGTGGCTATGTGTGTGTGTGTGGGGGGGGGGGGAGAGGGAATAACAGAGAATAGCAAACTGATTCTTTCACAGACTGGTTCATCAGTCTATCAGTTTGCAAATTATAGAAAGCTCATTAAAGGTGTTTTTTTTTTTCTAGGAAGAATTTTGTTTTTTTAGTATCCATGTCTCCAACATTCTCCAGATCTCTTTTGTGCCGAATAGATTAGCATTTAATTCCATTAGAGAATGTAGAACTGCAAAAGGAAGTTAGAAAAGGGCCTGTTTGTTTTTCCATTGCAGCCTTTCCCAGCGTGGCCATCTCTGGATGGACTCTCCCGCTGATGGTCCAGTGCTTGTGACAGATTTGCAGTGGCTTCTGCTTCTGGGATGAGCAGACTACAGGGAAGTTCCTGTACTGACTGTGGGGACAGCACCACGGGCAGATAAAAAGCAAGGTGATGGAAAACAAAAAGAGGGTGGGCACTGAGCAAAATTTGGAGTTTGGGGAATGGAATAATCAGGGCAGGAAATATAAATCACTTTTATTAGGATTGCAACAGAGTTTGGCTGCCCTCTTGTCTTTGAAATCTCAGTGACCTGGCTGACTTGGGGGTCCGACCTGGGGAGGCTGAGTGTGAGACATGAACCCCCTCATTTTTCTGTTTACTGTCTTTGGTTGTTTCATTTACTGAGATTTTGATAAGCATATTATCTACCTAAAATATAGCTGCAAGGAGCTATCTTTTAAATAGCATTTATCTTTAAAATTTTAATAGCATTATTATTTTAAACAGCAGCTATTAAAAATCATTTTTCCGCAGCTATTCAAAGCTGAATTGAAATGAATAATTGAAGAAGTGGTGAGTTCAGTATGGTTGTATATAAGACCAGTGACACAATGTCCGAGACAAAGGGAAACGGCATCTTCGATTGGGAGGCCAGCCAGACTATTGAGGTGGTTTTCTGAGTTTAATAATGAGCTTATATTAGTTTATTTTTCTAAATGCCCATTTCTCAAATGGCCCTAAAATATGGTGCCAACATCCCATAGTACAGTGATCGGGATCCTCCTTCTCCCCTCTACCTTTGCTTAGCTAATATGAGATCTGCGGCTTCTGCTGTGGGTCACGGCAGGGCTACTTGAGAGGACAGTGGAGATGGCCAGAGACCTGAGCAGAATTTCCTCCTGTCATTGAAAAAATACCAACACATGTCCAAGGGGCTGAGCTCCGGCTGAGGGGAACATGGGGGCATTCTGATGCCTTGATAATCTGTTCCGTCTCTCGTGGCCTCCTTCCTTTCTTTCCCCAGTTTTCTTGTAGTGTCCTCATTATGCAAGACACACAATGTCTAAAGTCATTCCCCGTTCATGTTCCTTAATGAATTCGTCCACATTTAGTGGGCGTGATGTGGATGGTCCGGTGTTATGCTTGGGGCATGGGACGGAGATTTGTTGAGTGAGGCAAGATGCCTGCCCTTCCAAAGCCTCACCACCGTGTGGGTAGACCTCTGTGATTAGCCAGAGAGGTCTTGGTGGAGAAAGTGAGTTTTGAGTGTGAATTTAAGTGAAGGGAATGATTAAAATGTCAGGGAAGCAAAAGTATTGAGTCTGATTTTTGATAAAAAGTATTGAGTCTGATTTTTGTGTATGGCTTCATTGACCATTTACCATCTTTTGTAATCCCATGTGTCCTAATCCATAGTTTTAAGCAGCTGAGTATTTCCTTTCACTGTTGGTCAGTTTCCATTTGGGTTTCAGTGGTGTCTGTGACTAAGTTTGCATTTGAGGATTGGCTAAGTCGGTGGCGCTGTGTGAAATGAATGTGAGCTCAGGACTAAATGCAGAGTGAGGTGTTTTCAGGGGACTCATAACAAAATACTTTTATATCTTTCCTTTTATGCATTAGTGTGCTTCCCCTGCGCCTGAGTTGAAGGGGAACGTGTCACTGAGATGTTTTGTGCATCCTTGACGCTGATTATTTAGTGTGTAAACGACATACCCGTCCTAAAATTGTAGAAAAACCTCAGTGGTTAAGCGTGCTTCTTTCAGAAGGAGACAAAAGCAGTATATATTTTGATATAGCCAGAGGTGATACTAGTGACGCTAATAGGAAACATTGTCAGCGTTAACAGCTTGGGGTCTGTTTCTATTCTGGCTGTAATAAAATATTGGTAAAAACTGAACCTCTGTTGTTCCTGATTGGAACTTGAATGAAAATCATTTTGACTTCACCTTATATTGTTGCAATGGGCAATTAACTCATGTTAAGCTTCTGGTAAAGATGTTTTGGTGAAATTTTTATCATTTTTGGGGTGTTGGATCATTCACCCTACCCCTCTCTGTAAAACTGGACCAGCCCGGGCGGGCGTGGCTCAGCGGTTGAGCGTCGACCTAGGATCCAGGCGATCGGGGTTCAATTCCCGGTCAGGGCACGTGCCCGGGTTGTGGGCTCGATCAATGACTCTCTCATCATTGGTGTTTCTGTCTCTCTCTCCCTCTCCTTTCCTCTCTCTGAATCAATAAAGATATATTAAAAACAAACAAACAAAAAAACTGGACCAATACATGCCCCAGAGTCCCTCTGATGTGCAGGCAGCCCTGGGAATTCTTGTCATACTCTCTCCTCCGCACTAGTCCATATTTTCATTGTTGTACCTTCCAGAGTAATATTTGGTTAAATCCCTTCCCCACTCGATTGACCAAGGGCACTCCTAGGACATCTGCATTCCCTAGTCTTCAACCAGGGCTGCCACAGACGGAGTGCTCAGTAAATATTAAAAAATGCATTAAACGTGTTCCCTGAGAGCCTAACCACCAACCTCAGTGGCATCCTGGAGGCCTGTTATTCTATCCCACCTATGTCTTCCGAAGCCTTTTAGAAGGTTTCTAACATGAGAAGTGGTTCATAGTAAAATTCAGTTTCCTGCAAGTAGAGAGACATATCTACAGATCACGTTTAGCTCTCCTATGCCACTGAGAGGCTTTTGGGGGCGAGGAGTGGAGGTCGGTGGTGAAGTGTTGGTTTTTAGGGATGAGAAAAATGAGAAGTGCTTTTTTTTTTTTTAATTATTGTTGAAAGTATTACAGATGTCCCCTTTTCCCCTCCATCGATCCCCTCCACCTGGCATCCCCTCCCCAGGTCTTCTCCATACTGTCTGTGTCCGTAGGTCATGGCTAATGGTATGTTCCCCACAGGATTGTGACCCCTGGCATACATTTTGCTTCCTGTTGATGATAACTTGGGTGACACCATTAATATTCTCTTCCTTGCTCTACTGAAAACAAACAGCATGTCAACTGAGAGGAATGGCAGGGGTGAGAGAGGAAATAACGCTGTTTGCCATGCAAGCGGTGTTGCAAGGGCCTCTGCTAACCAAATGCTTGACAAGACATGTTAAGTGGCTCTTGGGAGAATATTTAACATCCGTCTATAGAATCATGATATCATTGTTAATGAGAGTTTCTTCAGGTTTTCGTGTTTTAAAACCAGGCATAGAGCTGTATATTTAGACATTGCTATCAAAAGACTTAGTGGGGTGTGTGTGTGTGTGTGTGTGTGTGTATGAATTGAAACATTAACTAATGTTCCATTAAACAAAGGCACAGGATGAGCCCCCGTTATATTACAGGTTTAATGGCTTTGACATAGATTCATGGGTCAGTGGAACCAGGTGGTCTCCCTGGAAGAATACATAAGCTGAATAGAAGGCAGGGGAAGGGTTTGGCCACTTGAATGGCAGGCACTCTGGACTGAGTACCACATTTGGGAAAGTACTTTTTTCTCTGCTGCCTTTCTGGCCACTGAATGTAGCTTCTAAGGGGCTCTGGAGATCCTGATGGTCAAGACCTTAGGCTATTGTAAAGTGTACAGCCTAAAAGAGAGGCTTAGTGGTGGTCAACCTTGGTAAGTTCTCAGCTTTGTGAACAGGAAAAGTAGGTTTTTTAGCCCCATTGGCTTCAAATTCTAAAACTGTGCCTCTGGGTATAATTTAATGAATATATACATAGGATATCACTCACTGTTGATCAACATAGATATATACTTGTGCAAGGATGTAGTAATTTTTTTGCTGTAGAATTATACACAAATATATTAGCATATACATTATATTATATATTATATTAGATATAATACTATATATTATATACACTGTATATTATATAATACAATATACATTAATATATTGGAATCTGGTAAAGGGTTTTTTTCCCCCCTTAAAAGATTTTTGAAGGTATTTAAGAATCATTGGCCTGTAAGAGAATTTTGTACTGTCTTGGTTAAATTCACTTAATTTTTACAGATAAGCAATCTGTGTGTGTGTGTGTGAGTCACATGGTATATTAATGCCTGGATGGGAGCTGGAATTAGATCTTCTAAACGCCTGTCCTAATTTTTTTTTTTTAAATTCTTACCTGAGGATATTTTTTTCCATTGCTTTTCAGAGAGAATGGAAGGGGGGGGGAGAGAAACATCAGTGTGCGAGAGACACATGGGTTAGTTGCCTCCCACCCCAACTGGGGCCTGAGATCCAGCCTGCAACTAAGCCATGTGCCCTTGACCAGAATCGAACCTGAGGTCCTTCAGTCTGTGGGCAGTTGCTCTGACCACCAAGAGAAGCCGGCTGGGGCTGGCTTAACATTTTTAATACGACTTCACACTAACTTGTTCTTTGTTTGCCCTGCTCTGGTTGACCGGAGTCAAGCCTGGGGAGTGGGAATCCCCAAAGCACACCCTTAGTGATTCAAGGTAGTATTTCCCATCTGCCTCTGAAATGGGGGATCAGGTTGCATTGTGCCCCAAGGGATTTGGCAGGAAAGCCAACTCTAATGTGAGACACAACATGTCTCTTCTTCAGAATTTAATAACCTGAAGAACTTAAATATTTTTAAATTATTTTGAGGGTTTTTTAAATAAAATTGCTTAATATAATTAAGTGCTATGCAGCAGTAAAGAACAGCACGCTGTTTACATATCTCCCATCTCCTGAAGATCAAAAAGGAACTGGAGAACTAGTCACATGCTTGCTAAATTATTTACAAATTACCCTGTAGTCTAATGAGATGTATGTTACTGTGAAGGCAAACCAGCTGATTCTCCACATCAGATCACTGAAGGGCATTTTCATGTCAGAAATATAAATTATAAGTTCAGGTAATTCTGCACACCAGGGAGCAAACAGCATAACTCAGGTTCGTTGTCTCTGTACCATCTCCCCCAGCCCCTCTGTGTAGAATTTTGATTTAGCTTCATCTGTCTGGTTTTGTCTCAATGAGGATTTATTAGTGGATGCCCAGACAGAGCTAGTCATCGATATTTGTTTCTCTGGCTGAGGCCCTAGGGGCAGAATTACAGCAGTCCTCCAGTTCATATGGAAGCTAATTCATTGACTTACGCTATTTATATCCACTGCAGCGGACTTTATTTTATTTTTGATTATCTGTGTCTCTAGACTGATATGCCCACAAGATAGAGCTTTCCTTTATATTGTTTCTTTTTACAACTGCTTTGATTTTACTAGGGTGCAAATAATATTTTCCAACCCTCAATCATTTCTCTTTAATAGCTTAAAGACTTTTGCTTATTTAATCATTGATACTTCATACCCCTTCAAAAATTGATAACATAGCCCGGCTGGGCGTGGCTCAGCGGCTGAGCATCGACCTAGGATCCAGGAAATCTTGGTTCGATTCCCAGGTTGTGGGCTTGATCCCATCGGGGGCATGCAGGAGGCAGCGGACCAATGACTCTCTCATCATTGATGTTTCTATCCCTCTCTCTCCCTCTCCCTTCCTCTCCCTGAAATCAATAAAGGTATATTTTTAAAAAAATTGATAACATATATGTAAAATACCCATGTCTGTACCTGACTTGTCTGTCCTTTGCCACATCTGCTCATGACGGATGGGGAGATTTTATGACTTGGAAAAGTTCCAGTACGTATGTTCTATTCTACATTGGCGAGGAATGTTATTTTGAAACATGCCCATATATGTGCCCCAGACTCCCATGAGATCCCTTCCCATAGCTAGTGTGGAAACAGGTAATGAGCACTTGATCTAAGTAAACTCTTTAAAAAAAGAGATTGATAAAGGATTGCAGGGGAAAGTTTTGCACTGATTGTTTAGGAGATCTTTTAATATATTCTCTTAAGGAAAAGCACTTGTCCTTAAGCCCTGAACTTTTCATCAAAAATGTTCTTTCCAGTGAGGTCAGAGTAAATTCTCTGGAGTGAGTCTGAGGGTCTACTATGTGCCCTTAGAGTCAGAAGCTTTTTCTGAAACGCAGAAAAAGGATGTGTGCAGGCTCAGTACATGCGCTTGCATTCTTTAGACCCAACGACTTTTTAAATTCACATTGTGCCACAGTTTAAATTCACATTGTGCCACAGTTTACATTTGTATCAGGCGAGGTTTTAGTTGCAGACATTAGACTCCCCAGTAGCTAGTTTAAACACAAAAGGGTTTATTAAGTGCTGGAGATAGCTCACAGACTCATTGGCAGGGTTGAAAACAAACTGGGCTGAGCTCCCAGGAATGACTCCAAAACCGTGCTGTGGAACCAGACGGCTAAAGGCGCTGCTCTTTCTGCCCGAGCAGGGAGCGGCCTGCCACGCCAGGAAGGCCTGCAGCACCTGGTCCAGAGTCAGACCTTCTCCTCCATCTTCTAAACTTTTGCAAACACAGCTTGTGGCTCTCAGGGGAAGGTGTGGCCGGAGTGTTCATTCTTGGGTAATTCACTCAAATTGGTCTGCTGGTGGCCTCTGCTTTTTCCTCCCTGTGTGTGCAGGTGCCCTTCCCCTAACTGTCACACCTCTGTGTTTTCCCTCCTGATTGAATTTCCATCACCCTTCCTCCGGCAGGCAGCCTGAGATGTCTTACTTCTTCCAGGATCTATCCTCAGCAGTTTCTGGCTCCTGTTTCATAATGTCCTCCAGTCCTTTTTTCTCTCCTTTTGGTAAATAAATATTGTATGTATTTAGGGTGTACAATGTGATCTTTTGATATATGTATTCATTGTGAAATGAGTACTGTAGTCAACCTAATTAACATATCCATTATCTCACGTAGCTAATCTTTTCTTTGTTGTGAGGACACTAAAGATCTACTTTCTTAGCAAACTTTAGTATACAATACCATATTAACTTAGCGACCATGATATACATTAGATCTCTAGAACTTATTCATCCTACGTAATTGAAACTTTATACCCATTGACCAACATTTCTCCATTTCCTCCATCCCCTCCTGCCTCTGGTGACCACCATTCTACTCTTTATGAATTTGACTTTTAGATTTCATATATAAATGAGATCATATAGTATTTTTCTTTCTGTGTCTGGATTATTTTACTTAACATAGTGTTCTCTGGATTCCCCCATATTGTTGTAAATGACAGGATCTTCCTTTTAAAGGCTGAATAATTATCTATTATCTATCTATCTATCTATCTATCTATCTACCTATCTATCTATATCTATCTATCTATCTATCTATCTATCTATCTATCTATCTATCTATCATCTATCTATCATCATCTATCTTTAAATTACGATTTATCTATTCATCCATCAATGGACACACAGGTTGTTTCATGCCTTGGCTGTTGTGAATAATACTGCAACGACCATGAGAGTGCAAATATCTCTTTAAGACAGTAATTTCATTTTCTATGGATAAATATCCAGAAATGGAATTTATGGATCACATGGTAGTTCTATTTATAATTTTGAGGCACCTCCATACTCTTTTGCATAATGGCTGCACCAATTTACATTCCCACTAGCACTGCACCAGGGTTCCCTTTCCTCCGCATCCTTGTCAGCATTTGGTATCTTTTTTCTTTTTCATAATAACTGTTCTAAAAGAGCACTTATTGTATATATCAATCATTCTCTTGTTATGATATTAAAACAGTTTTATGTCCTATCTGTCTGAGTAGCTGTAACCCCACATTTTACACCTGTTTTCATCCCCTATATCTAGCAGAACCTACTGTAAATGACATACAAAATATGTTCATCTAGAAAATAATATAATAATTAATAAATACTAATACAAGAATAAACTCTATGTTTCATGTACTCACAACTATAAACCTACTTTTCCCCCACCCTGTGTATTTGTTGTCAGGGATAAAGAACTATAATCATTGAAAGTAGGATTCGCTGGTTTTTCTTGGAGCACCCCCCAGCCCTCTCAAGCATTTTAAATAGTAAATGCTTCATGGGTGCCGTTGACCCCATTATAGACAGATTATAGTACTAATCAATGTCTTCTAAAAAGAATACTCTTTGTCTATTATTATTCTGTGAGTTACACATCGTTGTAAAAAGCTTGACATTTTTTGTTCAAATCATTTTGTAGGGAATCCAGCAAATAAATATTCTTTGAAGTTTTCAAACAGATGGGGTGCTACTGCCAAAAATGTACCCGGGAGGAACTCCCTGTAAATGAGCACCTGCCTCGGGCACAAGCCTGGTGAGCGGTGACTGAGCGCAGCAACGAAGAGCCCGAAAAGAAGACAGTTGGTGCGGAGCTGTGCTGTCTTCACTGTCCTTTGCTGAGGCTTCCCTCATTCACTGTCCTCGTGAACATCCTTAGAAGAAGAAAACCAGGAAAAACAACAGCAGCATTTCCCAAGTGCGTTCTGTAGGCAGGAGACTGGCTTTCAGCAAGAAGGGTTCTGTGGTCCAATACCTTTGGGAAACTCAATCCCCTTTTGGTGATCACGGGGCACATTAGCATGTAAAGAGCTCACAGAAGCCCTACTGGAAGAAGAAACTGGTTTGATTTTTATTTAGCCTTCAAAGATTCCCTTCTTACTAGCCTGGGGCTCCCTCTTTTCCAGATTACTTTTGAACGTCCCATAGAGTTATTCTTAAATTGAATACCCTGGATTTTGGGCAAGCTAAAGTTTTACACATGGAATTAGAGTTTAAATAAGTGATGGTACTTAACCTTGTAAATAAGTTAGCATTGGATTCTTTTCTAATGTGATCGGTCCCCCTTCTATGTTTTTAAATGTAAATTTATATGATCATATATTGGATTTCCTTTAAGGTATTTTTATATTTATTAATGGTATTCTTATATACTATTATTATATTTGTATTTGATTTGTCTGTGTATGGATAGCCTCCTAAACAATGATCATTTTTAAAAGCTGGAAGCAGAATTTCTCTTAGGAAGAGAACTGTGCTTTTTAAAATTAATACATCTAGAGAAGCCACACTTCCCCTTTGGTTTCTGTTCTTCTTTAAAATCCCTCTAGTACACAGAATTGTGCTAGTAGTCATAATCCCTAGTTCGTGACATGCTCACGTCATCAGAACACGCAAGGGCTCCCTCTTATTTCCATATTTGTTCCCTTGTTTATGGTAACGTTTTAAGCATCCGCAAACCTGGGGCCTTAACAATAAGTGCCGTCTATATGTGCCCTCCCCAACCCCATCTTCCTGCTGCTCCTGCCTGGGTACCGTCGTCCTGGACTCTGAGTTCATCATTCCTTTGCTTTTCTTTTTATTTAGTTTTCTAGAATCTGTATGTCTTCCTATAAAGTATTTTAAAGCATTTGGTGGTTTTACCCTTTATAAAATAGTTATATCCTGTTATCTAATCCTTTGGAACTTACCTGTTTCTCACTTAATAATATGTTGCCGCGGCTGAGTAATGTTGCGTGTTGTTTGAATTCAGTTGTTCTGTTGTGTGAATGGACCACAGTTTAGTCAGCTGCTGCCCTGGTGTGGGCATTGTGATCATTCCCTTGGTTTTTAGTGTTGTGAAAAGCGGTGCTGTGAACGTTTTGTCCATGTTTTCTGCTTTACTTCAACGGTGATGTCTTGTGATGTCTATGGAAGAGGGGGACTGCTGGAACGAGAATGTTCTGTTTAGGAGATAATATCAAACCATTTCCCCAGGAGTCGCATTAACTTACATGCCTAATAGCAGCGTGGAAAATATCCAGTGGCTCCATATTACTCTAACCCTTAGTACTGTCAGACTTTAAAATTTCTTCCAGCTGAATCATTTAAAATCACATCTCATTGCGGTCTTGACTTGCATTCCCCCAGTCACTGCTGATTGTGATTGCTTTTCTCCTTTTTTTTTTTTTAACTCATCATATTTGTTTCCTCCCACAAAGTGCCTGTTTTTATCTGTGTCCCCTTTTCTATTGTGTTGTTTATATATATATTTTTAAATTTTTATTTTTAGTTCTTTATATAACTTTCATATTAATCTTTGGATGATTTTGTGTATTGTGAATATCTTTTCTCATAATTTTAAATTATGAAGGCTCATAATTTTGGGGGGGTTCAGGTCTCTTTTTTATTGTGATAAAAAATGCATGACATAAAACATCATTTTAAGGGTACAACTCAGTGACATTAAGCACATTCGCAATGTTATGCGACCGTCACCACCATCCACCTCCAGAACGTTTTCATCTTCCCAGACTGAAACTGTCCCCACTGAGTCACAACTGCCCATCCCTCCCACCCCGTCCCTGGCACCTGCGAACTTCTGTTCTACTTCGTCTCTATGAACTTGCCTGTTCTATGTACCTCCTAGTAGTGGAATCATAAAATATTCGTTCTTTTGTGTTTGGCATATTTAACTTAGCGTAATGTCGTCAGCGTTCTTTATGTTGTATCAAGGGTCAGAATGTCCTTCCTTTTTAAGGCCAAATAATATTCCATTGTATGGATGTACTACATTTGTTTATTCACTTATCTACCTGGGTTGTTTCCTCTTTGTGGCTATTGTGAACAGTGCTGCTGTAAACATGGGAATACATCGACCTGCTTGAGTCCCTGCTTTCAGTTCTTTTGGGTCTATACCTGGGAGTGGCATTGCTGGATCATATGGTCATTCTGTTTAATTTTTTGAGGAACTGCCATACTGTTTTCTACAGCAGCTGTGCCATTTTATATTCTTGCTATCAATGCACAAGGATTCTAGTTTCTCTCCACATCCTCATCAAATTTTTGTTTTAATTAAAAAAATTAAAAAAAGATTTGCCATTCTAATGGGCATGAAGTGGTGTCTCATTGTAGTTTTGATTTATAGTTTCCAAATGAATAGTGATTTGAGCATCTTTTCATCTGCTTCAGGACTCTTTTGAAGATATAAAAATTGTGGACTTTCTGTACAGAAAAGTGTCCATATGTTCACCATATGTATTTGTATAACAACCAAGGGGAGGCCATCACAGGCCTCTGAAGCCCATATGGGGAGCCACAGGCCCAGATTCAGAACCCTTCTTAGGGGATTAATGTTATGGTTAGATCACTCTCTCTAAGCCATTTCTGCAAAAAGAATGGCCTGGATAGTTTTAACTTGTTAAAAAATGTGAGAAACTGAGTGTTCTAAATTGAAATATAAGTCTTTGGACACAGGACATTTTATTCTTCAGGATATAGTTATTGGGGCGAGAGAGGAGAAAGAAGGGAAGATAGTTCTGGGAACATGAGTAAGGTCAAAGAAATTGGTCTAAACATTAGAGCAGGGCAAGTATTTGGTATTTTGGGATGAACTCATGGGAAAGGTGGGACTCTGATGCCTTTTATCATACTGGGAACACAAGTCTCAGTGGAAAAAGACAAGCAATATGTGAATTCTTTTAAGGAAAGATCTAAACAAGGTCCAAGGCTTGGAATGTCGAAGTTGAGTTTGAAAAGTACGAACAACTGGAAGTCTGTGTTGGTAGCATCAAGGAAGCCTGAAAGCAGAAATGGGAATGAAGACTCAGGGCCAAGATGCTCATATCCAAGTCTTGGATATTATCTGGAAATACTAGGGCAGGGCAGAATACTTTTGCTCTACAGCAGCGATTTTCACCCTTTTTCATCTCATGGAACACATAATCTAATTACTAAAATTCTGCCTATCTGCAAAAAACAAAAAGGTATAGTTTTGATTCGTTCACACTGCACAGCTATTGTTGTGTTGGCTGTTGTCACTTTTTTTTTTTTTTTTGACAATCTAAAGGAAAAGAGGTCCCTTAGATGCCGAAATAGGTATTGTATGTTTTAAAAATTCTCGCAGCACACTGGTTGAAAATTGCTGCTCAACAGGCGTAATCAGACGATGCTAATGTATGAGACAAAGAACATTTTATTGCCTGGCTGGTGTGGCTCAGCGGCTGAGCCTCCACCTATGATCCAGGAGATCATGGTTCGATTTCTGGTCAGGGCACATGCCCGGTTTCGGGCTCCACCCCCAGTAGGGTGTGTGTGCAGGAGGCAGCCAATCAATGGCTTTCTCTCATCATTGATGTTTCTCTCTCTCCCTCTCTCCCTCTCTGAAATCAATAAAGACATATTTAAAAAACAAAACAAAAACATTTTATTTATCAGTAATAGAACCTTGACATGGAGAAGTCTTGATAATTGTCTGCCAGAAGTGTAGTCATTGAAGAACCTGGCAACAAAGCATTCGTGTTCTAGGAATGGGATCAGAGTATGATCAGGTTTTGAGTGAGACCAGCAGCCACCTAGCTCAAGGCTGAGCTGGTCATTTACTGCCTTAGGGCTCAGCATAACCCATGACTAGAGAGAGGCTGGGTCACAGTCTGGGGCACACCTAGTGAAGAGGCCCTGGTTGTAGGAGTTAGAATTACCTAGGGCAATGGTTCGAAACCTTGGCTGTGCATTAGAGTCACCTGGGAAACTATAAATATCCTTGTGGCCTAGCATGCTCAGACTTAGTAAGTAAGAATCTCTAAGGAGGGGAGGTGGGGTACAGACATCAGTGTTTTCTAACACTCCCCAGGGACACTAATGTGCAGCCAAAGTGAGAGCCTTCCGATTTAGGGGCAAGCAATCAGTAGTCATTACACATCTTAGTTGTCTTTGAAAAAATTAACTCAAATAATTTTGGTTGAAACCAGGTTGCTGAGTCAAAATCATTTCCCTCCACTCATTCAGGGACAGGTTTTTTGCCTAGCTATCAACTGTACATACAATGAACCAGTGCTTTTCAAATTTTATGTGCATACCAACTACCTGTGGGTTATGATATAGTAGGTCTGGGGTGGAGCCTGAGAATTTGCATTCTAACAAGCGCTCAGGTGATGGTGATGCCGCTGGACCACATTTTGAGCAGCAGTATTCTAGGCTCATAACCACTGAGCTGATTTTTATTTATCAAATTTTTGAAAGGTGCTTACTATCTTCAGGACATTCTGCTACTTAGGTACTGGGGATATAATGGTGAATAAGAAAAAGACAGCCCTGCCCTCAAGGATCATAAAATCTAGGAGCAAAGCCAATATCCCATTATTTTACAAAGATTAAATACAGTTTTGATTAGGGCCACAAAGGAAAAACACAGGCTACCATGAAAGCAAATGGTAGGGAGCCTTGATCTAGTTAGTGGGACATGATGGTGACTCATGGGGTAGAGTAAGCCCCAAGAGACCCATCCTGCATATCTTGTGTGCTGGAGGCTCACTCTGACTGTGGGAACCTGTTGACTTCTTCCTTCAGCTTCCAGAAACACTGGCTATATTTAGAATATTGACCCTCTTTTCCCGCTGTACATTTTCCCATGGTGGCCTCAGCCAATCCCTTGACTTTCCTTAACCACCCAGTCTCCACTCTGTCTGTCTTCTGAGCTCCGGGTTCAGGATTCTAACTATTATTGGACATGTCAAGTAGGAGACACATTAGCCCCTAAAACCCAACATATTCTGGGACAAGCTGCTCACCCTCTTCACCAAATCAGCTCCTCTATATTTCTGACAGTGTCACCACTATTTTTTTACTATTTTTTTTTTTTTTTTTAGCCAATAAGGTAAAACTCAGCATTTTCTGTGAATTGATTTGGACTTCACTATTGGTGGCCCAAGGATTTAGCACACATTTTTGTCATAGGATCTGAAATAGGTGTATGTTACATTCGTTTGCTTGATAGGCAAACTAAGTACAATAAATGGCCCTCTCAATGAATGCTGTTTAAATAAGATGTGGGGGAGGAGAGAAGGGAACTAACATCCTTTTTTTTTTTTTTTTTTAAACAGTCATTTAATCTGTGTGTTTTTGCTACATATTTTATGTGCCTTAACTCATTTAATTCTCCCAGCAGCTTTCTAGGAAGGTATCGCTATTCCATAGATTCAGATATTCTTATTTTGGTTTCCTTTGGAGTTTTCTTTTTCTGTTCCATGTTCCACTATGGACATGTCTTACTGATCACTAATTCTCTCTTCAACTGGGTCTAGTCTGCTGTAAATATGTCTATAGCATTCTTAATTTCTTTTATTACATTGTATTTTTCATTTCTAGAATTTCCATCTATTTCTTTATTTTATATAAATATATAGATTTCAGTTCTTTGGTGAGAGTTCCATTTTATCTATTTTCTGAAACATGTTTATCAGTTATTTTTTTTTTTATAGCTAATTTTTTAAAAATTTATCTTTATTGTTGAAAGTATTACAGGTGTCCCATTTTTTCCCTCCAGTTGACCCCCTCCACTTCAATCCCACCCCCTCCCCAGGCCTACACCCCATTATTGACTGTGACCATGGGTTATGCATATATGCATATAACTTCTTTGGTTAATCTTTTCCCACCTTCCACCCCCCTTCCCTCTTTCCTCTGAAATATGATCGTCTGTTGCATGCGTCAATGTCTCTGGATCTATTTAGTTCATCAGATTCTTTTGTTCATTAGCTTCTTCTTAAAGAAGACCCTTCAACATTTCCTGTAGTGCTGGTCTGGTGGTGATGAACTCTTTTAGCTTTTCCTTGTCTGAGAAGCTCTTTATCTGACCTTCAATTCTAAATGATAGCTTTGCTGGGTAGAGTAATCTTGGTTGTAGGTTCTTGCTTTTCATCACTTTGAATATTTCTTGCCCATCACTTCTGGCCTGCAAGGTTTCTGCTGAGAAATCAGCCGACAGTCAGTCGTATGAGTGCTCCCTTGTAGGTAACTAACTGCTTTTCTCTTACTGCTTTTAAGATTCTCTCTTTGTCTTTAACCTTTGGCATTTTAATTATGATGTGTCTTGCTGTAGGCCTCTTTGGGTTCCTCTTTTTGGGACCCTCTGTGCTTCCTGGACTTGTAAGTCTGTTTCTTTCCCCAGGTAGGGGAAGTTTTCTGTAATTATTTTTTCAAATAGGTTTTCAATTTCTTGCTCTTTTTCTTCCCTTTCTGATACCCCAATAATACGAATGTTGAACCTCTTGAAGTTGTCCCAGATGCTCCTTATACTATTTTCATATTTCTGGATTCTTTTTTTCTTTTTGCTCTTCTGGTGGGTGTTTTTTGTTTCCTCATGTTCCAAATTGCTGATTTGATTCTCAGTGTCCTCTACTCTACTGTTGATTCCATGTAAATTATTCTTCATTTTAGTTTGTGTAGCCTTCATTTCAAGTTGGTACTTTATTATGTTATCGATTTTCTCAGTTATTTCCCTAATAGTGTGCTTAAAATTCTGAACTCTGTATCTGTTAGCTTGCTTGGATCTATTTCATTTAGTTTCTCTTCTAGAGATTTCTTCTGTTCTTTCCTTTGTGACATGTTTCTTTGTCTCCACATTTTGGCTGCTTCTAGGTGTTTGTTTCTATGTATTAGGTAGATCTGCTATGTCTCCTGGAATTTGTAGAGTGGCTTTGTGTAGTAGGTGTCCTGTAGGGTCCAGTGGCTCAGCCTCCCCAGTCACCTGAGCTGGGCGTTCTAGGTGCTCCCTTGTGCGAGCTGTGTGCACTGTCCTGATGTAGTTGAGCCTTGGTTGCTGTTGGCATCACTGGGAGGAATTGACCCCCAGGCCAGTCAGCTGTGAGGACTCACTGCAACTACAGTCAAAGAGCTGCTGTGCTGGAGACACCCCTATGGAGCAGGATTTACTTCAGTGGAGCTTTGGGGTTCACCAAGTGCACCCTTGAGTGTTTCACTCGTGGATGTGGTAGGGTTGTAATCCTGCGTAGTCGAGTCTGACCACTAGGTGCACTGTCTCTGGGGCCTCCTGGGAGGTACAAAGTCAGCCTCTGCCAGTGCCACCCAGCATGAGCTACTCAGCAAACTATAGTTGGCTGCTACTTGTGCTGGGCTTGGAGGTGTCCAGGAGAGGCCAAGCTATGGGCCAGTGCAGTGCCAGGCCTGGGGCCACTTATCAAGCCGTATGGGGCATGCTGCTGCTTGTTTGAGAGATTTTAGGAACGTTCTAAGCATGAGGCTCGAGAGGCCACTTGCACAGAAAAGCCTTTGGAAAAGGCCTGGATGAGCTGCAGGTGGGGAGGGGCGGGGCCTCCGGGAATCACCAGGCGAGGCCAAAAATGTGAGTCAGGTGCTGGCGATTCAAATACGGTGCCTTGCCTGCCGGCTGTGTGCAGGGAGGACTCGCCAAAGGAGCCATGGCCTCTGCCAGCCCTTCTGCCTGGGGGGAAGCTGCCCCTCCACCTCTCACCCCAATTTCAGGCAGGTTAGTTCCTCCCCAAGTGTCCCAGTTCCTTTCAAGTTGCTGCCCGGCGCTGGGCTCAGAGGGGGCGCGTCTGAGTGAGTCTGTGCGCGGGCCCTTTAAGAGGAGCTGCTGGGGCTCCCGCAGCCTCTGGGACCCTCAGCGATAGTCCCCGCTGGTTTTCACAGCCCGAAGTTGTGGGGACGTCTCTTCCCTGCCCTGGAGCCCTGGGCTGGGGGCCTGCTGTGGGGCTGGGACCCCCCTCACTCCTCCAGGAAACCCCCACCGCCGAGATTCCCTCCCGGGTTTACCCCGCGGCACCGGGTGTGGGCCCGCGGCCGAGTCTCCAGGATTCAGCCCCCATCCGCCCGAGTCTCCGCCCCTCCTCCTGCTCTCGGTGCTTCTTCAGGTCCCTGGTTGTGGGGCTCCTGTGTAGCCAGATCTCAGGAGGCTCTGAGTGAGGGTGGTTCTGTATTTTAGTTGTGATTTTGATGTGGTTGGGGAGGCGGTGGGCGCAGCTGTGACCTACGCCGCCGTCTTGATTCCCTCTGTTTATCTGTTATTTTAAAGTCTGGATTACCTGTGAGGCTGTTTCTATTGTCTGTTCTCCTTTTCCTTTTGGTTTTGTTTCTTGGTATGCTGGTGATTTCTGATGAAATGCTGGGCATTATAAATCAAGAACTATGGAGGCTCTTGATGGTATATTAATCCACAGAGGATTTTTTTCTTTAGCATCTGGCTAGCAGGAAGACGTCATCTTAATTCAGTCTCTCTTACCTAGAAGATGTAGCCCGACAGGGGTCCCAGCTGAAAGCCTAGAGTGTGTCCAGGGCTCCTCCACTCTGGTGAGCTATGAACTCCAATTATGTCACGTTGTTAGTGGTGACAGCTCGGATTAGTTTATCATTCCTCTAGCAGCTGTTTTCTGCTCTGCTTCTCTCCCCTCTGCCTGTGAAGTTTACAAATCATCAAATGCCTTGGTGGTAGTAGTGGGGCGAGAGTTTGGGGGCAGTTTCCATGCATCCTTACCCTGGGAATTTGGCCTTTCAGTTTCTGGTTGTCTTGGTAACTCTTAGACTCCTTCAAAGAGATGGGTTTTTGTTTTTAAAATTTATCCAGTTTTTTGAATGTGTTTTCCTATCATTGCTGGAAGGTGCCATCTATTATTTTTTTTTAAGCTTTGAAATTTAAGGAAGTAAGCCTGGTTTTTGATTTATCAGATCACCCTAGAAACACGTGTAATTCAGATGTGCAGATGGGAGGTCTCTGCTTGAGTTGCAGCCCAGTTTGCTACCTGCTCATCTCACAAGAGCCTTTGATTTTTCTAATGTCATAACTTTTGCTTTGAATTCTGAGGAGGTAGCTTGGAAATGAGTGAACTGAATATTATGTACTTTATCAGATGTAGATTAGTCGCTTTATTTAGCAGGGAATGGGTTAAAATAAATGATGGAAACCAGGGAAACTCAGATTACTAGTTTGGGGTCCCAGGCAGTAACCAAGATTGGCAATTCTTCCACAGAGGAAGGCAAAACCATGGTGATTTCTAGTGGCCTTACTATGCTGATATTTTTACTGTACTTTGTACTTTTGAGGGTTTGCAGTTTTGAAGGGTATGGTAACAAGTTTTGAAGTGTTTCCAATGCTATTTGTATCTGTGTATATATAATGTGCTCATATAAATGAACACACAGTACACAATTCCCTGTTCTGAAAAGGGCATTGAATGCAAAAACATTAGTTCTCCTCAATCTCAACCTCTAGGAAAGGAAAGAAAATTTAAATAAGAGGTTGTTAACTTTGGCAGGAGTTATGGCTGTAAGAATTCATCACCTGCTGTCTTATCTGGTACAGATACCTCTGTCCCAGTTTATTTATTTCTGTGTTTCCTTCTCTGCCAGCAATGAACCCAGAAACCGAAGGAAGCCAAGTCGCAATCCTTGTGATCATTTTGGGGGCGAGCCCCATTTTTTTGGAGACTGGAGGTTGGCATGAATGCTTTCCTTTAGAGGGGCAAATTTTCACACTTTAGTTCACTGACTAGCCTGTTCCTCCCTCTCTGTTTTCTCTCATTGTTATTATTGTTAGTGGGATTACAAACGAAGCAGATAATGTGCTTCCTGTCCCTAAGAAACTTGGAATTTGGTTGTGTGGAATGTCTGATATACACGAAAAGTTTAATATCAATAGGGAAAATTAAATAGGAACACAAGTTAATAAGAAATGAAGTGCTACATGGAGAGTACAGACCCTGCGATAGAAATTTGATGCGAGGGAGGACTGTGCTGGGGTCACGTGGAAAGATTCTGTGGACCTGAGGACTGGAAGTTCTTATGGATGTAGAGTTGGCCAGGAGTGGGGCAGGCGTCTTTGCCAGGGAGACGGGCGTGCACAAAGCTTGGGAAGGAGCAAGGCGGGCACAGGGCCTCGAGAGTGTCAGTACAGGAATGGGGGGAAGATGCGGGTGAAGAGGCTGAGGTCCTGTGATGGAAAGCTTCAAATGCCAGTTGCTGGGTTGAGCCTGGACATCCTATAAACAAAGGGAACCCTCCGAGGTCTCTGAATGGGGGAGTACAGTGACGATAGCCTTAGCATGGTTAAGCTAATAGGAAGGGAAATACTGCAGGCACGGGGATAGGAGGTTTCGCTGTGATCCCGTAGTGAAGGGTTGGTGACATGAAAGGGAAACGAAGAGGCTTTTGAAAGAACACTGCTGACTGACTGGCTATGAGTAGAGGTTATTGGCATTTATGCAAATATAAACTATGTGTATTTGAAGTAGTAAAGCATAACAATATTGACAAAGATTATTTTATGGGAAAATTTTTGAAATAACCCTAAACCTTTTCTTCTTATCCGTGACAATTAGTCAACTCGGTATAGGTTTTCACACTTTACAAAATGGATTCATTCACACAAAAAGCAATTTTTCAGTAAGGAGAATCTGATTTTTCTGTTGACATGCATTATATATTTAAAGATATGTTCTCATGGAAACAAAAAGCCCCTGTTAGATATTGTGGAGGAGGAGCTGGGATGGGCTTGGCCTCCCGTGGATTGACGCTAGTGGCCTCATGCGGACTGGTGTGGAGTTCCTCTGGCTGGCGTTCTCCTTTCCTGGGAGCATTGTCATCATTCCTGACTCCAGAATGTCTCCTCCGTCATCATGGTGCCTGGGTTCATGCCAATCAGAAATGTCATAGCCCACAGGGCGGCTGGGTGAGCCACTCTCTCACATGCA
Source organism: Miniopterus natalensis (assembly GCF_054644295.1). NCBI lineage: Eukaryota > Metazoa > Chordata > Mammalia > Chiroptera > Miniopteridae > Miniopterus > Miniopterus natalensis. Next base: position 43,702,862 of record NC_142092.1, on the reverse strand, counting down.
TTACTGACTTTTGTTCTACATGAGCATTTCCTGAACTGTGGGCCGTGGAACATTCTACCGGGGATGTTAACGTGTATGTAAGAAAAGGAGTTTCTTCCAGAATTAAGTTTGAGAAATGTTGCATATTTTATTCCCTGCCCTGAGACTTCTATGAAGATCACAGTGTACATTAGCATATTAATGGCTCTGAGAAGTTGAGCAAGCAAAGAAGCTGGGTTAGCATTGTTGAACCCAATGTTTCCTATACTTACTTGACTGTGGAACACTATGTTTGCATTACACTTACCAGCAGTTTCTGATGTAGGTTGGGAAATACAATTCTTCCTGGTGGCCCCCCCGATAGCAGCAAGGTCCCTTCAGTGAATGAGCAAATGAATGCTCATGAGGCCGCAGCTCTGTGCTGTCACTGTGCAGGGGAGTTCACGTGAATTCTCACATTCAAACTTCAAAACAACCCCCGAAGTGGATCTAAGGAAACTGAGGCTCAGATGAGTTAGGACATCTGTCTAAAGTGACACAGGTGTGGAAATGGCAGGTCAGAGCTGCAGTCCAGGTCAGCCCCAAGTCCAGTGAGGGGGAGTGTTGAGTTCTGTCCATAACACAGCAGCTGTTTCATCACAAAGCTTTTATGCTTCACCACTTAAACCAATACAGCTACCTCTGTCGGTAAAATGTACACCCCAGGTATTTTCCGGTGCAGTCTATTTCACTGTGATCAGAAAAGAAGCTTTGAACCGGGTGAATCTGCACTGGTTCCTTTTTATCCGTTTCCCATGGGCATACAGGTGCCCCCTGACACCTCTCTTCCTTTGCACCGAGAGCAGTGAGGGCTCTTTCACTCAGCCCTTTCCTTCCTGCCTTCAAGTTCCCAGAGCGAGTGCCCCGCCCATCCTCACTGCTCCGCCACCACGTCCCCGGCCCTTCCCCTGTGAGTGACAGTTCAGAATGGTAAAGGGGACCACAGTCACCTCCTAAGCATCATAGCCTAAGACTGAACATTGACACAAGATAATGGAACAGGGTGGGCTGATAATTACTTCTTTTTCCAGTTGCTCGGTGGGTTTCAGGGTTCTCTGATGGGCCTGGAAATTTCTGGGTGCTCGGACTATTTTAGTTTCTTTTTCCTGCTTCTTTTTAGTTCTTAACCCTGTTTGGCCAGGAAAGCAGAAGGTCAGAGCAGTTCCCTGTGCTGGCGATTTTGTTCTGAATGCACCATATTGAAGGAGTGCTTGTTAGTTCATTTTCTCAGGTTCCTCTTACATGTCAAGAGGCAGAAAGATGGCACCTTTCTCTCCTAAAATTGGAACTTGATGGGATTGACTTAGATGTGTTTTCCTCTAGCATTTAGGCAGGACCATTAAATTGCTTGCTACTGTTGTTTACTTCTCTGTTCTGTTAGCAACAATTAATTAGTTGTAAAGACTTAGAGACTAAACCGATGGGGGGAAATGTTCCAGCTTGTTCAGGACTCTATCTTTCAGTCACTTTTATTGAAAGTGAGTGAAAAGGAGAATTACCCTACAGTGAAATTCACAGTTTATCTCCAAGCCTTCTTTGAGCCACCCAGCCCTCAAATATTCATTTATTTTTCATCTGCAGTGTGCAACATCTTGAGCACTGAAGATCATCGTATCAAATCCTACCAGATCAAGCTGTGCGCTCTCTGCATGACTCCAGACCCTCCTAGGATGTCAGAAGTTAGCGTTTTCCTTTGGGTTAGGCATATACTGGTGTGCCATGGACTTGGACAGCTGGGATGTCACTGGCAAGGGGATTTTTTGAGTCTAAAAATCCACTCTCTGGTAACAGCACAGCCCCTCAAATGAATGAACAAATGAAGGATTATTAGGCCCCTGCTCTGTGTAGTCACCATGCAAGAGGATTTGTATAGATTCTATCACATAAATCTTAAAATAACCCTCTACTGTGTTTCTGAGGAAACTGAGGCTCAGAAGACTTAGGGAACTTGTCCAGGCAGGGAAAACCCAGACCAACCCTAAGTTCAGTGTGGGACCCCATCACTCCCTATCTAATGAGAAGTGCAGTAAGGAGGGATCCAGAACCTTCCCCAGACTTTTCTGGATGGGCTTTGGTGGAAGGAGAGCTATGAATGGAGCTTTGGGAAAGCTGGAATTAGGGGGTGTGGGTAGCAAGATCCTTTCCTTCATTTTTAGAAATAAATCTTTTAAATTTGTTGCATCTATTTTTTCTTGAGAAACTGGAAGTGGTTATGAGCTCATAGCTTCTCTCAGCCAGATTTAATGGTTTCAACACCTTGGACCAGCTGCACTTTAAAAAGTGCAGCCACCCGGTCCTGTCCCCATAGGTCCCTGCCCTCTGCTTTTACAAAGCTCCAGGAGATTCCAATGTGCATCCGAGTTTGAGAATTGGTGGACTGGAAATGACTCATTCTGGCCCTTCTAACTCATTACTTCTCACCCAGTCTTCTTCCCCACCCCCATCCTAGCTTTCTGACACATCCTGCGGTGAGAGGCACTGGCCACATGAGTTTAATTATGTAGGACCATGGAGCCTTTACCTGACAACTGCTGGTTTCTAATTTCTATCTTAGCTTTGAATTCGGTCATCGCGCTCTCTCTCCCAATTTAATGTTCTTCCCCCGCCCGCCCCCCCTCCCCCCCCCCGGTAAAATTATGTTCTTGCTCTTATTTAATGCCACACTTTCAGTGGGGTGGTTTATGCATTTTTATCTTTAGCAATGACTTTGAGGTGGTGCAATTATTTGGTTTTAAGTTTCTCTTCCACAGGTGATAGCCTCATGAATAAGCTCTGGCTCCCTTCTCTCACCAGGCACTTCCTTGCTACCCTGCTTTGCTCTAGTTTCCCTTTATATTTTGGCCCATGGAAATTCAAATTCTTCATGGCAGGGTGAAATACTTAAGTCACTTGACCTGTAGATAAACCAAGAAGCATGCTGACTTTCTTAGAGCTGGCATTACGAGGGGGCCATTCTGATTGAGTCTCTACTGGACTGATTTTGCCACAGTTGAGCCCTGTTAGAGTGACCCAAAGAGTAGTTAACCCTTGGCAGTGAGCTGCTCTTCACCAGCTATGGAGATAAGATTCTGTCTCCAGCTTGCTTTGGGCAAACTGGAGTCTTCGTGTTTGTCTGCCTCTGCCTCTGACTTAATTGGCTTTCATTCACTTAGTGGTGGCTTGTGACCAGCCAGTGTAACTCCTCACCCCTGCTGACATCCGTATCTCATCACGTTTTAGTTTAGCCTCCTTTGAATGCTTTCTGTGCAGTTGGGCATTGATAAAACATGTTGACGCTGTGTGCCTGAATTAGCTTTGGTGGTGGCTGCCTCTTGGCTCTGGGCATTTACAGGGTTTATGTCTTTTTCAGGCTGGAGGGTTTGGATGTGCGACTCAGCCAGTCACTGTGCTGTCCAGGCTTCAGGGTGCGGTAGGAAGTCAAAACTATGGCCATTACTTGGCTGCTCCGCTGCTGTCATGGGCTGGGTCCCACAGAGGAGCTTCCCTGTCGCTCTGCTCGCCTCCTGGGCCCTGTGTTGCCAGTTACTTCCTCCCGCCTTGTCCCAGAGCTGGGGCACAGGCCAGGAGACTGTGTAGTGAGCAGTTACTCTGTTTATCCTTTCTGTTAATTACCCAGAGTTTTCCATAGACAAGTTTACTAATCCTGTTGTCTGGGAGGGTGCGAACAATTCACCCGGCTTCAAATTTTCTGAGGAATCTGGGATAATAGGGATTTATGGGGCTGGTGTTAGCGCTGGGAACTAAATCAAACAGGACTCGACTTGTCCAGGCCCTGAGTCTAAGTCATTCCTCGTGGTTAAGAAAGCGAAGAAACAAACCTTTTCAGAACCTGAAGCTTGGACCAACTCTGTTCACGTCATTCTACTCCTCTGTGTGGCATGTGCTTCCATAATCACTGGTTTTGAACTCTGCCCACCTGAAATTTTTGGTTTGGTTGCTTCTCTCCATATAGCAAGGATTCATTTAATGTAATTGGAGAATGTAGCTTCCGGTAGTTGTTATGGTTTTTGGTGGATGATAGTCCTGGAAAAGATACATAAATAGGAATGACTTAAGCCTATTTTCTTATGGAAATAAAGTTTGTAAAGGGTCTGCTTGGGTCTGACTTTCAGCTTCTAGAAATGATTTTAAATGATTATAAAACCTGTATTTCAATTTCTTGTGGAAATGATTACAAAACTACATTTAACCTAATGGCCTTAGCTCTATGCAATGCCATTGTAATCTGGTGTCTAACAAGATGTGTTACTGACAATAGCTTAGAAGTAGGTGTGTTTTTTGGCTGATGTCTTTACTCCCAAATTTTTGAGACTTTTTATTCCTAATGGGACTGAGACCAAAGCCTGACACGTACCTATCTGATGTCTGATGATAAAACTTGCATCTTACTCTCCAATGGTCCTTGAAAGATTAAAAAAGCACCTCATGCTTGCTAATCCTTTAGAAAACCATCACACTTTTTACTGCGATAAAAATCAGGAAATAGGATTTTGGAGGCCATGAGATCTCTGTGAGTAAACAATGCCCTGTTCAAACTGAAGAAAGCTTGGGGTGGAGTCCTCCAGCTCCCAGAGACGGAAGACAAGATGGTGATGCTCAATCTAGTGTGCTGGCTGGTCATGGTCTCACAGCTCCAACCTGTCTTGACAAGGCAGAGGGAGGTTTGCTTGTACAGCTTTCAAAGTATGTGTCAGTCAGTTAAAATGTAATCAGTTCAGGTACACCTTTATTTACCATGATGTATGTCACAGACTACTATGTGATATTCTGCATTATCTTTACTTAAACAAAGTAGGAGCAGATATGAAATTCAGGAAGGTCTCTTTTGGAGAGCTTCAGACAGGCTTCTTGAAGGAACCTTTGCATTCTGCTGAATGGTCATTTGAGAAACCAGCCAGAACTCTGTGTTATTATCTTTTCCTCTCAGAGTAGAAGTTATCCAAATCCCTGTGGTAATAATAGTTCTGAAGGCAGTTTGTTTCCAGACCAAGCACAATCAGCAAGGACTCAACCACTGGGCTTCCTGCTGAGGCCAAGATTGAGATACAATTAAAAAAAAAATTGGCCAGGTAATATCTTTTGGTTTGGGTGACACCTGCCATTTTCTCCACAATTTGTGAAAAAATCTTTGTATGACTAATGCTTTTCTTCTGGACTCTTCATGGCAAATAGTTTGGTGCCTTCATAAAGGATTAGCAAATTGGAGATTCTTTTGCTTAAGAGCCTGCTGGCTGGTAAATGTAAGTCTTATAATTCCTCTATCAGACCTAGGTGTGGGTACTAGTTACTGATTAGCAGGGAGGAAAAAGGTAGGTGGAGACTTGCCTGGCAGCAATTGGAATGTGATTTTTCCAGCCCCTCTTATTTATTTCAGTGGTACCAGCATCCTTTTGGGTGGCCCGGGTTCTTCTATTTTAAACATTCTTGCAAACAGCCCGCATCTCTGACTTCTTTACTAACAATTTGGTGTTTTATAGTTATTCTCTCGTATAAGCCTTGTGCACATGCACACTTGTGTATGTAGAGATGTAAGAAAGGCTCATAGGGAATCACAGTTGAAGTTCAATATGACAGAGGTCTGCTTGGATATGACACACTTCTAGATACTGTTTTAGACTCTGAGTATTTGCTCATAACAGCTGTTACACATTTCCTTTGCAATATTTTTATGAACTGGGATACCTAGAAAGATTGGCTCTCAGAGTGGCTGGGTGGGATGCAGCGTCTGTTTAGGTAAACGCTCAGTACATGGTGTCCAAACCTGGTATTTTCCCTGATGAACATTCTGAGATTCCTTTCCCAGAAACAGGTAGTGAAAAAACGTGCCCCCGCGCCCCAGTACTTTGGACCCAGCAGGATTGCAGAACTCAGGTTCATAGCCTTTCTGTGCAGAGCAAAAATTTGATATGAGTTTCCCACCCTGTTACGGGCTGAATTGTGTCCGCCTAAAATTCATATGTTGAAGCCCTAAGCCCCAGTATCTAACAATGTGACCGCAACCTTTGAGGAGGTGATTAAGGTTAAATGAGGTCATATGGTGGGCCCTAATCCAATATGACTGGTGTGCTTGTAAGAAATTGAGATTAGGACCCACATACAGAGGAAAGACCTAGTGAAGACACAGGGAGAAGACAGCCATCTTCAAGCCAAGGTGAGAGGATTCGAAGAAACCAACCCTGCTGACACCCTGATCTCGGACTTCCAACCTCCAGGATTGTGAGACAATAAATGTCTGCTGTTTAAGCCACCCAGTCTGTGGTACTTTGTTATGGCAGCTCCAGCAAACTAATACACACCCCTATAGGCAGTCTTTGCTGCCAGAAGAAGAGCATATTGCCTTTTAGAGATGTTTGGCCCAAACCAAAATGCAAAATCTTAAAGAAACAAAATGCAGAAAAACCAAAACCACCTCAACTGGTCATGATAATTTCATGGACAGGAGCTCTGTGCCCCTCAGGAGTCCCTCAGTAATTACAGGGAAGCCTACTGATGGCCATGTTGACTAGCAAGGTCTTACAAGCTCTGCTTGTCTCCTGTTTTGCTCTCTGTTGTTTGCCCCTAAGACTGGATGCCCACACTCCTCTTGTTACAGGGTATTGACGAACCTGGTTGCTGCCTGAGTCACAGCAGCTGGTGGTTGTGAATGACACGAGAGAGTTCCAAGTGGTAATGGTTTCTTACAGAAAGTCACAGAATGGTCTAAACAGCTGGGCTTTTAGGAATTTCATGACTTATCTCAAGAGCCTAATTGAGAATTTATTGTTGGTCAGTTTAAATCCCATGATTAAGGCTTCTTCGAATTAAAAAATTGTTTTTAAGTGAAGTCGAATACGCTCTAATTGATTAGATGGAAAATAAGCAGTAGATTCTAGTACTGTCTCCCTACCATCTGCTGACTTTATAGCTGAGAGATACAATTTCAGTTTAGCCAAGGCAGCCGGCTGCCAGGGTGCAGCTTGTAGACAGGTTCCATTGTTTAGGTCCTTTATTATCTTAATGTCACCTTTATTTCTGTGACTTACGTGTAAATTTTCCATTCCCGAGGAGTATAGGCACACAGAATGTCATAAATTTACAGAACACTGGAAAAATGAAAAACAAAAGAAAATCAAGCAAAAAGGCCTGGTGTTTTTCTATATTCTGGAGAGGGATTTGTCTGCATTAGAAAGGAAAGAAGGAAAGAAGGAAAGAAGGAAGGAAGAAAGGGAAGGAGGAAGGAAGGAAGGGAGGGGAGATTGGAGTTTGGGGAAGAGCATGGTACTAGTCAGGATGCTCAGTTGTCGTGGCCGTTCTGTGTAGCGCATTCATTACAGTTTCCTTATGGTCAAATCTTCCTTTTACCCCATCAACCTAGCAAAGTTGTTGGTGTGATTGAAAGGAAAGCATATGAAAAGAAAGAATGATGTGCCAATTGAACTTAATAGACTCCTCAGGAGTATAATCCCATTTCTAAGGCACTTCATTAATCTTTGATAAGTTTTACTGTCCAAGTGGTCCAGAGCTTCTCAGAGAGAATGGAAGCCATAACACAGGAGCCGTGTGTCCTTCAGAAAGAGCTGTCCATCATTGAATTGCCTCTCTGACAAAGATCAGTGCTGTGAGTTTTGATCAGGCACTGGTGTGTTGGGGTAGCTTGAGCCCACTTTCTGAGAGGCTTCCCTCACCAGGGAATGCTGACCATTAAGATCCCAGACCTTGGGAGAGAGAGAGGATTAGATTTTTCTAGTGGGGAGGAGTGATAATGACTTGTGAGATCTGCTCTCCACTAGATAACATGGAGAGCAAAAGTCAGAATCCAGCTGGCCCCACTTGGGAGAGATTGTTGGTTCCTGAACTGGCGGATGGGACCGAAGATTTGGACTTAGATCTGGAGGCAACTGCATGGTCTGTTGAGAATCTGGAAAGTGATGGCTGGATGGTACTGTAGCCTCTAATCAGAACAGTCATTCCTTTCTAGCCCCGATAAGGAAGCTGTTGAATAATTCATGAGGATTACCTTCAGCAGTAACAATGGGAATGGTCCAATTTGAAGTGCAAAAAGTGCTGGCTAGTGTTGGCAAGTGTCAAGATGGGAGAAAGTTTGATGGCCTTGACTGCCAGTGAATAATGGTAAGATGCACATTGGGTGTGTGCAGTCAGAGTTGAGCACTTGGACAGATGTGCTGAGGCTCAGAGGACAGGCTCATAAATCCTGACAGGAGGGATGCAGTGGCACTGGGGGGAGGAGGAAGAGGAGGCTGCATAAGTTCTCACAGGACGTGGTGCCCAGGCAGAGGTGTTCATATCAGATGACATGTCCTCTTCTTGTCCTACCTGGCAGAGAGCAAAAATTCAGATGGACACCTTGGCCATCCAGGGGGCAAGGGCTCAATTTCTTTATGAGGTGGGTGGCAGGGAGGTGTCCCATCAGATGTGAACTGTTTTGTAAATAATGTCTCACTGATTCTGAATGGGTCTTCCCTGGGGTGGGAGCAGGGGAGCAGAGCATTTTCTTTTTAGGCTGGAATGAATTTCCTTGGCAAAAGCAAAATGGCAAATAGGTAATTCATTCATTCATGGTGAAACTACTGTATTGTTTATTATAACCAATAAGGAATCCTGAATATGTCAGTGTTTAAGGTTAACATCTTCTTGAGCAGAATACATACTCTGAGCATGATGCTTGTGGACCATCTTCTGAGTCTTTATACTGTTTTTTTGTTATTTTTAAAAAATATATATTTTTATTGAGAGGAAGGGGGAGGGAGGGAGAGAGAGAGATAGAAACATCAATGATGAGAGAGAGTCACTGATCGGCTGCCTCCTGCACGCCCCCTACTGGAGATCAAGCCCACACCCTGGGCATGTGCCCTGACCAGGAATCAAACTGCGGTCTCCTGGATCGTAGCTTGATGCTCAACTGCTGAGCCACACCGGCCAGGCACCTATACTGGTCTTAATTGCTTTAATTTCCTTTGCTGTCAGAGAATCCCCAGACCAGTGTGGTGCCACTTTTACACCCTTTTCACACAGTTTAACAAGTATAGAATATTTATATGACCCTGCCAATCACCAGTCATGTGTTTGGACTGCATGATGCTGAGACTATTTTTATTTTTGAGATAATACCTGTTAATAGAGGAAACCTGATAGTATGAGTGCCAAATAGTCCCCTACTGAGTGATATATTTACAAAAAATCATAATCCCCTTTTCTGAAATACAGGTATGCCAGGATAATCATAGAGATATTAATTAGTAAACTTGTGTTCTTCCTTCATCACCTGCTCTCCTCTGTGATCTAATTAGGAAGGAAGCTGAAACTATGAAGACTGCAGATCTTCCTTTTTTCTGTAAAAGGTGAAGCTCTGGGAGGAGATATTGCCAAGCATTCCTGATGGTTAGAAATGAGGGAGTGGGCTTTTGATGAGATCAATAGGGGGTAAGAGCAGGGAGATTCCTGAAGCCTGGGAAGTGGTTATCATTGGCATGGGGGGGTGGAGTACATAGAGAAGATGACATCACGGTGAGCCCATTGACAATTGACCTAGGGACATGGGCTCCCAGCATTGACAAAGAGGATTGGGACCCAAAAGACACTGAAACTACTGGACATAAGCTGATGGCTTGGAAAATGGGCATCTTAGCTGTAACCATTGGGGACCAGCGACTTAACTGATAAAACCAAAGGGGCATCTTCAGTAAACACTGAGGCTTCAGAGACCCCAGGACCTTGGCATAATCCTAGCCAGAGTAGAGGACATACATATGCACCAGTAAAAACCAAGACTGAATTTCCTTCCAGCTAAATAGTGTGGAGGACCAGACCCAGATTTACATGGGAAGAATAGAGAAAAGTTATATTTCTTTCAAACCTGAGCTCATCTGCTAAGTAGTCATGGATAGGTATATGGTTCACCTAATCTAATTTGCTTATTTCACAAATGAGAACAATGAAACTCAGAAGTATGTAAATTTTTTTCTGTTTTAAAAATTTTATTTATTTTATTAAATTTTTTTAATGTTGACACTATTGTAGATGTCCCCTATTCCCCCCTTTCCCCCCCCATTCCTCCCTCCTCCTCCCTTGGCCTTGTCCACAGGGTATGAAAGTAAATTTTTTATCACCTTCACCTTCTTTATCCAGTCACCCCTCCCCTCCTCCCCTCTGGCACCTGCCAGTCTGTTCATGTACCCATGCTTCTGGTTCCATTTTGTTCCTCAGTTTATTTTATTCATTAGATTCCACATGTTAGTGAGATCATATGGTATTTGTCTTTCTCTGGTTTATTTTGCTTAGTATAAGAAGTATGTAAAATTTTCAGGTCCCTTAACCTTTCCAGTTCTCTTATTTATGATCTATAAAATGATGGGAATAGGCTAATAGAATTCCTAAGACAACTGTTTGATAAATGGCTGAAAAAATTGGGAATTTGGCTAACAAAATCTATAATTTTGCCATTTTAAATGCCTTGAATTCCCTGAATAGATACCACAAGGCCTTTGGATATGCTACTTCCACTCCTTGGAACCCCCTCCCCAAACCTTGTTCATCCTTTAGGGCACAGCCAAATGTCTTCTCCTCTGGGATGCTTTCCGCAATAACCCTTGTACCCTAAGACTAGGTTAGGTATATCTCCTGACATTCTGGGTTTACCCTATGTAGTTTTTATTGCTGCTGTAACAAATTATCACAAACTTGGTGGCTTGAAACAAATTTATTATTTTATAGTTCTGGAACTTAGAAGTCTGAAATGGGTGTCACTAGTCTAAAACTTTAGGTGTTCCTTCTGGGGACTTGAAGGGAGAATCTGTTTCCCTGCCTGTTTCAGCCTTTAGACGCCTCCTGTATTCCTTGGCTTGTGGCCCCTTTGTCCATCTTCAAAGCCAGCATCTTCAGATATCTTTGACTTTGAATACCTCCTCTGCCTCCTTCTGCATCTGTGGACCCTGTGACTACACTGGCCCCACCTGTATAATCCAGGATGAACTCTCCATCTCAAGGTCAGCCGATTGACAATCCTGCTTCCACCTGTAGCCTCAATTCCCCTTTGCCATATAACCTAACCGAGGCCCAAGTTCTCGGGGTAAGGCCGTGGCCTCTTTGGAGGGCCGTTGCCCTGCCTCCCATGCCCCATCAGCGCTCTCGTCACGCTGTGTGATAATTGCTTCTCACTTGGCTGTCTCCTTCTTTAGACTCTTAGAGTTCAGAGTCTGAGTTTTCTGCTGCCTTCCCAGCAATTTGTACAGACAGTTCAAACTGGAAGCTTTAAGATAATGGTGTGATCTCCTCAGTGTCATAAATAGATTTAAATTCATTAACACATTTAAAAAAATTGGGAGACTTTGCATAATAGCTGTGAGTCCATATTTTATGAAGAGCGCGGAACTTGATAACACTGGACATGTGATACTTGGGGATCCTGGCTCTCACTTGGCCCCCATCACTCATATGCATTAACTGCCTAAGATGTGGGCACTAGGATCCTGACCTGTAATAAGAACCCCATAAATTTATTTTTTGAATAAATGAATACCTCAGTGGCCGACTTAAAGCCTAGGTGGTAGGATGAGTTAAATTGGGAGGGGGAAAGAACAGAAGACCAGCCTGTTGGGGGGGGGTGGGATTAGTACTAGGACTGGAAGAGAGCATCTGGCCAGGTGGGGGACAAAGTGTGGTCTCAGGTGACATGCAATCTTAGCTGGGTCATAAAAGCAGAGCCCAGAAAAAGATTTCTACACAGGTGATTTATTTGGAAGGTCATCCCAGAGAGCTGGAATGAGGGAATAGGGAGACAGGAGGGAAGGAGAGAGCCAAGGTAAGGGTGTTCTTGTGGACTGAATGTTTGTGTCCTCCTCAAATTCATATGTCAAAAGCCCTAAGCCCCAGTGTGGTGATATTTGGAGATAGGGCTTTTAAGGAAGTAATTAAGGTTAAATGAGGTCATTAAGGGTGATCCAATAGGATTAATATCCTTATAAGAAGAGACACCTGAGCTTTCTTTCTCTTTTTCTCTCTCCTTGAGAGCCCTGAGAAAAGGTCATGTAAGGACATAGGAGGTGACCATCTGCAATCCAAGGGGAGAGCCCTCACCAGACACCAACCCTGCTGACACCTTGGACTTCTGGTCTCCAGAACTGTCAGAAAATAAATTCGTGTTGTTTAAGCCACCCAGTGTATGGTATTTTTTCATGGTAGCCCTCTCAGACTAAGGCAGATGCATTGTGGAGATCACTGCTGTGGACAATGGGTGCTCACTTCTTCTGACATCTGATTGTCAGTCCAGAGGACACGAGGTAGGGTAGCATTTGCCATCGGCTTTTCTGTCCCACTGGTTGACCTTGAATCCTGGGAGGGTTAATTCTCCTGCACTTGTGTGCTGCACAGGTCCACAGACCTAGGCATCTCTTGGTAGCCTCTGTGGTCTTGGAGAACCCCAGAATGGACGTGAGGATGTAGGGCATGTGTGAGATGCCATCAGTATGAAATGAGCTGGAGCCTGCACAAACTTGGCTGAAATTGGGGTGGGGCTGAGAGCATGTGAGTTGGGGCACCAGATGTGTCTGCTTGTAGACACCTGGAAGTGCTCCAGGTCACGATTTGGGAGGCACAGGATTAGGAGACAGGGAGTGAACAAGCAGACAGGCTTAGCTCATTGATGGGATATCAAAGGCTAGGGTGAAGTAGCGAGATCTTTGAGGAGTATGTGGGTTAATGACCAAGCAGGCTGTTAAATGAGGAATAAATGGACTCTGTAGATTCTCCACAAGACTCAGTTTAATTTTTCCCCTCTTCCTATCTTTTGGATTATGTCACACAACCTCTTACTATTGCTACTTACCTGAGTAAGATCAACTGCCAGGAGTTCAACTTTTCCCTCTATTTACTCTGTTGGGTGGGGCCCAGCTAATGAAGAGTGAAATAAATGGATGGCAGGCAGCAGAAAAGTAGCCGAGTATAACTCAATGTCTAGAATAATAAACATTTATTAAAGGAATGAAAAACTAATTCACAAATGGAAATCAGTGCTTGGCCAACTGACCATATTTCTTCCTATTTTAGGTCTTTAATTTTTTCCTTGTTTCAATTAGCATTTGTTTTTTGGCCTACAGAATTTCTGTATTTGATAAAGATCGCCATTACAATGGCTTCTTTTTTTCACTAACTTTATTGAGATATAATTGACATATAACAGTGTGTAATCTGTCTCCTTGGCTTTATGGCAGGTGTGTCCATAAATGTGAAATAACCAGTACCATTGTAAGAGTCTTGAGCTGAGCAAGGGGCATTTAAATCAATGTCCCATTGTTTCTAATCCTCCTTGAGCTTATTGATTCCAAATTTTAGATGCATTTGCTCACTCCTTTCCGTCATGGTGTGTGATAGAACAGATACTCCTGTCAGCTGACTTCTTGGACAAGTCCTAGGGTTACAGTACCCTTACTTAACACACATAGACAACTCTGTTCTTCAGTTTTAGTGATAACTAACCACCCCAAGCTGTAGCCATGCGACCTTCAAATGCACATTAAAATGGAGGGAATTGAAGGCCTCTATACTTATTTACTTTTAGAAAAACCACCCATCATCTGTTAATCAGTAACATCAGGAGTATATTTCAGCTGGGAGGGACTTCAAAGAAGATTCCACTTCGATCCTTTCATTTTAATAGATGAGGAGCTAGAGGTCACAGGGGTCAAGTGACTTGACTGGGTTCACTCAATGAGCCAGTAGCCAAGCCCCTGTTCAAAACCCATGTGACCTCACTCCAAGTCCATTGTTTATCTGAAGGATGGGACATTCATGGGGGTCAATGAGGATGTGAGTGACATTGGGAAGAGCCACTTTCTTTTACCCTCAATTTGTCCTTCATTTATCTTTTTCACTAGTTAAGTTCAGGAAAGTCATTTACATAAAGCAGACTCTCATGTATAGTATTGATAGTTCTGAGGAGTTGAACTTTAGACAGCTGCTGGGTGTTCTCTAGGAGGTTTTATAAAGCTTATACATGTGTCAACATTGTGAGTTAGTTTATTATGAGAGGTGGGGCAATACTGTAATTACATATTTGTCATTATTGCTCCTGTGAACCTAATATTTCCTTTTATAGAGTAGTGTCATGCCTTGAATTTTACAGCACCTTCTCCTTAACAAACTCGTGTCATTCATTAGGCTTCTTATATCCCTTAGCTTGTATTATTTTAAGTTGTGCTTATTTCTTTTAAACTTGAGAACTTTAAAAGTATTTAAAACATTCATAAATTACTATTTAGTGAGATATCATTTATTATTTAGCTCAATTAGCAGAACACCTAGTACATTATGTTTGCAAGAGGGCAGGGAAAAACAATGCTCTCATACATGTCTGGTGGGAGTTCAATTCTCTATGGAGAATACTTTTGTAATATCTATCAAAATGTTATTATGTGTATATTTATATACCTACATATAAGTATATACACATATATATATACATATAAAGTATATACGCACACACACACAGAAACACACACACTCTGACGCAACAGTTCCATTTCTAGGAATTTATGTTGTGGATGCTCTTTTTCCCCCTTTATTTTTGTTGACACTATAACCAATGTCCCATCCCCCCTTGCCCCTTCAATGCAACTCCCTACCCCCTTCCCTCTGGCCATCTGCACCAATATGAAGGATTTCAGGGATTACCATTAAATGAAAACAGCAAGTTGCTACCATTTGTGTTAAAAATGGGAAAGAGCATGATCGTGATTACTTGCTTATGTGGAATACCTCTGGACATATACATAAGAAATTATACTGGTTACCTACAGGGAGGGTTCCTGAGTGGCTGTGGGCAAGGGCAGGAATGGGCTTTTTTCACTGTAAACCCTTTTGTATACTATTTTGTACCATTCAAAATTATAATTTAAAGTTTATTTTAGGGGGGAAAAATCACATATGAATGTGATTTCCAGTGTGCCCATTCAAAGTTTTAAATGATTATATGAACACACTGAGCTTCTGTTATTCTTGCTGTGAACTCTGTGTGCTGTATATATGAACATATATAATTATATGTAATATTTAAGTTTATACTCATTTTTATGTAACTCGGCTGGTGACTAAAAGAAGACATTATTTCCCTGTCTGCAAACTTGGTAAATTGTTGATGTTTTTAGTGTAGTCAAGATAGTTACTTATCTCAACTTTATGTAAGTTTTTAAAAATATCTAGTATTTAAAACACACTCATGTATATGCAGTTTTAAAACATGTCAAACCACATATTGCTTAGGGATGTGTGAATCTGAAGTAAAAGTATAAAGAAACACACAACATAATAAACACTATTTCAATGGGGTCCATGGAAAGGGGACCTAGGGGATGGAACACAGGAGGGACGGCTGCATGATTGTCATCACATTTTTCTTTAATCTTCCTGCATATTTCAAACACTGCATAATAATCTAAAGAGTTAATCTGTGTTTCTAACTTACTGCTGGGAAATCACAGAGTTCTGTGAAATCATAGAAAGATGCAGAAACAGGTGGGAATTGATGACTTTTATTTTTCTTGTTCTCTGCTGGGTCACTCCAGTTCCTAGAACAGAGCCTGGCAGAGGGTGAGCCCCACAAAATGCTTGTGAAAATGAACACACAGGCATAAAAGCCCTCTGAGCTGCTGGGATGTGGCTGATGGTGCATCATCTTGTGGCACAGGACCCCGGGAAACGAGGTGGACATAATGGATATGTCTACCACCTTTCAGATGGATGGGGGAAAAAGAACCTTGGGAATTTTCTCAGTACCCAGGAATAAAGATAAAATATAAATAGGTGATTTGGTCTATGATAAAATTCAGTTTCCACCTGTACTCCAGAGCACACAGCTAGAAAAAGACTTTTTTATGGTTTGTGGCAAGACCAGATGTTTCCTTTATGTGTCATACTCAGTGGCCCTCTTTATAAATACTGTACGTTTGGGAAAGACGGCCAGCGTGGGTGTAACACTTGACCGCCCTAGCAGTGCTCTTGCTGCCTGCCACGTGTTTATTCGCAGCCCAGGAGCCGGGTTGTGTGAGCGCCTGGAATGACTGCCCACTGCCAGTGGTCGAACAACCTTTGCTTCTTTAGGGTAGCAGTCAGTCGTGGCTCACATCTTTAATATTCAGAAAAGAAGAAAAGAGCGTGGGAAAATAAACAACGCTATTCTACAGTAGGTACAAAAGATATGAGGACAATAAATGAATAAATGCTATTATTGACAGTTACCTCACCATATATAGCTTACAGAGCAGTGCTGTTCAACAAAAATATAACGTGAGCCACATATGTAATTTAAAATTTTCCAATAACCAAATTAGGCATTAATTTTTAAAATTAAAATTTAATTAAAATGAAATAAAATTAAATATTTAGTCCCTCAGTCTCACTAACCACACTTCAAGAGCTCAATACAGTGCGAAGCTGGAACTTGAAAATTTCTACATTAGATTTTTTTTCTGACTCCAAGAATCTGTTTGTCAATCTGTTTTTGAGAGTATATGATAAAGATTAGATGTATTCTTAATTAGATGAGTCAATTAGAAATGAATAAAACCAATGTCTATATTGCTTTGGGCTAAATTAGTTTTCTGAGTGAGTCTTACAGCTATTCTGATGGACCTAATTCTGAGAACTCAGATTTAAGATCTAAGATTTACGGTGAACAAAATTCTGGATGATAGTTCTTTCACAAATATACTTAAGCTCAGGTAAAAAAATCCAAGTGGCTTTTACCCTCAGAAGTATTATCTAGCTTTCTAGTTTTTAGAGAAAAAATAATAAATTTGGACAAAAAAGAGTCTATCCATAAAAAAATCAAATGGATCTTCAAAAAATATAGAACTATAATTTTATGTCTTAAATGAATCTCACAAATTCGTTAACAAGGGGATGGGTAATTTAGCTGCTGAATCTGAACTAGTAGAATTTGAAACGGAGCAAACCAATTTGAGCGGAGATTTTGTTCTGGATTTTAGACACCTCCCATGCCACATAGGAGGACACTGATGCCGAGATGGACAGTCTTTCACGTTCAAGGCCCAGTGAGCTGGAGAACAGCTGGAGGAAAGCCGCAGGGACGGTCCCCTGTGTTCCCCATCCGCGTGGCTGCTGGGAAGCCCTGAGAGCCCAGAGACAGGGCCAAGCGTCTTTAGTTTCCCACCTCCCTGCTGATATCTTGTTAGGCGGAATCAAGTCCTGGGAGTGGATCCCTGCAACAGTTCTTCATAACGTGCGGACACCCCGACAGGCTGTTTGAGCTGCCAGGGTGGGGGCAGGGAGGCACCGGCTCTGATGGGCGCGGCTCTGGGGACCGACCCTGTGGACACTCGTGTGGGCAGAGGAGTGGCTCGCCCGCCTTCCCGCATCCCTGCCGGCTGCCTCTCCACTGACTTTGTTTGAAAGGATAAAGTGTATTGTGTGATATATTTGTCATAAAAACAAGCAGACCTCTTGCTTGTAGCTTAGGGGACCTGTCTCAGTGCTCTTGGACTGAGGGTAGTGTGGCGATGGGTTGCTCATGCCGCAGAGCTTCTACCCACGCCATACTTCATGTGCGGGCCCTTATTAAATGAGCATTCGTGAAGGCCTCATTGTCTCATTTTACCCATGTAGAGGATTCCCCTCCACCTCTGTCCAGTTTGAACTAGTGCCTCTTTACACTGCTTATGCTTTGGATTGTCTTGCCGTTGCGAGCTTTCCGATGTCCCTGTTGCTGGCTCTGGCACTCGAGTTCAAAGCAAGGTGTTTTTCTAGAGGCCGTTTCTTAACAATTCTGTTTCTCCTGCCCACAGCAAGGGGAGGTGGTCTTTGCAGCTGCTGTGGCCGATCAATACCTGGCCCAGGGACCACTGAGACCCCAGCTGGTCCATGTCCCTGGAGTCCCAGCCCTCCCTTTCCGGGAGCTGAGGCTCTTTGTTCCAGGCTGCCACGTGGGGCCCCTGCTATTCCAAAGAGGAGGAGGAGGGGGAAGGCTGATGCTATGCATTTTCCCATAACTGCCTTTTGGGCAATGGCCTTGGGAAGAAAACACGAAAAAACAAATGTAAAAACTGAGGGTGACAGTTGGGATCTCATTAGCTTAGTGGCTGTCACAGTATATCCAGGGAAGAGACTGCGGCATGCAGCAGGCTGTGTCTGAGGAGCTGAAGCTGGGTGTGTGTGTGTGTGTGCGTGTGAGTAGCGTGTGCGTGTGTGCCTGTGCTCGCTCGCTGACTGCACGCCCGGAGGTGTGGCAGGCATTTCAGGCTCTGCCATATAATTTACTTGCTTCAGCTTTTAAAAAAATTGTCAGTTGGGTCGCATCAGCCTTGGTTATTTATTTATTCATTTTTATGGGTGCTTCTGTGAATCTCTTTAAATTTCAGCTTAGGCTTTTTAGAGGGGCATTCGCTGTGAAGAAGAAACATATTATGGCTTTTAAAAAATTGCAGCATGAAATGCATACAGTAAATGCCTCCAGGCCACTGTCTTCAGAGAACAGCCCAGATAAAATGAGAGTATTCCTGTACTGTCAAGGGGCAGGGCCGTGATCTGAGCATTTTAGGAATATTTCAGTGTGCCACCATTGCCCTTCCTCACCCCCGAATCTTCATATAAAGCTCTGAGATTAAGTCTGTCCCTTGGTTATAATCTCCACTGAAAGTGAGATTAGGGCTGAGATGTGTGCGTAGTTGTTTTCACCTCAGCTAAGCTGAGGTTGGCAAACAGTGTTTGATGTCAGGGAGGTCAGCAGGGCCTGGACGGGGTGGGGGGCTGGCGGTGGCGTGTGTTATCTAAAGATTCCTAGACTGGGAGCCAGGGGCCTGTGTTCTGGACTGGCTCTGTCACTAGCCAGCAGGCAAGCTCACTGTTGGGTCTGATTTCTACCGTCCTGTGCTACAGTTTGACGGCATGATGATTCCAGTGGAAATATGGCCTGTTATATAAAACCAGTAAACCCCATAACCCCAGAGTTCAACCAGGAAACTTCCATGGTCTGGGAGCCAGAACAGATGTTCCTCTTCTAAAGGACATTTTACAGCTGTTTGCTGGCCTTATCCTGTCTCCCTGCAGGCACTGGCCGGGCCTCTCAGCAGGCTGCATTGGTGTTTATGGAGCTCTTTACTTGTTCTGGGCTAGGGTTTTTATTTTTAAAATTTTTTAAATACGTGTGCTTGGTTTTCAAAACCACAAGTTGTGGATAATACTACTAATTCCTCCAAGGGGCCATTGGCTGGTGGGATAATTGTTCTGCTTTGACAGTGTCACCTTGCTGTCCCTGTTGTTAAATATTTTAAATGTGGCCCCTAGAACCTGAGAGCACTTAATGAGAACCCTAGCACATCCCCTCAAAAATGCTATTTTCCTTTTTGATTTCCCTGCTGCCTGCAGCAGCTTAGCAAGGTACCACTCATGAGCACAGTCGTGTGTCATGTGAATAACACCTTCGCTACTATGAGCTGAGCAAGACCACAGGCTGTGGGAGGCCGGGGGATCTCTAACGAAGGCTGGAGCTGCTGTCAGGGTAGGTCTGCCTTCGCTTCTTCCAGCCATGTCAGGAGAGCTGCAAGAAATCCCAAGAGACTGCTGGTCGCAGCTCCTTCCTCTGCTGCCAAGATAATTGGGAATTTGTGGAGACAAGGTGCTTTCGAGGTTTGGATAGCTTGTCAGCTTGGCCAAAGCAATTTGGAAGCTTGGAAATCAGACTAGATTTCAAGCATCTTTTCCCCTCTGAGGTCTTAGGGAGGGGAATGGAGGGTGGCTCACGTGCCTTAATTCACCTGGGTCATTGTTTCTATTCTGAGGTTCAGTGGGACTTTGGAGATGGAGCTGATACTGAGTTGCTACTTGCATTGGCCACCCCAAAAGGTTACTGAAGCACCTCTGTTCCCTTCCTGCCTCGCCAAGGCTATTATTTGCCTGGTGCCACCTGAGGACTTCGAGCTGCTCCGCTGGGTTTGGCTCTGCTGCTGAGGAATGTGGTGGGGTGGTTGTCCTGGAGCCGTGGCTGCCTGTGATAGGGTTTGCGGGGTGGGTTATTTCAGCTGTTGCTCTTCACCTCTCATGTGACTCAGCCTCTGTCTGCCATTTGCTCTGATTCTTGGCTTAAGGGCAAGAGTCACAAACTCAGATGCCCACAGGGCCAGGCAGGTAGCATAAATGTGCAAGTAGGGCCAGGGACAAGACAATAGGGAGTAGTGGACACTATGGCAGAGATGGGCATGCTCCTCATCAGAAAAGACGTTTATTTTTTAGGTATGCGATATAGTGTCTCTTAGAGAAGTGTATTTAGGAATATTTACAGAAAGATTTGAAAGGTGCGAAGGCTACAGGGCAAGTAACATTCACGTTGGACTCTCATACACACCCAAGAACCGACTTTTAGGTGTTCAAACTAAAAAACAAAAACAAAAGCTAAGCCGCATCTACAGGTTGTATATTTAGGTTAGGCACTGAGAATTTGTTACTTCCTATAGAGTCTTAAAAGAAAAAGAAGTATTTATTGAGCATCTGCCATGTGTCAGATAATGCAGCGGCATTTAGTAAATATTATCTCATTTAATGCTCTCAGCAGTCCTGTGAAGTAGGTCTCTTGTATCTAATTTTTGGATTAAGAAACTTGGGCACAGTGATGACAAGTCATCTGTTTGGGGTGTTACTCAGCCAGCCTTGGGATTTGATGCCGGCTTCCATCTCCCGGGCCAGAAGCTCCTCTTCTCTGCCTCAGTGTCGCTGGGATTTATGGCCTCGGCTGCCCTCTGGCCTCCCCCCTCGCCGCTGGGTGATCTTTGCCCTCTCCGAGGACGGTCTGTGTTCTCTGGGCTGACCCTCCGCCTTCCTGAGGTCCACGTCTTCATCTTCATCCTGTGTCCCTGCCAGAGCTGACAGCAGCCCCCCTCCCGTGGTGGATGTCACCCCAGCCATCGCGGCGCCTTGGGCTCGTGGCTGTCTCATCCAGCCTGACCCGGTCCTAAGGTCTGGTTGCCTGCCTGGTCCCGGGTTTGAATCCCTGTCTGCTTGGTATCGATGTCTGCTGGGCATGGGCATGGACTTCAGCCCATAGGCTGCAGCCACAACCTCAGGGCCCCGAGCCCACCCCACAGGGCCCAGGCCGGAGGAGAAGGCAGCTCCTGGATCTCATTTCCTGAGAACCATGACCTGCCCCCTGGGACGAGGGC
Organism: Miniopterus natalensis; assembly: GCF_054644295.1. Taxonomy (NCBI): domain Eukaryota; kingdom Metazoa; phylum Chordata; class Mammalia; order Chiroptera; family Miniopteridae; genus Miniopterus; species Miniopterus natalensis. The sequence continues at coordinate 43,681,686 of NC_142092.1, read as the reverse complement.
ACGGAAGTTGACAATGTGTGTGTGTGTCTGGGAGGAAGGTGTGATTCACTGCTCAGGGCTGTGTTTTCCTCCCCTTTCACATATTCTTGATTATAAATAAATCAGAACATTTGGAATGCAGTAAGTTTAACACCTCCTCCTCGAGTGCCCCAGAAATGCTTTCCTGTACAGGAGTAAATGAACAATTGGTGCAAAGTACCAGAAAAGGACTTTCCTACTTGCAGGTGTTTTTTTGGGTGTGGATGTTGGCTGTGGCAGACAGACATTTTTATTCTCAAGTGTGGGTTGTAGTTTCGCTCAGAAAGCCGTGTTTAGGGTTACCTAAGGCGGAATGCAGGGAGTGAAGCCACCAGGCTCTTGTGGATGTCGCAGTGAGGTCGGGTCTCACATCCTGCTCCGGGCATTCCTGCTGGTGGGCTCCATCCAGACAACTCGGTTACGCCTGATGGGCCATTTTCTGGTGGGAAGGACCTGTGTTCTTCCCTCTGCCACTAACTAAGTTCTGTGCCTTTGGACAAGCTACTAACCTTTCTGAGCCACAGTTGCCATGTTTACATAAGGGGACTAATGAAAGCTTACAGGTCGTTTTGGAAATTAAATGAGATAATATCTATAAAGAGCTCCTGTGAACTCTAAAATGCTAAGAAGTGTTAGTTACTTTAAGCATCAGGTTCCTCACCACAGACTTTTAGGCCTGAGTTTGATGTTTGTCAAAATTATAAAGTAGATAAATGAATCTTAGCCCCTTCCCTCCCCTCTCCTATGTCAAATAACTCTGTAGTTTGCAAGCTTGCTTGTCCCAGAAAAGCAATTCCCCATTGTGCAAATATTCTCGATGCCCAAACATTCCTTAAATCTCTCACCAAACTCAGTTATCCTTGTGTTTTCGCTTTTCCTAAGCCCACACCTGTGCTGAGCTATGTATGGTTAGGCAAAATCATAATAAACTTCTTTGCAAGGATAAACAGAGAGGCATCCTTCCCAGTGTATTTACTTTATTTCCCAGGAACAGAAGAAAAAGTAGTTTTGCTAAATGAATGAATTTCAAATGGTGAACTACCATGCCTCTGATACAAGATTGTGGTGGGAAAGGAGAGGCCCCTTCTGGTGGCCTTTGGGGCATACCCTCTGGATGTCACCTCTTTGACATGTATTTTACATAGGATTTGAGTTGGCTGACAGGTGGTACTAGAATAAAAATATTGAGAATAATACAGCTAGGAACCAGGATAAATAGAATGTCAAAAGCATGGGGAGAAGCTGAATGCAAGCTTGCAGACGGACTTGCACAGTTGTCGCGGGCAGGCCATGTGATTGTGAGCTCCCTGAGAGGCAAGTTGACAAAGGAAATGTAATCTAACCATGAGAGAAACAATTCATTGGTTACCATGGAAGGCAAAGATTTCCCAGTGCTTAATTCCACCCTGGGGTTGCACAGACAATAGGAGATGTAGTCAACAGTAGCCCCAGGAACATCTTACAGTGAAGTTGAAGCAGATTTCTAGCCTCTTGTTTCTTGGCAGATTTCTTCCAGAACCTGGGGTTAGCCCGCCACTTGGGTCAGCATGGTCCAGATATGCAGCTTTCTGTGGCTGTATTGACTTTGGTTTGGGACAATGAGAACTAACTTCACTTCTGCTGAAGGGCACATGATTTTTAAAGGAGACTCCAAATATAGCACATAGAGTTTCCTTTAATGTCTGGGAAGATTCCAAGAGGATGGGCCACATCTTATTCCTGGCTTGAATTTTCTGAGGACCTTTGGGCAGCTCTGATTCCCCTGGAGAATCATCAGTCATTGCATGAGTGATGTGGGAAGCTAAGCCAGACCTAAACTTCATTTTATGTATTAAAATGGTCACTTTGAGAAGGGGGGAGGTCACTGGCTTGTCAGGAGGAGCTTGGAAGAACCTGGCCCTCTGAGCAAAGTCCAAGCCACTGTCTGATGTGACCAGGTTTTATAGTCGTGCTTGTGGGTCTCCCTACCTCCCTCTGGAGTAAACGCTTGTTGTCTCAGGTCCACCAGGGTTCTGGCAGCCTGTTCATAACATTGAAGGAACCTCAAGCTAATCAGCTCTAAATGCAGACTAGATTTTTTTCCAGTGCATTAATTATAGTATTTGAATATTTTTTTTTAAGTAAACAAAACCAAAGAAATATCATTTGAGTGACTGAAATACCTTTGCTTATTTTGGAAACAATATGCAAATGTTGAAAAAATTAAAAAGAGCCCAGTAATCTCCTTCCATGGCTTTGAAAAATATTTTTTTCCTGCTTGTCAAATAAATGCCCTCTCAGTAGACACAATATAAAAGACTTAAAGGTATTAAAAATCTACCACCCAAAGATAACTGCTGTTAACATTTTCTTCCATCTCCCCCTGTATTTATATCTATACATACATGTCTAAAGCCATGTATATTTTTATGTTGATGATCATATTTTCATAGATCAATAGAAATATTAGTATGAACATCAAAATATGTCCCAGCAGTCTTTTAAAGACTCTTGAAGATCCCAGGTTTAGAAGGAATATTCCAGACATACCACTGGGGAAAGGTAGAAAGTAAAGAGGATCTGGTGGATAAAATGCATCTTGGCTTTGCTTCCTGCTAATTGAGTGCCTCGTTTTTCTCGTCCGTGAGATCCATATAAAGCCTTCCTTCATCTGCTGATTGTAAGGGCTTAGAGATGCGATGCACGTGAGCACTTACGCCTGGCACAGAACAGGCCCCACAAGTGGTAGCTGTTAGTCAATTCTGAATAGGATTAAACTGAGTCTCAGAGCGGGTGATGTGCCTAAGATCACACAGCTAGAGGTAGGGATGGATGTGAACTCGAGTCTCTCTGGCTTTGGAGCTCATGTCCTTAATATTGCACTAAGTCAATGACTTAAAAAAAAAGATTATGCTTGTTCAGGCGTCCAAAGTATTTAATTTCTTCTATAGCACCTGTCTGTAAGGAGCAGATGCCGATGCTTGGGAGTTCATACCAGCCTTTTCTGGCAACTTCAAGGAAAGTGAAGCATTGAGTTCTCTGGATGTACCACTCCCCTCCTGTTGTGGCATCTACAGTTGGTGGCATCTGCGGAAAACAAGGGAGGAAGGGTTAATGTATGTGTTTGTTTTTGTCATTGCCCGGGAAAATGGCAATGAATTTCATGCTTAGGGGTGCTGACTACTATTTAGCAATGAAGCTTTTTTCCACCAGATTAACTAACAGATGCTTTCTGGTCCATTGAGGAGTTTTAAAAGCTGCAAATACTTAAGAGTTATTTTCCAGGGCTGTTGACCTCGATTCTTGGATTATGATTGTTCTGGCTGGGGTCCAGCACTCTAGAGCTTTTAATCTGCAGAAACTCTTTTGTGTATTTATCCCTCCTCTGCTCAATGTGACCTTTAAATCCTTAATTCATGGGAGCATAGTTCAGATTCTGGAACTGGGATGATTTATTTTTGCTCCTTTTAACTCTAATAATTAATGTATCAGGGTTCTTGCCTGGTGAACTGTGTTGGGATCAGTATTTTTTTATTATTATTAAATGTATTGTAGTGACAATGGTTAATAAGGTCATATAGGTTTCAAGTGTGCATTTCTATGATACATAATCTGTTTATTGCATGGTATGCCCACCAACCAAAGTCAAATCATCTTCTGTCATCATATATTTGCCCCCCTTTACTCTTTATTTCTTTCCCAACCCCCTTCCCTCCAGTAACCACCGTATTGTTGTCTGTGTCTATGAGTTTCTGTTTTATATCCCGCATATAAGTGAAATCATGTGGTTCTTAGCTTTTTCTGCCTGACTAATTTCGCTTAGCATGATATTCTCAAGGCCCACCCATGTTGTCACCAATGGCAATTTCATCTTTACTTATGGCTGAGTAGTATTCCACTGTATATATGTACCACATCTTCTTTATCCAGCCATCTATCAAAGGACACTTGGGTTGATTCCAAGTCTTGGCCACCATGAATAATGCTGCAGTGAACATAGGGTGCATAATCACAGATGCCTTCTTAAAAGTTCACGTGTTTGGAGGTGCAGCTCACACCTCCAAGGGGTTAGCATTTGAGGTGTCTCCTTCCTTTGTCCAGAAGAGTTTCTTTTCTCTGGACAGCGACCTTTTACAGGTATTCCTTGTGTGCCATGTTGAGGCTCAGCTCAGAGGCAGGAGCAACTCCTGGTGGCCCTCTGAACTATGTGACATACAGAACAAGGAAGGCTGTTTCTACAGCTTGCCCTTGATGAGGAAGAAATATTCCATGTAGTTGCTGAGAAATTTGACCAGAGTCAGTCATAGAGGAGTCTAATTCAGGTGCTGTGCCCTGGGTCATGCCTGACTGTATAGGTCCACATTTGTGTGGAGAAAACACTCACTCCTTCTGATACATGTAGACTGGATAGAGGGAAACCACCTGTGACTCTCCCAGAGTCCGCATGTTCAAGACCCATTTAGGACATCTGTAAATAACAATCATAATTTCCCCCAAATAGCTGGTAAGAGTTCATTTCAGCAATTAAAAAAATGGAATTTATAGACTTTGTCCCTTTGGGGCAATACTCTCTGAGCTTAGCCACCCCATACTTTGTGGCTTGCTTTGGAAAATACATTTTTTTGTGTGTGTGGAAAATTCAGTAAGGTGTTTCCTTGAGTCAGATCTTTTCTTGGTATGCTTAATAGTAAGTTAGCAGGAATTTTTAGCTTTATATTGGCACTCGCTGGGAGTCTGCTTATAGCACTAGAACAGCCAGTGTGTGGGAGGTGAGGCTGGGAGTGGAGGCTGATTCTGCGAAATGAAGTGTGTTTCCCGCTTGGGCCCTCACCTGCCCTCTGTCTCTCTTCCCTGGCTTCCTTTATTCCATTCTCCCTTTTGCACTTTTGAGGATACCCCGTGTTACGCATTTAGCCTTGCTCTGTCACTTCCAATGACATACACTTTTTTTAAAAAAAAAACAAATAATAAATCTGATACAAACTTCATGCATGGAGCAAAAAAGAAATAGGATACTGGACTTAAAATATATGCAAGTGTGCCTCGTTTCTTGCATTTCGTTCTGCTTCCATGGAAGACCCAGATTTGTGCACCTTGGTTAAATGCTGAGTCGTAACCTGGTCAGAGGACGGTGGGCTCAGAGCTGTTTGGTGCTCTCTGTAGGAGGAGCCCCTGTGACCTTGGTCAGTGGTGATGGATCAGTGACAATTGTGTGAGCCAAATGGAAGCTTCCCAGGCTTCATGGTATTTTGGAAATAACTTTCAAGCTCAGTCATCAGTGGGAAAGTAAGGAGCAGGCATTTGTTTCCAGGACAGGAAGGTGGGTGGACCAAATGGTGAATAAAGTCTCAATGTACAGTTTTTAATAAGTTAAAATGATGGCTTTTCTTATGGTGATCATGTGTCACAATTTACTTACCTTATTAGTGAGGGAACTAGCAGGATGGCAAAGTTGAGTCAAAGGAGCATATGGAGCCTTAAGTATAAATAGTCAGTGAAACAACCATGGCCCGAATAAGGTTTGCTGAGACACGATGGAGATATATAATGTTATATAAGGTGATAAAACTATTACCTTTGGCTTATGGGACAAAAAAAATGGGCCAGAAATCATTTGCAGCTTATCAGTCTTCTGTAAGTTAACATCGAGTAGTAAATATTGCCAAGTTGTTTTCCATAAAGCATCAGGGGCCCGTATGTGGCTTTGTCAGATAATACTCTATGTGACCGTGAAAGGGCACCTAGTTGTATTTTGACTATTTCCAAATTTAAGATAACTTTTCTTGACAGTACCTATTAGAACCCCTGCAGATGAGGGGCCTCTGGTGGACATCTGAACAGTTTCCTGATTCTTTTAACTGGTTAGCTATTTCAGGGCCTCTGTGGTGTTGGATTGCTTCCCTCCCTCCCTCCCTCCTTCCCTCCCTCCCTCCCTCCCTCCCTCCCTCCCTCCCTCCCTCCCTCCCTCCTTCCTTCCTTCCTTCCTTCCTTCCTTCCTTCCTCTCCCCCCTCTTTCTTTCTCCCCCCCTTCTTTCTTTCTTCTTTCCAGCGTGGAATGCTATGACTATTTTTAGGGGTGATGGCTGCTTGGAAAACCATCTGGATTGACATTCATTTCCTGTCCAATTCTTTTGTTTTTCACTCTTGGTCCAGGTTAGGAAACTCCAGTCATAGAGTAAAAATGTATATCTTTAAATGGCATGCTTATTTTGGGGAGGGCATAATTTAAAAAAAAATTGTATTTTTGTCTAGTTCTAGAATAGAGGTTTAAATGAATCTTGGGAAAGAACTGGTTTCAATATAGAAAATGACTATTATATCTTTACATGTATAAGCAACATTTCTTTATTTTTGAATTGAAAACGTTCAGATTTTCTTTTTATTGCTTCCTGAAGCAAGGTTTGCTTTGCTAATGGGTTGATCTTCTGTGCGTGCACAGGCATAAGACACAACACATAGCCACACATGCAGTAAGTTTTACTAATTATGACTTCATGAAAGAAAAATGTGTCATTAATTTAGACACTCAATTCTTAGTTAGAAAACGAGAAATATTGTGAGGTCCTGTTGGTCCTTTGTAATGCCTGCTGTGCAGGCTGTTTTATGTCAGTTACTTATTTAATTATATTTCAGGAGCTATGATTTGACCGCCAGTGTGACAGAACTACAAACAATTTTAAGATTTCTATGATCACTTTTTTTCTTTTGCAACTGCTTAATCTCAAGGAGGATGCTGCAAAGTTAGAGTCGCCGATCAGAACCACAGGAGAGGGATTGCTGGGCATAGGATTCAGACTGAAGGTGGGAGCTGAGTCAAAGGCAAGACCTGACTACATGTCATATACAAGAAACCCACTTTAATTAGAAAGGCACGTATAGATGAAACGCAAATGGGGGAGGAAAGATATACCAGGCTAACATGAATCAAAAGGAAATGAGAGTAGCTATATTAATGTTAGACAGCAGACTTCAGAGCAAGGAACATTTTTAGGAATAAAGAACATTGCCCAAAGCATATACACGCATAACCCATAGACAGGCAACAATGTGGTGGCGGCCAGAGGGAAGGGGGGCGGGGTGGGGGCGGGGTGGAGGTAGGCAAAGGGGGCAGGAATGGAGACATCTGTAAGGGTGTCAACAACGAAAATAAAGTACAAAAAAGAACATTACGTAATGATAAAGGGATGAGCTCTCCAAGAAGATATAATAATCTTTATGTGTATGCACCTAACAATAGAGCATGAAACGGCTAGAGGCAAAAACTGACAGAACTGCAGGAGAAACAGATGAACCCACTGCTATACTTGGAGACCCCAACACTCCTCTCTCAGCAATGGAACCGTGAGGGCAAGGAGTCCGTGTGGTGTGGGGCTGCCAGGGAGGCGCTGTGCTCCAGGAATTCCTGGACTTGGGCATATTCAGGGCTCTCTTATCTTAATAATTAGTCTGTTGGGATTAAGATATTAGTATCTTATATTAATTATAGTTTTCTTTTTCAAGGGAAGGTCATAATTTACTGAACATGGTGCAACACTCCCCCCCCGCTCTACATTAGAAACCGTAAGGATCTCTAAGCATTAAGTCTAAGGCATTGGGAGAGAATGGCCTGCGTTTGCTTTGGTATGAGCTAGTTTGCTTTAAAAAACTTGTTAACATGACTTAATGATCCAGAAACTCCACTGGTCTACTGCCGGTTCAGCAGGAAGGGAAGGGTGAGTAGAAGTTTATTGGGCTCATCATGCCATGTGCCAGGCAGGGTGCCAAGTGCTCAGTGTGAACCATCTCATTTAATGATGGACATTTGTCCCAATTCACAGTTGAGGAAACCCAGGCTCAGAGAGCCAAGCGACTGATCCCAGGTTACATAGCCAGGAAAGACCAAGCCCAGGATGTGAACTGGAGTCCCTTTCTGTTTAATACCACTGCCTGGGACAACCGGCCAAATTCATTTTTTCTCATCTGTGGAGACCCATGGGGCAACATCCTAAAAATGACCTTGAACCCCACTTGAGACTCATGTGGCCAGAGTCCAGTATTCAAGGCACGGAACAACCAAGCCAGGAGAAGCGTTTAGTTTTTAGTTTGGGGAGAGGTTATTTGTTAAAACAGATTGCTAAGCCTGTGGCCTGGAGGAAAGAAGCGTCAGAAGAAGTGTTCTGCCTCCCTTCAGTCTAGGAACCTCAAACAGTGCTGCTGGAAAGAGGGCGTGATGAAGGGCGAACCTGCAGCGTTGAGCAGGATGGTGACTTTTGATGCATACCCTGTGAAGAGCTTTGCTTGTGAGAAAGACAGGAGAGGGACCAGGCCTGGTTCTGGAAGGGGACCTAACCCCTTCTGCCCTTGTTCTATGGTCTCTCCTAACCTTTTGCTTCTACCATTATTGCTGAACGTGCAGAATGTTAGGATGCTGTTAAAGGTCCCTTCCACCCATGTCCTTTGTTAATACAATGCCTGAAGCAAGCTCCAACTGGCCTCCTTACTGTCCCTAGATTTTTTCCATAAGGAAACATTTTAAGAATAAAATAATTCAAGTGCTCTTATATTGCACTTGAACTTAAATTGTACATGAACTTATATCGCTTTTATATTGTACCTGCAAACAGATATTTCTTCAGGTTTGGGTGAGTGACCTAGGACCTTTGTTTTAAAAGTTTAACCTGCTGGGCTGGGCTGGGGAGGGCAGCCTTGCAGGTTCCAGAGAGCTTGAGGCTGTGGTGGCGTTTTCTGTGGTGTGGTGTGGGGTGAGCTGTGATTCACACATTCAGCTGTGGAATGTGAGTGGGTTGTTGGGGAGCGTGGGCTGGCCAGGCTGTGGGGAGGCAGCCGCACAAAGGGCACACAGTCACATTCCTCGGGGGCCACCGGGCCAGCTTGGTGGCTGCTTGCCATCTGGCAGTGCTCCCTGGTACTCTCCCGGGAGCGGATGCCTGGATTCCTTGGAGCCCTAGGAGAACAGCGATCCAGGGAGACACCGCTTCTGGCAGGGCCAGGGCTGGAGGAGCAGTTTATAGAGGAGGCTGCTGGGCTTCTGAAAAGATCCCCCTCCAGCGGAGAGGCTAGGCATCCAGAGGGGAGCATGGGGAAGACCGTTGCATTGCAGTGTTTTGGTTCTGGCCCTGCCAGATGTGTGGCAGGGTCCCCTCCAGCCACCAGATTTGGGAGTGCATTAGGGGAAAGAAATTGGGTAAAATGTTCAGGTAATAAATGGGATTTCTGGTGCCTAGTGAGGATTGTCTGTGCTTAGAGCTGCACAAAGTTCCTTCTTAAGAGTCCCGGGGTTTCTCTGAACAAGGCAGAGCCTCGCATTTAAGTGTCCTCTCTCCAGGGCGCTGTGCTAGCAGCTGGCAAGCACTCTGTTTACCACGCAGTGATCTTTTGATAAGTGCTCATTCCTGAAAGGCAAATGGAAACTTCCGATGAGAACTCAGCCCAGGTCATGGGGTGAGATTACAGGAAAATAACACTGAGTGCAGGCACAAAACGGAGAAAGCCAAAATTATAAGGGACTGCAAGATTGCAGAAATTATAAGGAGCAACAAATACCATATGATTTCACTCATATGCGGAATCTAAGAAACAAAATAAACGAACAAGCAAAACAGAAACAGACTCATAGATACAGAGAACAAACTGATTGTCAAATGGAAGGGGGCGAGGGGATGAGAGAAAAAGGGGAAGGGATTAAGATGTGCAAATTGCCAGTTATAAAAACAGTCATGGGGTGTAAAGGATGGGGAATATAGTGAATTATACTATAATGACTCTGTATGGTGTCAGATGGGTATAGACCTATTGGGGCGATCACTTCGTAAGTTATATAAATCTCTAATCGTGTATGCACCTGCCATTAATATAACATTGTATGTCAACTATAATTGAAAAGTAAAAAGAGCTTAAGAAAAGAAGTTAAAAGGGGCATTAGAGTCAACAAATCAGAGAAAAGAGAAGGCCAACCCCCCACCCCATTCCCTCTGGGGAGGGGGTGGGAGGGAGATGGAGGGGACTGTTGTGTGTGGGGGGAATGGGACACCTGTAATACTTTCAACAATAAAGATAAATTAAATAAAGAGAAAAGAAAAGAGAAGGCCAAGGCAAGTGACACTTTTGACACCTTTATAGGTTTAAAAAGCTGATACTGCCAGGAACAGTAATGGCAGAGATGTCAAATGTTTGATCTCAGTGTTAAAAAAAAGGAAAGAAAAAAACTAAAGTACAAAGTTGTTTAAGATAATAACATGTGAAATACAAAGGAAAAAGTTAGAACATAAAAAAAAATCAAAATAGAGTGAGGAAGAAAGGCATTGAAAGCCAATTAGGATAAACTCAAACTTTGGAATTTAATTGTCCCACAGTTCTTAAGAAAACAAAGATGATCTTGGAGGGCAGAACAAGTCACCCTAACTCATATTCCTGGAAATGTACTGGAATAAATTATTCACAAGGGAATAATGAACATTTGGAAGCACATGTGGTGCTAGTTTCATTTTGCAAAACAAGAGCTGTATCACACTGATGTCATCCTCACTTAAGGCTGGAAGTCTTGCTGGGAGAAGGAAGGAGGACAGCTGAAGTGGCTGTTGTTCTGACACCGTCCCACGGCTAGACGCGCGGTCTGACACACAGCTGCTCCTCGGATGGGTTCATGAAGGACCAGTGATCCCGCCTGCAGGGAGGTGCTGCTCAGTGTGGACTTGCAGGACATACTGTGTGTGTCAAAGGGCCCCTGTGTCATTTTATAGAAATCAGTAAAGCCTCATTGTTTAAACTAGGGATCAAACCATAAAATTCCTAGAGGGGTCAGATCAGACAGGTGACCTGAATAAACTAATGAGAGCCAGGAAGCAGTATAATTAGAGGGAAACAGGCTCTAGAAAAAAAGTTTTCTCGGTTTCACAGAACCAGCTAAGTGTCCTCTCTAGGTTCTCGAGCTGTGCCCAATGACTCTGGGCTCCCTCCAGCTGCAGCTGGTCCCGGGCCACCGGGGGCCTCCTTGGCGTCCCACTGCCAGGTACAGTGACTTCCTCCCATGATCCCTAAACCTGCCCCTTCCCTGCCACTGTCAGGGCAGGATTTTAAATGTCCCTTGCAGAAGATCGTTCAAGGGCTTCCCAGGGCTCTTAGGAAAGACCTTGCTGGGTCCTGGAGTCACAGGCTCTGACTGGTCCGCCCCTCCTCCGAGGCACTCTCGGGTACCACGTCTCGCCTGTTGATTATTCTGTGCCTGGGGCGTGCTGATCTCTGCAGCTGGGGTGTGGGACCCTCTCTCACAGTAGTCGCTTTGCTTCTGCTCTTTCCTGTGTCTTAGATCTCCCCTCCCGCTTATCCCCGCCTGGCTAACTTCTTATTCCTTAAGACAGTGTTTCTCGGGCTTTCATGTTCACCCAGATAACGTGGGGATTTGTGAAAGTACAGATTCTGACTTAGTTGGCCTGAAGTGGGGCCTGAGATTCCCAGGCAGCCCCCAGGCGCTGCAGGGTGCCACCAAGTCTGGGAACCACACTTGCAAGACTTGAAGACTCACTGCTGCTCCCTGAGTTGTAAATGCCCCTTCTTTGCATTCTCACCACCTGGGTCAACCTCCAGTATTGTACTAAATGCCTTCTTGTCTGTAAGTTTCTTGAGGGCAGCGGTTGTGCCTTGTCTGTCTTTATTTACATTTGCAGCGCCGCATTGAGGAGAGGCTCAATGAAGATTTGTTGAATAAAAGAATGGTTCCAGCAATCCAAACAGATATTTGTCAGGCTGCATTTGCTGTGTGAGGCAGTTTCCCTATTGAGGCTGATGACTTGTTTTTCCAGATGGTGGCCTGGGGCCTGAGCGTTGGCTCCACTTTCTACAATGCAACAGACCTTGCCTGCCTGCTGGGAGGAGCAGAGGAGGGCGTGGTTGGCTTTGGCCTTGGAAGAATTCAGCCTCTTTGTGCCTCAGTTAAGTTGAGATCAGGGTTTAAAATGAGCCCTGGCTACTGTATTTTCTTTGGAAGGTTGCTTACTTGGGAGCACATATGCACACATCTCTTATGGGATGAGTCTGTCAGAATTAATAACCTAACCACACAGGTGCTACAGTGGGCTTTCTGAAATGCAAATTTGGGTTATACCACACTCTCGATGGCTCCCTTTCCTTTCAGGGAAAAGTCCAAATCTCCCATCGTGGCTTATGAACAGGGTGCCTGGGACAGTCCACGTTTATTCTTGTCCCTGAGCTTCCCCTTTTACTCCCAAAGGTGTCTCAGTGAGGATGATGAATGACATGACCACCCTGTTCCTCCGGCCTCTCCCCACAGCTTTGTGCTTTACCTTTTCAGCCAGGTCGTTTGAGTGTGAAAACATCTCACATCATTTTTGGGGTCCCAGTCTTCCAGCTCTGGCTAATTCTCTTAAAGGGGATCTTGCTAACAGCGTATTTGTGCATTTGCTCTGGACAGCTATTCTGTAAACTAGAATAAGCCTATCTGTACATTACTGTGCATTCTGTGAAAACCAGCAAGATCCAGCCGTGAGCACAATGGTTTGTGTTTTCCCTCAGCACGCTTAACAGAGATCTCTTAATGATTGTGTTAACCCTTAGCCAGACTGACAGGTGAAGCAGCCTACTTGTGGGTGAGTAAATAGCTCCATGGAGAAGGGGTTGCCAGTCTGTGGTCTTATTTTGCTTGAAGGCTATAATCTCCCTCCTCTCACCTTTTTATAAACGTGTTTTTCAGTGCTGTTGGAGGACAATGTAGAGTATTAATTGCAAGCCAGAGAGACCTGGGTCAACCCCAGGCTGTTTCTTATTCCTCCGAGAGAGTTAGAATTCACACCTATAAAAATGAAAATAATACGACCTACTTTGTATGGATAGTTATATGGATTCATTGAGATAGTGTGGAAATGCTGAGTTATGTAGACCGCAGGTAAGACTTTCTCCTTGTTTTCAAAGACTAAGGAGGTATTTGTAGTTGGAAACTGTGGCAGTGCTACAAGTATGTTATTTGGTATTTACTTGCGGCAAGATGCTTTTCTCTTATGACGCAGTGTGCTCTGTGTTTAAGCTAGGAGAGCTTCTTTCTTTCCCTCCATTATTCTAGCATATTTTTCTAACGCAGACACATTGACTCCCTGCTTATGCCTGACTGTCCGTCTTTGAGTCACGCTGTTTCTGGGTGTAAACGGACTTCTCTTATCTTCTGAAAACACAGCTGCATCGCTTCCATCAGGCCAAGCTTCCTGTTAAGGAAATCTCCCTTGCAGATAGTAGAAATATGGCAAAGATAAGAATTCAGTGCTCTGCACATTTTTGCCGTGAATCCTGGAATGTTTTAAAACCAGAAGGTTCAAAGGTGGAGAGGTAGGCAAGGGAACAGGATTTAACAAGTTCTGTGTTGTTTAATGTCCATTGTTTGGTAGAACTGTAACTTGAACCTAAAAGGTGCTCTTCCTGCTAGAGCAGGAGAAACATTTACCATTCAGCCCAAGGGCAGCAAGTAACAGGGTCTCTGAGTCTTCTCCAGCCTCTCAGTGTGGTGCAGGGACCAGGACGGTGACTATCACTGGGAGCTTGTTAGAAACGCAGTCACAGAGCCCTCCCCAGACCTACTCAGGCAGAAGCTGTATTTAGCAAGCTCTTCAAGTGATTCAAATGCACATTAAAGGATGAGTGGATAAAAAAACTGTGGTACATTTACACCATGGAATACTATGCAGCTGTAAAAAAAGAAGGATCCCTTACCCTTTGAGACAGCATGGATGGAACTGGAGAATATCATGCTAAGTGAAATAAACCAGGCAGAAAAAGACAAGTATCATATGGTCTCACTCATATGTGGAATCTAATGAACAAAATAAACTGATGAACAAAATAGATCCACAGACATGGAAGCATGGAACAGACTGAGGAATCTCAGAGGGAAGGGGAGGGGAGCAAGAAGAAGAGATTAACCGAAGAACTTACATGCATATATGCATAGCCCATGGACACAGACAATAGTGCAGTGAAGGCCTGGGGGGCTGGGTGGGAGTGGGGCAGAGGGGGAGTCAATGAGGGAGAAAAGGGGACATCTGTAATATTTTCAGTAATAAAGATAAATAAAAAAGTCACAACAAAACAACAATAAGATGTCATTTGTATATCTAATTTGAGGTTATAATCTTGGAGATGCAATGTTAAAATTAAATTTGGTTCTGATATTCTGAAAAAAAAAAAAAATGAAGCTTTGCTCTTGGCCAGCAATGCCCAACTGGGGCGTCTGGTGCATAAATATCACTTGTGTTACTGTGATAACTTAAGCATGCTCTGTAACTTCTCTTGGTTTTTGTACCTTCTCCATGCTGATCATCTCTAATCATTGTTCCAAACTTAAATTCTTTTTATCAATTTTGGCAATACAAAACACTTCCCAGCTGTTGACTGGCGATACATGGCTCAGTGATGATGCAAACATCTGTTCTGGCCGGAGTAACCCTCATATTTCACCAGATGGAATTCTGCAACCATCTGTCTCCCTTTCCTTCCGTGTGACCCCAGAGTTCTGTTGAGGTAAAGGAAATCAGAGTCAAATGGTGAATGAAAGTGAAGCTTAGTGTGGTAGCAAAGAACTTTCATTCTAAAATTGAAATATTTATTGACAAATGTACATTTGATTACACCTCAGAAATGTTTCTAGTTGTTTCTAGTCCACAATGAATTCCCTTGACAGAGCAATGCTGGCAAAAGGAACTATTTCCATGGGCACTATTTCACCCATGGGAAGAGTTTTTTAATCACCACCCCTGTGGTTGAGCCCCTTCCTTTCTCTTTGTGAGAAATCTGGGAGACTCACTCTAATGACTGAATTTGGTGGCTTTTCTCTGGTCTCTGGTCCCATCTCTCTTGTTTTGGTCTCCTCACCCCTGTTGTTTGGCCTCACCTCTTCCTTCCCTGCCTGTCCTGGAGCCTGTGGTCTTGAACTTCCAATATTATCCAGCATCACACTACACCAGTGCTTCTCAGAGTAGCAGCCTCAGCAACACCTGGTGGTGTAGGCAGAGTGATTAGGTTGCTTAGCAGTTGACCCCCATATAGGGAGAGTAGCCTGAATTATCCAGATAGGTCCAATGTAATCACAAAGGTCTTTAAATATGGAGGAGGCGGCAAGAACAGTCAGTGTTGGAGGGATGTGTTGGGAGAAAGAATCACCCGTCTATTGCCATCGCTGTCATTGAAGATGAAAGATAGGGACCATGACCCAAGAAATACAGATGGCCTTTAGATGCAGAAAGAAGCAAGAAAATGAATTCTCTCCTTGAGTCTCCAGAAAGCAGTGCAGCTCTGCAGACACCTTGATTTTAGCCCAGTGAGATCTAGTTTGGACTTAAAGTTCTGAATTTCAGGACTATAAAGTAATCAACTTGTGTTGTTTTAAGCCACTAAATTTGCTTTCTTACAGCAGCAATAGGAAGGCAACACATCTGGGAACTTCCAAGGAATAAAAATTCTAGGACTCTGCCATCCCCATCCTACTGCAGACCTACTATATCAGAAACTCTGGAGGTGGGCCCCAGGAATCTGTGTTCCAACAAGCCCCCTGGGGGATTTGGATGCACTTAAAATTTGAGAATCTCTGCCCTGAGACATTTGGTTTCCCTTAAGCGATCCATTGCTGGAGGCTGCTCGAATGGAGGAGCCAGCCGGCCAATGTCTGGAGCACTTTACAGAAGGAAAGAGGCTTCCTCCTTGAGACTTTGGAGAAAGGCAATATTCAGGCTGCTCTTTGTGTAATCCATAACTGTATCACAGGGGCTTTGAATATTCTAACGTTATTACGTACAATGATGAAAAATGTAGATTTTTTATTGAGATATAATTGACATAATATTAGTTTCAGGTGTACATCATAACGATTGGCTGTGTATGCTTTGAAATGCTCACCACAATTCACTGCCTCTGCCTCTGAGCTCTCCCTCTTCCCTCCCAGCTCCCTCCTCCGAGCCGCACCTGCTCTCCCTACCTGTGCTCTCGTAACGCTCTTGTCTCTGGTCTCGTTCACATTTGGCTCTCCATCTCTGTCGGCTCTTATCCTTCAGCCTTGTGAACATATCCCTGTGTTATTTTAAATACTCTGCTCCTGCCCTCTGACCTCTTCCCCTTCTCAAGCTATTGTGGTGTTGCTCTCTCCTTTTCTAGCCAAGCTTGTTGAAAGCACAGCCTTTACTTAGCGCCTCCCATTTACCTCTGTTGTCTTCAGCCTACCTTCTGCCCACATCTCATTATGATTGCTCTAGGAAGAAGTGCTCTCCAGATGCCCCAATTGCTGGATCTAACACAGGCTTATCAGCCTTAACTTATTTTACCTTTTTGAAATGTGGACACTATGATCCTTCTTGGCACTTTCTTCACGCCACCCTCCCTTGGTTTTCCTGACTGTCTTGGTGGTCTTTTTTGGCATATCCCGTAAGTGCTGGTGTTCCTCAGGGCAGCCTACAGCACACTCTCTTTAAAAAGCTTATGCAGTTTCATTGCAGCACTTCATCGCAGGGCTTTGACGGCTGACTCCCAGATCTGTATCTCCATTCTGAGTCTCTTCTCTGAGCGTCACACCTGTGTGTCTGCTAGACATCTCCACTTGGGTGTCTGCGGGCACTTCGAGCTAATGGGTTCAAAGTCAAAAGCACTGACTTCACTTTCTTTACACCTGTTTTTTTTAATCTGCAAAATGAAAAGTAGGATCAGGATAGTACTTTTCAAGCTATGGGTCATGACCTATTAGTGAGTCTGTGAAATAATTTAGAGGGTTGTGACTAGCATGAAAACAAATCAGCAAGCAAGTAAGCAAATGAGGAACTGACACACACACACAGGTTAGTTTACATTGCAATGTAAACTCCATGAGAGCAGCAGGATTCTTCTTCTTTTTTTAAAAAAATATATCTTTATTGATTTCAGAGAGAGGAAGGCGGAGAGAGAGAGAAACATCAATGATGAGAGTTGTCATTGATCCGCTGCCTCCTGCATGCCCCCAGCTGGGGATTGAGCCTGCAACTTGGGCATGTGCCCTGATGGGGAATCGAGCTGCGACCTCCTAAATCCTAGGTTGATGCTCAACCGCTGAGCCACGCCTGCTGGGAAGAGCAGCAAGGTTCTTTAAAAATTTTGTTCTGCTTACTTTTTTATCTCTACCATCTGGGACAGTGCTTGGCACACGTACCGACTCACAATATATTTGTGGAAAGGATGTGTATCAGTTGTGGCGTAAAATATATATCCTACTGTGGGTTGTGTCAGAAAGTTTGAAAGCTGTTGGATGACTTCTAATTTCCCTTTCAATTTAAAAATTATAAATATGTGATTTTATTTTTCTTTCAATGCTCAATTGTTTGGTTTTTACCAGTGGCCAAGGTCTGTGGCAGGACCTCTAGTGTTTTTGCTTGTGTGGTGAACATTAGACAGGTCTGAGTGGGAGGGAAAAGGAGTGGTATTTGGTAAGTGTGGTTGTGGAGATTCTGTGGAGTAGATGAAGTAGTGTCATCAGATGGCTGGGTGTGGACTGGCCACTGAGCTGGCTGGCTTAGCACAGCATTGTTGTCCCTAGCAAGGGACAGCATGAGGTTTGCGATGGCAGACTCTGCTCCTGTAACTTGTCAGCCAGCTTTTCAGGGAGAGATGTTTTAGGGACATCCATTAGTCTCTTTAACTTATCACAAGTGGACTTCTTTATTACAAAGGTAGCTGAATTGGTGTGTGCGAGACTTAAGGCCAAGAGCCAACAAAGGAGAAGTCAAAAAAGGATGTCCCATCCAGTGACTAATTTATTTAGCATACATTTATCTTACTAGGTCCCAGGCACTGGGTGAGGCTCTGAGGCTACAAGGTGAAGAAGACAGACAAAATCCCTGCCCACATAAACCTTTATTCTGGTGAAGGAGACAACAGACATACATTGGTGCACAGATTATTTCAGGTTCACAGGAGCCTCCTGCACAGAACAGTTTGGTTTTGCTTTGCCCCCCAATACAAAGAGGTTTAGAATTGGGAAAGACTGAGCTGTGTCCCAGATCACCTTGCAGACTGAGGCTTGTGAAATGGAAGACTGCATCAGCGTGCTTCTCCATGGACACTTTTAAAGCCTTTTAAAAAAATCAATGTAGACAACATCTTGGATCCTGCACTAATGGGAACTGCGGTTGAGAGTGGAGTTAGGGTGAGTGATAAAGAGAAGAGGGTGCACTCGGGGGGGTGGGATGAGGCAGCAGAGGAAGTGTGTTGCGATGGAGGGGAGACCAGAGGAGAGGCTGGAAGGCCCCTTGCTCAAACTAGGAAGCACCTGTAGAAAAGGAGATTCGCCTCATGTCTCTGTGTGTGATAAACTTCCCCAGGTGCCCAGGTGTGGCTCTGAAATGAGTTCAGGCGGAACAGCACCTCTGGGAAGCTGTATCCTTTTACGCCTGAGGGTGTCTAATGCACTTTTGGACAGGAGTCACGTCCAATCGATAGAAAACAACTTATGCACGGCATTATCTTAGTTGGGTGTATAATGAACGGCTACCCCTTCCCCTCTTCCTTCTTCATCTTCACTAATTGCACATGAAAAGCTGGTATAATGGCTCTAAG
The DNA here is from genome assembly GCF_054644295.1 of Miniopterus natalensis. NCBI lineage: Eukaryota > Metazoa > Chordata > Mammalia > Chiroptera > Miniopteridae > Miniopterus > Miniopterus natalensis. The sequence continues at coordinate 43,663,119 of NC_142092.1, read as the reverse complement.
GAATCTTCTTTTTCTGTTCCAGGAGCATAGTCTTACTGGTTGTGGTATATATTGATTATCCATTGCCTGCATATTTTGAAAGGGATTCCGGGCGGCCTGCAGTGGAGTGCCAGGTCTCCTCTCTGCTCCTCCAGAGCCAGTTTCTGCTTCTCTCGCCCACAAAGAAGACCTGAGTGATGACATTGGTACAGGAGCTACCGTGCCCTTTGGCTTTCAATTGGGTTTGATAGGAGGCCATGTGAATGAGAGAGTAAGTTCTGGGTATTTTTCCCCTGGCTCCTTCCCTGTGAGGTGGTCTTGGGGTGTTGGGTTCCTGACCCTGTAGTCACTGTTCTTCTGGAAGCCGCTACTCTATGTGACTCTCCAGTGGGCCCTGGTACCTGATTCCTCCCTCATCCTTTACAGCTGGTTGTGGGTGTGGGGGTGACAGTTCTGTTGCTCCTTACCTGGTTCCCGCTCTACCTCTGATGGAGCCCCATCTGCCCAACTCACACCCTTGCAAACAATCCCTTTGGAAAGGAAAGGAAACCTTGAAATAGTCTAAGTCGAGTGTGCCATCTGCTTCCTGTTGGGATTTTGGCAGATATGAATATCAAAACATAAACAAAGAGAAACACCATTAAACAAATGGAAAGGCACAGAGACGCAGAACTAGAGACTGAGATGAGCATAACATTTGTGCGTCTTTTCATGTGTTTTGGCCAAATGGATGTTTAATCCTATTTCATGAACTACCTGTTATGTCTGTTGCCCTTTTTAAAACTGGGTTGTTTGTCTTTTTGTTTATTTGCAGGAATGTCTTAAAAATATATTCTGGACATGAGTCTTGTCAGGTATAAGTATTTTGTCCAGATGCTGTAAGCAGATATTTCTTCCCAGCCTGTGGCTTACTGCCTCACTATCTTTATGATGTCCTTTGTCTAGCAGATATTCTTAATTTGAGGGAAGTTGGTTTTCACACTTTTAGTGTTCTATTTAAGAAAAATCTCTGCCTACTCTAGGATCATGATGATATTCTGATACTTTCTTCCAGGAGTTTATTGTTTTACTTTCACATTTATGCCCATCCAGATTGATCCATCTCAGATCGATTTTTTTCGAAACAGCTTTATTGAGATACAATTCACATACCATTAAATTTACTCATTTTAAGAGTACAATTCAATGATTTTTAAAAACAAATTTGCAGAGTTATGTAGCCATCTCCACAATCTAATTGTAGAACATTTCCATCACCCAGAAAAGAAAACTCGTGCCTATTTGCAGTCACGCCCCCTTCCCATGCCCAGCCCCAGGCAACCACTGATCGACTTTCTGTCTCTGTAGACTTGTCTTTTGAATTTGTGCGTGTGTGTGTGCACACGTGCATAAGGTTTAGTTATTTCATTTGGGCACAAACCTTAACTCTTAAGTTTTCTGGAAGACAGAGCAAGAGGAAATCTCCTTGCTTTGCATGGTCCTGGCTGGTTCCTGCCAGGACTATAATTCTATCCTTTTTCGGAAGAATTATTTGTATCAAGTCTTATCATAGGCATTGGGTAATATAATGGACATTGACTACATTCTGGCAAGAGGTAAAGACAATCTTGAATAGTCGTTTCTCTCATTGCCTTCCTCTGAGAGTTAAGGGATTATCTGTCACCCAGTTGAGATGAGTGAAGGCACTTCTCTGAGAAGCTACAATAATAAGGTTTGTGCCCAGCAATTTTCAACCTTTCCCGTCTCATGGCACACATAAACTAATTACTAAAATTCTGCAGCACACTGAAAAATATATTTTTGCTGATCTGACAAAAAAGGTATAACTTTGACTCATTCATACCGGACAGCTATTGTTGTGTTGGCTGTTGTTATTTTTTTTATTTGACAATCTAAGGGAAAAGAGGTCAGTGCCCCTGACGAAAGAGTCAGGCATCGCATGTTTTAAAAATTCTTATGGCACGCTGGTTGAGAATCTTGATCTAAATGAATACACTGGGAGAACCTAATGAAGCTAAGGGACAGACAGACAGTATGATTCTGCTAAATACCATGAGTCTGAAGTAGGCTTTCAGTGAGGGCAGGTCACAAATATTTTCACAGCTGGATTCTTTGTTGGGCGAGTGCCTGAAGTACTAAAAAGCTGTATTGTTTGTTTATTTAATTTACTTTACCTAATTTCCCCCCAGTTTTATTAAAACATGGTTAACAAATAAAAGTTGCATATATGTAAGGTGTACAATGTGATGTTTTGATATCCATGTACTTTGTGAAGTGATTACCACAATCAAGCTAATTAACATATCCACCATTCACATAGTGTTGTTGTGTGTGTGTGTGTGTGTGGTAACACTTAAGATCTACCCTCTTAGAAAAGTTCATGCTATCGTTACGGTATTGACGACAGTCAGCATGCTGTACGTTAGGTGTCCAGAACTTGTTCATGTAGTAACTGAAAGTTTGTACCCTCTGACCTGCACCTACCCATTTTCCCCGTTCTCAGCCCTGGTAACTGGCACTCTGCTCTGTGTTCCTATGAGTTCACCGTTTAGCTGTACTGTTTATTAAAGTAGGATCCATGTGCTGTGTCTGGCTACTGGACGGGCAGGTGGCAGAGCTGACATATTGTTGCGAACATTTAAGGGCCTGGTGTGTCCCTGTATTTCTGCCCCTTGGTGGCCAGCACACTTCTTTTTTGTGCATGGATGCCAGGGGGCTATGAGTAGGGCCAACATTCTCCACCGAAATGACCTTCTGTTCTGCTCTGGCAACTGGAAAAACAAATGGCTGGTTCTGTAGATTTCATAAGGTAAGAGAAAAATGATTTGGGGCCTATATAATTTTAAGAATTCTTACCACTTGGTCACCTCAAAAGATAGACTTATACTTTGGTACACTCAACAGGATCAGTTAATTTCAAAATATAGCTGTACATAGCTGAATGAATTGACTTGTTGGGTGGAGTTACTTATATCCCACTAAACACTGAAGACTGTCTGTTAATTGCAGTGATTTTATTTGGACCATATTTTGATGTTGAAATATCTGATAAAAGCTCACTTCTGTACATATACTGATTCCAGAAATGGTACAGATTTTGAAGAATCATGAATAACCTGAAATAAAATGTGAATGGATATCTTTGCTCATAGAAGATTTCTGTATATAGACTCAAAATTTGACATGGATAAATGAATGAGGTCAAAAACTGCATATTAATACTTACCCCTCTGTTATGAGATAAAATAATGTATAGTAGTGAGTTTTAGTGAAAGAGTTGTTTCTAAAACTGCTTACTTCTTATTTAACACATTAAGAAATTCAGGTTTGTGGTCCCCCCACCCCACCACCTCTCCACTCACCTAGACAAAAAGGCAACCTGGTTTTACAAAAGGATATTTGGCAGAGTAATCGTCTGTATTTTTGAGGCCTTTCCTCCCTCCCTTGAGTCACTGTTAGAGCAAGTTGTGAGTTGAATCATTTGGTGGGGACTGTGGCCTACCTTCTCCTTGGTCCTATAGGACCTGGCCTCCTTCCCTTCTCTGACCTCATCTACTTCTGCTCCCTTTGCTCACTCTGCTCCAGCCTCAGCCCAGCCACCCCTGACATCCCTCAGACCCATCTGACACTGCGGCCTTAGCACCTTTACCTCGCTTGTCCCCCCTCCTGGGATGCATTTCCCAAGTTCACCTCTATGATAATGCCTTCACGTCCTTCAAATCTTGCTCAGTGTCATCCAGCCAATGAGGCCTACTCTGACCATATTATTTAAAACTGTGATCTGCCTGCTTCCTTCCTCCTCCCCCACTTCTCTCCTCCCCATGCACTGCTGAGAAATTTCTGGACACATATAGGAGACAGCACGATGGAATGGAAGAAGGAATGTGGGCTTTGGAATGAAATCAAACTGGAGTTTGAAATTTGGCTGTTGAATCTTGGGGGAGCTCCTTAGTATTCTCTGCACCTCAGTATCCTTAAATGTAAAACGAGGTTACCTCACAGGATTGTTAGCTAGGATACTGTAGGTGAAGTACCCAGCAGGCCTCCATAAATAGAAACTTCCATCTCTCGACCCAATCCCCCCATGCATCAGTAGACACTGCTTCACACAACAAAATATTCCGAGAAGTCAGTCCCAGATGAGGATTAGTGCATTTGCACAGGGTGAACAAACTAGCATTAAAAAGTTGAATCTCTAATATATTAACTGAAATTATTATGGTTAGCCTCATCTTACCTACTCAAAAATGACTTGGTCAAAAGCCTGGGAGAGGAAATGACCTGCAGCCTTGGACACAGATGGGAATTGGCTGTTTAATTAGCCAGGTCTCTAATGGGCAGGTGATGCTACAGCCCTGGAGGAAGGTGAGAAGGTAAGGATTTTCACTCTTGCCCCAAATGCTTCTGAGGCATTCCAAGGAGGAGCTGTGTCATTAACAGTCATGTTCTGAAACACCCCAAGGGTCAGCAAAGGCACCATTTGCCTCTGGGGTCCAGGCATATGATATCTAATTCCAGTTACTAAGCAACTCACACACTGGGCTGGCCTGGCCTCATTATTCTGTCTGAGGTGGAGAGGAACATATACGTTGTTGTTAGAATTTACAGTTTTTTTGGTTCTTCTATTTGTGAAAGGAAAAATCCTGGTGAAAAATCAGTAAGACACAGAGACAACTTTATCCCCAGTGTGGTGATAACAAGATTAGGAGGGGTCTCACCTGGAGGGAAGCCTGTCAGTAGGAAATGGAGGGGTGGGTATCTGTCTATCACTTTCACACTTAGTCCACCAAATACTAGGAAACCTGTGTGAGAGATTCGTTGGTTGGGTAACACAGAGCTCACTGAAAAACAAGTGTTCTCCAAGTGTGCACCCAGCGTTTGAGGACCTGTGACTTGGTGGAAAGGGCAGAAGTGTTGGGTATAGAAGGAGTTGGAGTCTTAGGTTTAGCTCCTACTTGTTGTTTGAGCCTCTGTTTTCCCATCTGTATAGGGGGGATAGTAACAGTGGTACCCACCAAAGTGATTGTGGAGGACCGAATGAGCTAATACATATGACGTTTGCTGTTACTGAGAATTTGGATGGTTGTAATTGTATGCAAGGATGTGTTGTGCCCACTCTGAGGAGTCTCACATTCTCTTACAAAAGTTCTTGTCCCAACATGAGAGGATGCTGATAGAGATTTCCCGGTGCTGATGGAGAGTTTATATCCCCTTGGGGGAAGGCAGAAGTTGGGTGACAAGGCAGAGAGTGACAGCCAGAGAGCAATCAGCAGCTTAATAAGTGGGTGTCCAATGGAATGGAGTAGCTGTGGTACATTTACACAATGGGATACTACGCAGCCTTAAAAAGGAAGGAAATCTTATCTTTTGTGACAGCATGGATGGACCTGGAGATTATTATGCTAAATGAAATAAGCTAGAAAAGGCAAATAGGCATAAAGAAAAACTAAAAATAACCTGACTCTCCTCTCTCACAGATACCACCATCAACAGGTATATGTATATATAGGGTGTCCCAAAAAATGTGTACACACTTTGAATAATTATAAAGTCAGTGTTTATTAAAATATATTTCATTTTCAAAATGTAATAGAATCAGCTGTTAAAGTGCATATACTTTTGGGGGGACACCCTGTGTATAAATGCATGAGTTATATATATGCATGTGTGTAAAAGTAGGAATTTTACCAAAATCTTTTATACTACCTTACAATTTTTTTCATTTTATGTTGTCTTGAATATCTTTGCATGCTTTTTAATAGTGAAGCAGTTCTCACTGTTGTTCTTGTTCTTGAGTGTTTCTGTGCATTCTTATGGGTTTATACAGTAGCATCAGGCTCTGTGTTGTGCATCACTAAACAATGGGCCAAAATGTTCTTTGGGTATAAAGTGCTGGTGGATTGCATCTGATATTTTCCTTCCTTTTAGTTTCATTAAAAAAACACACCACCCTTGGCTTGGGTTGCTGTGTAGTCAGAAGAGATGTAAATATAACCAACATGTTTTTCCTCCTTTGTGCCTAATCACTTGAAGAAAAGGGGGAGTATAATAGTCGGGAACCCAGCCTACGCCTTTCAGTCTTTAAATATTTGTGATACATCATTTGTGTGTGTGTGTGTGTGTGTGTGTGTGCAGGAATCCCCCCAGCACACAGAGGGTTGTTTCAGGGACTGTGTGGGCTACAGGCCAGCTAATCGCCCGACTACTGAGATGAGAATCTTCTAGAATGACACTATTGAAGTCAAGCATCATGCCTTCACAGAGTGCAAATTATGGACCACACTGGCTTGGCCTTTTGCCAGAAGGAGAAGAGTTTGGGAGAAAAATATGCAGCTTGGAAGAATTAGGAATGGAGGTGGGTAGAAGTCAGACATTTCTAGAAGGTCATCATCACCCAAGTAAGGCTGGTGCTAGGGTTGTGGGCAGGAGCGAGTGACGATCTCTGTTCAGCTGTTCTCACAGGCCCTCATTTACAGTTAACAGTCAGTAATTTGTAGCTGCTATTCCTGTTGTGGTTGTCACTTTTGTCGTATTACTCACCACACTGGATTTTAACGTCCTGCGAGGTAGCCAGGTCTAGAGATGCACGTGCGGAGGGTAGAAGACATTCTGACTAACCTCTCCTCAGTGGGATCTCCTCCCTCTCTGACCAGCCCATTCCATTCCCAGTCTTCTCAACTTCTTCAGAATGCTTCTTGGACAAGCTACACTGAATATGCCAGTGACATGCATTGGACCATTTTAAAGTGCCCTTTAAAACCCATTCCCTCTGCAGTTCTGAGCACACGTGAGTGTTCAAGCACCCTGCTGCCTTGGTCTTTGCGGTTTCTTCTGCCTCCTCTGTCTTGTGGAGATTACTTCTTGCTGTAAATGAGGCTACCAACCTATGTATTAATAGGGGAGAGGGAGGGGTTGGGGAGGTAAAAGGTAAGGCCTTGTGGGTTTGGTGTTGAGGAGGGGATTTGGGGGCAAGAATTTTAACAGCACCTAGAGGTTACTAGAAAATTTGGAGACTAGAGGGCTTTGGAGAAATGTTAAATGGGTTAAACCTTGGGTTCTCTTTAATATTCCTTGAAAACTAATAATGAAGAATTGAAATCTTTTTGAGTACCTCTGATATTGACCTGCTCCTCTCTAAGAGTGTCGGAGGTATGCAAAGACTGAGTCACCTGGACTCCCGTGGATCCATCAGGGCTACAGGTGTACAATCTTCTCTTAAATTTCTCTCTCTGCCCTTGTTTAGTTTTTTTTCTTTCTTGGCCTAGGAGGAGGGTTTTACCCCCTACCTGAGCAAAGCCTAGCTGTGTAAATGGTTTTGAATTTCTTTGTAAACCATTCAACAGCTCTTGTTCTGGCTGCTTTATCTCACCGTCTGAGAGGAGCCAAGGGCTGCCCTGTCCGATAATTCTCAATACTGCTTTTGCCTCCAACGTGGGATATGTATACATCATGGGACCCTTCTTCCCAGAGGCGCTCAACATATGGGAGGACTGTGAAGGGCTTCTTAGCACGAGAGAAGAAAACATTTCGTTGAAATTTTAGAAAGAATTGGAATTGGGAAACTTCGAAATTATTCAGAGCTGAGGGTCTGGCAATGGTCCTAGAACCTGAAATAGGGAGAAGAAGAAAAAGGTGGGGAAGAAAGGATACTTTTGAGCACTGAGCAGTGGCAGAAACTGCTATAGTGAACTGACCCACCAGGTATGATTCCCAAGCATTGGGGCGGATCTGTGTGCTGGTCAGAAGAGAAATGACCCTGTGCCTGAGCACAGACACATAGGCGTCTTTTAGAATGAGAGCCATGGACCAAGGAGGGGTCCTGGAGGTGGAAGGCACCCAGGAGAAAACAAAGAGGAAGAGACGTTACCAGCTCCAAGCCACCTGCCTACTTCTTTGACTGTGACACGCCCTGAGAGGATCCCATTCGGGACCCAGGCCATGGAGTGGCCAACCAGCTCTGGCTGCTTCATCTTCTCAGGGATGCACAGTTTCTTTGTCTGCCTTCCTTAGGTCCTTTAACCTTCCCCTTGGTGCTGAAAGCCTCTTCTATGAGGGTTACAGTGTATTTCTGTCTTCTCAGAGTGTGTAGGGGCTACCATGGACTTGAGGTGGACATTGTGTTTTGACTGTCTACCAAAGGGACTGGCTGGGCTAGGCAGCCACTTGTGTCCTGCCTTTATTTTGTAGCCAGATGCTCGCTTTCAGGCAGTTGTTCCCCCCTCTCCCCCAAGTGAGTGTGTCTTCCTTTGGTAGTTGTTTTGTGATTTTCTGGTTTTTAGGTCACTGCTACAGTCATAGCCATACTCCTTTTTTCCCCCAACTTAATTAATATTTATCATGCACAAAAATGCCTTTAATCAGTCTAGCCTATATTTTTAATTATCTTAGCCATAATTTGCTGATTATTACAATATAATGGATGTGCATTTGGAATTAGGTACTTCTCTAAATCTTGGTTTTATTTTTCATATGTCTGAAAGTATTTGAAGAAAACAAATCACAGCAACTCTTAATTTGTGTGAGAACCATAGATGCAACCATGAGGGGTCCCCATATTCTTGTTTTACTTTACTCCCCATTTAAGCAGTTCTAGTATTCTTTATTTCCTCACTGTCTCAGAAGGATGCAACTTTCTGAATTTCCGTCACAGCCAAATTCAAATACTGGTTACTGTCTGCAATGGGAAGGAACAGTTAACAAAGCAGTATATCACGTGCTATTTAAAATCCAATTATAAAAGCTAATTATTTTCTAAAGAGATGCTCTGTTTTGGTTAAAGCTGTGCTGCCTTCCATAACAGAATGTATGAATTTACACAAGTATGCTTGAACTATTTTAGCAGAGATTAAACAGAACATTTTAACACTGTTCAATCAAGCCAGTCTTTCTTAAATTAACGAATACTTGTCCTTCACAATAGAAGCAGAAGTACTTAGTTCACCAATTTCTCACCACTATTTTTTGTTCTTCTGCCCATGAAGGTGAATGTATTGAAGCCCTTAGTTCATACAAGAAATGTGTGAGTTACATGTGCATCCGTGGAGGCCACTGCTTCTCAAGAGCAACTCCTGCGAGCATAAGGAGACAGGCAACAGGGCCCTTTGAACCGGAACCTTTATTATCAGAGAGGCCTGGCAGCCTCACTTCTCTTATAGAGGGCTCCTCGGGGCATAGTGCCAACCCCGGAATGAACTGTTCCCAGCCTCCTGGGCCTGTGCTTCTGATTCTGACTATTGCCTGTTCCCCTCATCCCAGTGATCCTCCCTAAAGTCCTTGGTCTGCGTCAGGGCCTCCTCCTGCCCACCCATCCTAGCACCTCAGTGGCTGCACAGCCTCACAGGGCAACTCACAGTGTCTGCTGAGGGCTTTTCCTGGCTGCCAGGATGCTCCCAATCACGTTAAGGGAAAACTCTTTCAAGGAACTGTTTCGAAAGCCACTAGCTTGCCTCAGATGAGGGCTGAAAACTCAGATTCCTCCAGGGATTGGGGAGGTGTGGGGAATGGAAGAGATGGAAAATGTGGGGTGGATGGGAATGTGGAAGGCCGCACAGTTCACGCTGCGTAAGAGGGTAGCTGGGACTGAGCTCCCACAGACAGCAGAGAGGACAACAGCTGGGACTGAGCTCCCACAGACTTTATGGTCCAGCTTCCAGACCCTCCAGCTTTTCAAGAGCAGCCAGCACCCAGATCTTATGTGCAGTCTCCCAACCTAAAAATACAGAAACACTGCTTGGCTCGAGCAGAACTTGTTGGTAGGTGGACTGAGCTCGGGTTCGTTAGTCCACAGCCTCTGTGATTTGTTTCACACTGTCGTCCTCTCTGCTGCCTCCACACTGATTCTTCTCTCCTGAGTAATGAGTACTGGCTGCAACAACAAGGAATTTCTTTGGCATCCCTGAAAGTTCACAGTTGAGGTGAAGTCCATGATTGAGAGTCTGGAGATGCAAATTCCATTTCCCGGTCAATAGCTCGGCTCCCTCCTGTGTCGGCTCCATCCTCAAGCAGGTTTCAAGGTGGCTGCCTCAGTCCCAGACCTCACGCCTCTGAATAACAACGACCAGAGGAAAGAGAAGATCTTTTCCTGAGGCTCTTTCAGAGTAAAGAGCCATCCAGAAACCCCAGCCAGTTGCTCCTCGTGTCTCATTGGCCTAAACTGGGTCATGTGTTCTGTCCTGAACCAATCAGATAAGGGGCCGGGATTACCCTTATACCAGCCAAGCCTGAGCCCTGGAGGTGGGTTGGCTTATAATTTCCTGAGGCTCATGGATTTTGCATGCCCCTGTGTGTGGCTGTGTGGATGTGTTATGTGTCTTACACACATGTGCATCCCTGAACAAAATCTGGGTTCTATGAACACAGAAGGTTGTATGGATGCCGGGCAATCTACTGTAATTTGGTTTGTATTTTATAAAACTGCCTTTCTCAGGCCTGGTGTTGCAGTATAGAACCCAGAGCTACTTCCTGCCAGTGTTCATATTCTTGCAACTGGGCCAATTGATACTGCTCCCAAATCCACATATTGATTTTTTCCATCTCCACATGGAGACTGGAGGCAGACAGGCAAATGTGAGTTTGTACAACAGCTTGGGCATGGGCTTGACACACTTACAAACAAATAACATTTCTGAGTCCATTTAAAAAATCTGTAACATGGGGAGAATATAATTACCTCAGTGGGTTGTCAGGAGATTGAATGCAAAGCACGTAATACAGCTCTTGGTGTACAGTAAGTGATTAATAAATAGTAATTTTCATGATTATGTTTATATCTTCATTTCTGAAGGTGGCTATTTAAACACTAAACCTGGGTTTATGGCAATGCATTAAGTATCTGGGGTTGGTACTCTTTTTATCACTTAACCAATATCCAAAAGGCAGCAAAGTGTCTTGGCTTAGAGTTTAAGGAAGTGAGGATTGAAACCTGTCTTACGTTTTCAGTGATGACAAGCTATGCTGACTTAACCAATTGATTTTTCTTGCTCTTTTTCTTTAAGCACAAATATGGGATTTTAACTTTGCCACTGAACTGGGGAGTTGAAGTAAATGCATTATCAGCAATTGGCTGCAAAAGGAATTAAGCAAAGGAATCAAGTTCTTTAGCTTTCTGTTCACTTTTTCTTCCACAAAGGCCAATTCTGGGAGGTGACTACTGTTCCTCTCAACTCCCTTGTGTCTAGAAGGGTCTGTGAAATTGAAGACAATGATTTAAGGTTCAGATTTTCTTAATATTAGTGGTCACTTACATTGGTATAGTGCTTTGCAGTTTATAAAATGCTTTCACATTTTACAAACCACAGGATTTTAAAGCTTGTGAGATTATAAATTGTGTTTTGCTCACTGTTTATCTCTAATCTTTATCCCAATGCTTGGTGCTCATAGTGCACTACAAGTGGTGGGGACCAGTATAGGGACAGGTGTATAACTGTGTGTGGTAAACAAATTGTTCTTTTCAACCATGCCAGTACATTTCTGAGACTAGGTGACCTCATTTAGAGACACCATCAAAAGTTCATACCTAAGGCACTTTCCTGAGACATGGATCATAAAGTCCTTCTGAGGCCCTGCTCACATATTTATGTCCCACTCTTTTTCACATCTGTGAAATATTATGATTAATAAAACAAAACTTAGGTAACAGCTCTAAAGAATTTATATTAGCTGCTTCATTTCTTTTCCGTGTTCAGTTGGTATTGAAACTGCTATCTTGTGAGGGAATCAACAGAATTTTGACATGAAAAAGAAGTCCTTGTAATTGAAATCTTCTCCACATAGACCTTGAAGGATTTAGGTGAAAGTTGGCTAATTCTACTATGTTTGAAGAATCTCCAATACCAGGACATTGCCTGAGGCTTACTGCTTGTTCCCAGACCCCATGTTTTCCATGAGAAAAAAGCAATGCTGTGCTTACTCATTCAGTGACATCCAGTGTGCCAGGCACTGACTTAGGCAGCAGGACAGGGTGGTGGACAATGGCTTCCACCCTCAGGAACCTCAGGAGGAAGCAAGTGGAGGGTTTGGGTCAGTTCACTAGAGGTCTAGGGGTGAGGGGTGGAGGTTAGAACCAGTGTTCTCCTCCAAGCCCCTCCCCTGCAATGAGACGTGTGGGGCTGGCAGCTGGACTTCTGACTCTCACACACCTGGCCCTGAACAAGCACAACTAACCTTGGGATTGAGCCTGGGTGACCTTTGGTTTAGTGTAAGAGCTAGGTTTAGTGTGCATAAATGCTAATAATAAGAACTTCAGTGGCTTAAGAACATTGTCCAGGTTTCCAGGCAGGAGTGGAGCAGAGCAGAATGTGAGGCCGTAGGCTGGCTTCCTTGGCACGAAGCAGAGACACGAAGCGTCTCAGGATGACGAGGCTGGCTGGCAGCCTGCAGGTGCAGGGGACGTTAGTGTTCTCAAGTCTGGGAAAGACTTTGATTTTTCTGAGTTGAAGCATAGATAATTCTAAGGGAAAATGGGATTTATTTTTCTAGTGACTTCTGGAGACAGGTACCACTTTTGCACTTCTCCAAGGTCAAGGTAGTTTCCCTAGATCAGTGCTGCTCAAACTTGAATGAGCACGTGACTACCTGGAGGCTCTGGCTAAGATGCAGGTTAGGTTCAGCATACAGTGGGAGCAGCTCACCACAGTAAATCCTGCAGAAAGCTTGGCAGCCCATCATCAAATGATGAGCTCGTGTTATGCCCAGTGATGTGATCCTGCAGCAGCCCCTTAAAAATGGATGGGTTACAGCATAAATCTCTAAAAGGAACTAAATCCATTGATTATCTGCTGGGCACTGGCTTTAGCTGTCATTAGATGTAGTTGGTCATTTGGGCTTAAAAACAATTATAGACATTTAAAAACAAATTCCATTTTGATGTTTTGTTACTTTTGAGCTACATCAAATGGGCTCTCTCAGAAAGGAAATAAAGGCTCAAATTTCATTAGAAATTAAACTCAAAATGATTTCAGGAAAATTGAAGCCCCATATCAAATGTGGGTTTAAAAGGCCCAATCTTTCATCCAATGCAGTGCATCCCAGGGTAGCAAGTGGCTTTTTTATCAATTTCCCAAGCTCATGGTACTTTCTAATGAAAAGATAATCATGTAACATAGACCAAACTGATCTTCCAAAATCACTTTTAGTGGATTTGGAAGAGAGGCCTGTGGAGTGTTTCTTCATTTATTTTTATGGGTCACATTCCATGGGCCTGTCAGCGACTTTGATTGAAGCAGAAATTTATCTTATCAAATATCCTGATGAGGACTTAGAAAGGTCTTTGCTGTTAAAAGGGTTTTGTTGTAATGGTATTTATCTTAATCAGATTTGGCTGACACATCACTCATAGAATTTTAGAAGGAAAAATAATCTAACCAACTTAGAAATCATCTAGTCTAACCTACTTATTTTACTGCCGGGGAGTTTGCCAAGATCACCTGGGCCTGTCTTTGAATCCCAGTCCTGGGCTCTCCCGTCTTCCACAGTGCATTTCTGTGTTGATTTATGGATGTCATAGGATGGCTGTGAGGCATGTTCTGTCTGATACCATTCATTTCATTTCTCTGTCATCCAGACCCTGCCTTCTAGCAGACTCCCAATGGACTCACCAGTGCTCCAGGGAGAGGAAATGGCATGGTAGGAGCCTGGATCCTACAATTCTGTGTTCTTGGTCAAATCCTACTTTGTTCTGCACATGTTGTGTGACTTTGGGTGAGCCACTGAGCCTGTCTGTGCCTCAGTTTCTTCAGATGTGAAATGGGGACCTTCCTCACAGTATAGTGGGAATTGAATGAATAAATACCTACAGAGCAATTGGAGCAAACAGGTGCATGGTATGTGGATTTGCAAACTATGGGTTTCCACTTGGTATTGAGTTGTGAAATCAGTGTTCTGAATCGTAAAGAGCATTAGAAAATCAAATGGCATATAACAGAATAAAATAGAACAAATTAGAGTGCATTGCATTTATGTTCCTGTGTGTGTGTTTGATGGCTCACAGTGTGAAATATGTATCTCACAGTAGATTGTAGTTCAGAGTTCTGAAGCTAGGGATGGAGTGAGTGAATCCATTTCCCTAAGCCCAGTCTTATCAGGGTGCAAAGGCATATTTTAGCATGAATGCACAAGGTCAGCTCTGGCTGAAACTTCAATGTGCTTCCTTTGCAGAGGGAAACCAAAGGGCAGTTTCTTATTGACCACATCTGCAACTACTACAGCTTGCTGGAGAAGGACTACTTTGGCATTCGTTATGTGGACCCAGAGAAGCAGCGGGTAAGAGCTGACCTCTGTCTAGACCCATTTGGGGGAGTCACTCAGGCTCTGGGGTGCCGAAGAGGTTCCTCTCAGAACGATCATGATGCACTCTTGTTCTCATGGTTATGGATGGTTCCTGACCACATGAAACCAACCAGCCTGGGGGGTGTGCATGAGCGCATGTGTGTGTGTCTGTGCATGCGTGTGCAAGAGTCTGGCATTGTTCCCACTGGGCTGAGTGGGGCAAGAGAAGGGAACACTTACCTTAGGCTTTCCAGAAGTTACTCCCACCTGGTTGAATACAAAATGTTTCTGTGCCCTTTGAACCCAAAGTTTGCCAAAGTTCTTCAAACAATGACTACATAAAATCTCATTGTAGAGAAAATCCACTCCTCATTATAAAAAGCTGCTGGTACACAGGAGAACAGGGCAATGACTGCTTCATGGGTACAAGGTTTTCTTCTGGGGAAATGAAAATGTTTGGAACTTGATATGGGTGGTGGTTATACAACACTGTGAATATACTAAATGCCACTGAAATGTACACTTTAAAATGGTTAATTTTGTGTTATGTGAATGCCACTTCAATTTTAAAAATTTTTGGCAGGTGAAGGGTTAAGATGCTTTGAAAGCTACGCCTTGGACACCACTAAATTTGTCAGCCTCCATTGTATTCCTGCTCTTGGACACACCTATCCTTTCTGGTCTCTGTTGGTGTTTAAGAGCGAGCAAGGGAAACTTGCCTTTTGAGCTGGTGTACCAGCTTAATTGTGTTCAGGTATGGCATATGTCAGAGTCACAGTGATATATGTCCCTCACATCCAAAAGGCCCCAAGAATCTTCATCCCAGCTCCCACCACCTGAGATTTCCCATTCCGCAACCCCTCTGTGGGTCCCAGGTGTGGGTTAAGAAGTCCTATATCTGCTTCTAACCCTGCCCCACTGCCAGGCAGGGCAATGTGTGAAAGGCTCAGCTAGGGGGTAGGGTCAGGGATAGGGGGACGGGGCCCCTCAGACTTCTTTAATTTTCTTTCTTACCAGTGTTCCTGGTCACCTTCCTGTCCCCTTTCCCCTCCATAGAACACCATCTGGTTCTTGATTTTGTGACTACTGACCTAACACAATGAGGAGAAGCATTGTGTGTTTTTTTTCTTTTTCTTTTTTTGTAAAGGAGACTGAGGAATAGATTAGATTTTCTTCTGAAACATGGAGAATCTTACTAGGCTCTTGGAGTCTAGCAGGACCTAATTTTCTAGACAGGGACACAATGTAGTGGCTCAGAAGAAGGAAGTTTTGGTTTCCTGTAGCTCTTGCAGGAGCCATTTAGGGCCAGCCATTTACCTGAGTGAGAGGAAGGCACTGATGAAGATGTAGGGTTCACATGAGGTCACAGAGGGGATTTGTGTGGCATTTACTACCGATTAACTGTGGTTTCCAGACCTGGCCCTGCAACAAAATCCCCTTAGGTGTTTGCTAAACGCGATTAGTGTGGACACTATTCTAGACCTTCTGATTCAGAATCCTGGGTCTAGGGCCAGGAACATTATTCTAATACATTCTGCTTCTACTTTTGATAAAGCCATTCCAGCTTTGGTCTTCTGTCAGTGTTGGGGACCATGGCATAAAGACATCCATAGACATGACTTCATATGGCCTATGAAGGTATTACCCTTGTATGCAAAGAGAAACAGGCTCAAAGACGTTACTCGCCTAAGGTCTCACAGCTAGTAAGTGATGGAGTATTTGAGTTTAGGATTATAGTTTAAACTCTAATCCCTGTATGTTGAACAGATTCTGTGGACTATATTAATCATCTAACCACCCCTGAAAAATCATTTGCATGTGTGTGTGTATGTGCAAAATTCCATTTTAAATCCTAAATAGCCAACCTATAGAAGTCATTCTAATTACCATTAGTTGAACATATATCATGTGCCAGGAATTGTACTCATATGGTCTCTAGTCTTCCCCAAAACACTGCAAAGAAGAGGAAAACCAAGGTGCAGAAAGAGTCAGTGGCTTGCCTAAGGCCACATGGCTAGTAATTGTTGGTGGAAGGATGGGATCTGAATCCACATTTTTTTCCATTTCATCTCCCACATGGAAATTTGAAACACAGTTGAGATCAGGATCTGTAACCCTTTTCTGTAAAGGACCATATTGAAAATATTTTCAGCTTTGTGACCCACACAACCTCTGTCATAATTACTCAATTATTCTTTCAATTATGGAAAGCAGCCAGAGATAATATCTAAAGTAATGGATGTGGCTGCGTTCCAAAAAAAACACCCTTTTTTTCCAGTAAAAGTATTTTACAAAAAAATAGGCAATTGGCCATGGTTTGCTGACCCATTGCCTAGACAATAGCTGGAAACGACTTAAATGCATTAGCCTTTTTCATTTCTCTTAACTCTCTCACTGGGGAGATATTGGATAAAACATTAAGAGAAGTGTTTAGAATTAGAATCAGAGATATCAATATAAACTCATGATTTTTTCAAAAATTGCATAGATATAGAAATAAATGTAGATGTGTATATATACGGCCTAGTACACATACATTTATTTATAGGTTCTGTCCACTGAGATGGTCTAGAAGCAATGACATCACAGTAGCAATGAGCACACCTAGCCCCTAGAACTTGGTTTCTAATACCATTCTCCAATGAAAAGAATAGTGCTCATTGCAGAAACGGCTGATTCTAGGGCTGAGATAGGGAAATCACAAGGTGAATCTGAAGCATCTTCTGGTGCCAGAAAGTTCGGAAGTGCTCATAAAGCTAAAAGATGGGGCCCTAGGAAAGGCTCAGAGCCAACCTGAAAGAACTTTCAATGGCCCAAACTGGAACAGTAGGAGCGGCAAAAATAAATAATATCCCCTGCATCATACAGTTATTATATTTATAGCCTTTTGATTTTGAGGCTACAATGTGAGTGTAGCTTCCGCATGGGTTTCTGAGCAGTTGCTGTGTGAAAGTGCATGGACTGTGTACTCTGAAAGATGCTTGGACTATGCACTCAGAAAGATGTGAATTAAATCACATCGCTGCCAGTTAATAAGCTGTGTGATGTTGATCAAGTTTCTGAGCCTCTCTGACTGTGTCCTGATTGTTAAAACAGATAACAATACCTACATGTAGGGTTGATGTGGGAATTAGAGATAAGGTATGCAAATGCTTACCATGATGTATACTGAGCACATGGTTTGTATTATTTTTATTACTGATTACTGGTATTGCTATGTATTGGCTAGGTGAGGCAGTGGTGTGATGAAATAAGGCCATGATTAGCAAGTTAAAACCTAGAAATGCTAATAACTTCTTTTAAGGCAGGGTAGCCATTATTATGACCTTCAGGAAGAGATGAGGGAAAGTGAGCCTTGGATAATTAGAAGAATGGGCTCCAAGGAATAGACACTCCGATATGGGAGTTTTAAGCAAAGATTAATTGACCAGCATTGGTTTTTTTTTTTTTTTGTCTTGTTTGTTTTTTCTCTTTGTTTTGTTTTGTTTTTAGCAGCTCCTAAACTTCTTCTCAATGGAAAATAAACCCAATGAATTATTTGGATAGAAAGCTAATCAACAGAGAAAATCAAGTTAGTTAGAAAAGTTGAGGTGGAACTTACCTCTGCCGTGGGAGTTGGTGGTTTGCCTACAACTCTTCACAACTTGGTTTATGGGAGCCCACTGCAGAATATTAAATACTTAGCACTATTGCATTTGGAACACCGTATGTTCGACAAGATGTCTCGTGCCCCATGTGCTCTGTGAGTGGTAAGGACTAGGTCAGTAAATGATGACTATCTTTTTCTGTTTTAATGGTAAGGGCCCAGAATTTCCATTAATTTAAAATTTGAGATGGGGAGGGGCAGGCTGAATAAAAATGGTCCATAAAAATCCCCTTGAGTTTCCATCACATTTGTCTTCTGAAGAGCTCATACCATCTTAGTTGTATATGATTAGGGAAAAGGTGTGTGCTATTGTCTTCATTTTACTGATAGAGAAGGTTGGGACTCTAATAAGGTGAGAAGTCTTGGAAGAAATAATTCAGGAATTAGAAGTTAGTACATGACTTAAGTCCAGCTATTTTTTCTTAAATGTAGCATAGTCTTTTTATTACTTCTGCTCAGGTGTTTGGGTAACTTCTTTTTGGAAAGCTGAAGTTTTGAAATTGTTGAATTTCATAATTCCAAGTTCCTATGGCTATGCTTTGAACTACCCATTGCCCTGAATTTTCTTTCTTGTTCTCTCTCTCTTTCCTTTTTCCCCCGACTCAGCTGGGGAAGTT
The DNA here is from genome assembly GCF_054644295.1 of Miniopterus natalensis. Lineage (NCBI taxonomy): Eukaryota > Metazoa > Chordata > Mammalia > Chiroptera > Miniopteridae > Miniopterus > Miniopterus natalensis. The sequence goes on along the minus strand of NC_142092.1, from coordinate 43,644,612 downwards.
ACCTTAGAACTGAGGACCCCACCCCCAGCCCAGCCACAGGAGGACTGACTTGGTTATAGGTGGTTGGTTACAGTCTGCAGGCAGATTGGACCCAGTGCTTTTTTTTTTTTTTAAAATATGTTTTTATTGATTTCAAAGAGAAGGGAGAGGGAGAGAGAGATGGAAAAATCAGTAATGAGAGAGAGTCATGGATTGGCTGCCTCTCACACACCCCCTACTGGGGATCCAGCCTGCAACCCGGGCATATGCCCTGACTGGGAATTGAATGGTGACCTCCTGGTTCATGGGTTTGTGCTCAACCACTGAGCCACACAGGCCAAGCTGGACCCAGTGCTTTTGATTTTAACTTTCCCATTTCTAAGCATTTGTTTAACCCACTTACATCAGTGTCATCCTGACTCATACTTAAAGGCAACAAAATCACTTTGGAGATCCACACCTATGGGGCAATCTCTTCAAGCGCCTGTGTTAGGGCATTGGGTGTCATGCGGCCATCAGACATGCTTTCTGGTAGGACGACCTGGGAAATCACGGATGCAAGTATATGCTGACCCCTGTTGACTCCCTCCCCCAAATATAATTACAGCCCCGAGGTTTTTATGCTGGTAGCCAGAAAGGACAAGCAAGTCTATCAGTGGGTTTATTAATAATGGGAAAAGACCTTTTCCTTGTTAGAGCAATTTGCTCTTTCTAGAGGTACCTGGGGAAAGACCTGGAGTGGAATAAAAACAGGTCCAGTGATTTGAGGCTTCATTCTGGGGATAGTGCCAAGAAGCCAGACAGCATTATTTCCCACCAGCTGTTCCTGCCATTGAAAGGCTGCTTCCTGCTCCCGGGGACAGTTGCTTCACAGATGCTTGTCACTAGGGATGAGAGTGGTATCTCAGATTTAGGGCAGCCCTGCACTGTAGAGAAGGGTTGTGCTGCTGCCTCAAGTTACTGGTCACGAATTTGTCTGCTTGATGAGTCCTCTTTTGTTTTTAAATTTCAGGAGGTGTTAAAAAAATCAAGACTGCTTAGATACCTGTTTGGGGAGGGGTATGGACCAGCAACTGGCTTTGTGGGGAAAGAGTCTGGGCACTCAGGTTACAAGGAACAAAGCACTATCACAATAGCTTGAAAATTGGATGTACTGTCTAGTGGTTCAATTGTGGCCCAAGGTATGAACGCTGACAGATTGGGGGAAATTGTCATATTCCTTCAGCAGAAAGCAGAATTTGGTGCTTAACTAAAATGACTGCTCATAATTGACTCTGTCTACACCCATGCCCTTGCCTGGACAGGATGGGATTCCTGATACAGACAGGTTGCACTCTAGAGTCATGTAGCCAACTGGGATGTCACAATTTTAGTGGAGGGAGGAACAAACTCAAGAACTGGTTGTCATACTTGGGACAAAAGACAGACATAGGAATAAGTGGGGCTGAGAAAATGCCATTTTATCCCTGTTTGAGTTAGGGAAAAACAAGAGGATATCCACAGGTAGGATAATCTTCCTTCTTGGTGCTGAGAGCCTCCTGGGCTTGGATTAGATGACAGAAATGAATTAGGGAGATAGGGCTAAGTACCATCATTAGTGAGAGAAGCACTAGCTGGAGGCCTCCAGCAGTCAGGAATATCAGAGCTGACCGGAGACTAGCAGGTTTGGAAGTTTCAAGATAGCTTTATAGACAATTTTCAAGTCAAGCTGGAAAAAAAGACTAGAATATAACTATGATGTATAACTTGGAGGATTATAAGCAGATTAGGTTAGGAAATGACAGTCTGAAGCAGACTTCTATTTCTTTTCACCCATGCTCCAGCAGATCTTTCAAAGGTTCAGTTGTAATTGTGTGTTCTGTGCAGGGAGGGTAACAATGAGCATCTTAGCTTGGGCTGCCAAGAGAAAGCACCGTAGACTGGGCAGCTGGAGCAGGACACTTATTTCTCACATTTCTGGAAGGTGAGAAGTCCAAGATCAAAGTGTTGACAGATTTGTTTTCGGTAAGGACTCTTTCTGGCTTGCAGATGTCTGCCTTCTCCCTGTGTCCTCCTCACATGGCATTGGGGCAAGGAGGTGGGGTAGGAAGCAAGTGCTTGTACTCTGGTCTCTCTTCCTCTTCTTGAAAGGGCACTAATCCCATCATAGAGTCCCCACCCTCATGACTTCTTTTAAACCTAATTACCTTCCAAAGACCCCCAACTCCAAATACTATCACACTGGAGGTTTGGGCTTCCACATGTGAATTTCGGAGGAGATCACAAACATTCGGTCCATATTAAGGAGTGAGAGTTTTAGGTATCTATTGCTGTGTAACAAATCTCCCCAGAACTCAGTGGCTCAAAACAACACAATTTTTTGTATCTCAGGATTTTATGGGTCAGGAATTTGAGCAGGGCTCAGCTGGGTAATTACTCTGCTCCAAATGGTATTGACTGGGCTCACTAAATAATAGCCAGTTGGTGACTAGCCTGGTCTGGGGGTCCAGCACGTCTTCAGATGCCTGGTGCCTTGATGGGGATGGTTGATAGTGGGGCATGGGGGTGGAGGCTCCCTGTGCATGTGGTTTTAGAGCCTTTCTACACGGCCTCTCCAGCAGGGTGTCTGAATTTCTTACATGCCACTTTGGGCTCCAAGTGAAATGGAACCACTTGCCAAATAAACTGTAAAAAGAGAGTGGGTTTTAAGGGGAGGTGGTAAGTTTTGGGCATGTTGAGTTTGAGATGTCTGTGAGATGCTGAGGTGGAGATGTTAGTGGATCTGAAGCTTAATGAAGAGGGTTAGGCCACAGGGAGAGATTTGGGAGCCCCTGAGGCCGTCACTAGTGCAAAGCCCTGAGAATAGTTCTCAGAGATGAGGGAGAGAGTGAGAGGAGAATATGAAAACTAAACAACATCCATATTTTAAAGGATGGTCCAGAAGGAGAAACCTGCAAAGGAGACTGACCAGGACCATACACAGAAGGAAGAATAGAGTGAGGAGAGAGAGATTCTGGAAGCAAGGGTAGTTATACACTTAATAAAGGGGAATGGCTCCAGTTTCAAACATTTGGAAGGAAGGAGGGTCAGAGGACACTATTGCCAAGAGCTTTGACACCAGGAAGACCAGGACGAATCCAGTTCCTGTTGCCTGCTGGTTGTATAACTTTGAGCAAGCTCTTTAACTTAGGCCTCAATTTTTTAATCTGAAAAAATGGGGATACTATCAGTACCTGTGCCATAGGTTTGTTCTTTAAATGCATTAGTCCATATTATCAACATACACCACTGGTCTCTTTACTATTCCATGCTTTAAGAGTTTGTGGAGTCAGTGGATCTAGCAACCAGGAGATCTTTGACCTTAGAACAGTTTGGTGACAATGTTAAATTTATATGGCTTGACAACAAATGTCACAGAGTGGTAAATTCCACTGTAACAAGCTTGAAGGAATTGCATCATTTCCTTTATGATTGCATTTGGTATCCTATTGTACTTTAAAATAAACAGCAGTGACTGTTTTTATAACCTCTGTTGCATTTTTTGACTACTATTTTTTTCTTTAAGTGCAAATTAAGGATTTCTTGGATGTAGAGCAGGTGTTTGAACACAAGTGTCAGGTTGCTGTCCTCCCCATATGTTTTTACAAATGAAGTTTTACTGGAACGCAGCTACTTCTGTTTGTTTATGCATTACCTGTGGCTGCTTTCGTGCACCAGTGGCAGAGTTGAGTAGTTCTGACAGATCATGTGGACCACAAAGCCTAAAACATTTACTGTCTGGTCTTTTAGGAAAAAAATGGTGCTTATGCTTTCCTAGGCTTTCTGTTTCTGCCTGTCTCTTACAGTGTTTCTCCTGGCTGTTACTTCTAGGTTGCTCATCACTGACAACCTAGAATACAAAAGCAGTTTTGACTGAAGGAGCAAAAATCACTACACAGAAGCAATGAAGGGGTTGTTGGGATTTTTTTTTGTTGTTTTTTTTTTTTACATAGATTAATTTACAAAAGGACAAATAACTTTTCTGTGTACGTGATCTATAGATGTTGTTGTTGCTGTGTGTAATAGGTTTTATTGAAACTGGAGTGGAAACCATGGTTACTGTAGCTACCTAACTAGGGCCTAGTTCTGACTGTTCTACCCAGAGCACTGTTAAGGCTGCATTCATTCTGGTGGCATTCTTAGTTTCCCCAGTGAAGGCCAGAGGGCCCAGAAACGGCATAAACTGGCTAGATGATGCAAAGACTGTTACTCTGAGGCTTTACCAGGTGAGATGTGAGAGTCAGGCCATCTTTCCAGGGCTTTCTGAGAAGCGGTTGGATTTTAGATCTGGTAACTCCAAAGGGAAAAAACAATCTTTATTTGGGAGGAGGCACATTCATGATTGTTTAAAGCCCCATTGGTTATTTAATACACCTCTCTGGGCTACAGATTACTCTTGTCTAGGATGCCAAGGGTCTTGAGAAAGATAGCAGAGAGGTGTGTAATTTATTCTATAATCATAGGCTAAATCAGTTTCAACAGAAGCCCAACATTTTTTTTTTTTTAATATGTATGATTTTTATTTTTGTTTAAAGTATTACAGATGTCCCTTTTTCTCCCCAATGACCCATTCCCCCCGTTCCTTCCCCCTCCCCAGTCACTCTCCCCATCATTGTCCGTGTCCTTGGGTTGTGCATATATGAATATAAATTCTTTGGTTACTCTCTCCCGCTCCCCCCCCCCCCCCGACATTTTGTCAGTCTCAACTATGAGAAGCCCAACATTTGAAGATAACTTATATTGTTTACTTTTGGGAGCTTGTGTATGTATGTGTGTGTGTGCATGTGTGCACAGCTACTGAATTAAAAATCAATCTACTTAGTCACCAATAATTACCACTTCACGCCCACCTTCCTTTTCCTCAAACAAGCCAAAATTAGAAAGTACAAAATAACTGCACTATGTCTCTGAAAGGGCAGAGAAAAATGATCTCTCAGGGCTAAGTTCCGCTGGGCCGAGCAAAATTAAAAAGGAAGAAACATTTACTGGCAATGTTTTCATCCTTCAGGGCCATAGAATGTGGAAGATGAGAGCTGAAGGAATCATAGGGCCCCCTGTCCCCCAAGATCACAGATAAGGAAATCAGGGCCTGGAGGCTTTATCATCGCTCTGCTTTCCACCCCTTTGTGTGGCTTCCTTCCATTCCTCTTTTTCTTCAAGCTGCTGTCAATCAAAATACATTTGTCCTAAGTGCCTTGAAATGTTGTCAGGCTAGATTGTCCATACTGAAAGCCTGGTTAAACTGGGACTTCTCGCAGGGGACTGCAGTGACCAGGGTTCAAACCTAAAGCGAAAGGAGTAAACCTTTACTGAAGGAAGGACCTTCAATATCAGGAGGGCAGTTTCTGGTGGAGAGTTGGGGAGACTGTCTTAGGCCCAGTTCCCAGAAAACAGATTCTGAGATGAAAATTCCAGGTTTATTAGGAAATGTTCCCAGGAAAAGACTCGTAGGAGAGTTGGAGGGGACAGGGGAGCCAAGGAGTCCATGCGAGTGTGTGGTGTCAGGCAGCCATGCAGAGGTGACGTGGGCTCAGTCCCACAGATTAGCTCTGGAGCAGTGTGGGTCCTGCCTTAGAGTGTCCTGGCCGCAGGACAAGGACCGGAGGTGCCCATCCTTCCACACGTGTCAGTTATTAAATTGCTGCCCTCTGGGGGCTGGTGCTAGTGGGGTCCCAGTTCTCCACCCTTCAATGGACCCCAATAAAGGAGTCAGACTACAACTAAGGGGGGAGCTGTCTGAGGGGACCCGGCAGAGCCCTGACAGTACCTCTGCAGATACCTTCCTGACACCTTCACATCATGCTGTGGGCACATCCTCCACTTCCTCTCACTCCCGGGCTCATTAGGTAGAATCAGCGGCTGGGTCTCAGCTTCCGTAGTCTTTGGAATTTTTATTCTAAATGAGAGTTGAGGAAACGAAGGTTTCAGTCTCAGTAAACCAAGCACAAAATCAGAATTTTGGGTTGGCAGACTTTCTTTTCTGCTTCTCTTGGGGAGTATCAGTTTCCAGTAAGGGAACAAAATAGCATATATTCCAAGTGGCAATAGAAAGGAAAATAGAAATGCAATAAATGTTCTAAGCCTTATCTCTAATTACCAAGAACATCACGGTGGTTATTTTCTCCCAGACTTGACTTCATTGCCCAACTCATTACTCTAACAGGAAGAATGAAAAAAGGCAGGAGAATTGTCTGTCCATGTAAAGCAGAGGGAAGGTGGGGGGTGGGGGGTGACAGGAAGAGAATGACAGAGGTGGGCTCATCAAGGGGCCAGTGAACCAGCCCAGGGGGCCCTCTCAGTGAATGTGAAGAAATGGGAACAGCTGGGGTGTATAGAGCCTTCACTATGCTCCAAGCTCTGTTCTGAGGGCTTCTTAGTGAATTAACCCTTTAAACTTCACAATGATGCTGTAAGTGAGGAAACAGAGGAACTTGTTGGAGGTCACACCACTAGTTAAGTGGCAGAGCTGGGCTTTGAATCCAGGCCTCTGGCTCCCGAGTTGGCTATGGCTTTCTTAGTAATAATTCCTACTCCTCTGTGGCAGACAGAGCCAGCCCACCATGGCACTCCTTTTCACCGAGCCTTCACCTGGCCTTAGAACCCTCCTCGCAGCCCTGGGAGACTGCCACCAGTTAACCGGTATGGGCACACAAAATGAAACTTACCTTCATCCCTGGAGGCAGAGAAAGGGTGGAGGGGTAGGTTGAAGCTAAGCTGAGAAGGCCTAAGGAGTTCAAAGGATGCCAGGCAAAGGAGAATTCAGAAAACATGTTTATATTTCAGACTTTATTGGCAAAATGACTGGTGATTTTCCTCTGTGAAATAGTAGCAATAGATATTGATCTCTGGCTGCTGTTATTTGTTTTCTCGCCTTAGTTCTAAATTATTCTATTTATTTCTAGAAAAGTAATTTCATCACCAGACATCCTTTTATTATTCTCAGGGAGCCCCATATATTGGAAGATGTGGTCAACCAATTAAATTGGACTTAAGTAACAACAGCATCAGCAAACAAGCATTTATCATTTTCCACATGCCAGCCACCGTTTAAGTGTCTTATCTTTTAAAAATTTTTTACTTTTTATATAGTGAAACATATTTTATGTTTATTAACTTTTAAAATTCTTACAACAACCCTACGAGGTAGGTACTATGACCATTCCCATTTTATAGTTGTGGAAATTGAGACACAGAGACATTAAACATTTTTGCATAAGGTTATATAGCTAGTAAGTGGTAAAATCAATACACTTTCCATTCTCCCATTGTAACTGTGTAAAGAGCAAGCATAACTTCTGATTAGAAGGAGTGTGTGTGTGTGTGGGGGGGGGGATGGAGAGTTATTGTTTAATAGGCATAGAGTTTGAATTTTAAAAGGTGAAAACATTCAGGAGGTGGATGGATGGTGGTGATGGTAACACACCATTGTGAACATATTTAATACCACTAAGTTGTATGCTTTAAAATGGTTAAGATGGTGAATTACATGTTATGTGTATTTTACCACAATAAAAAAATTGGGGGGAAAAAAGATAACCAGGGTTCCCCAAATGAGTTGATATAATTTTGGCCATATGCAAAGAAACTTGCTATTCTAGTTTGTCTGTGCAATGTGTCAGGAGGAAATGCGTGCTTCTCTTTTAGATTCTTCCTGGTGTCGAAAGCATGAAAAGACCCCCATTCTTGTTTCTCAAGACCACAGAGCTCTGACACTCTGATGGAAACTACTGATTTGACCACTCAATTTTTCAGATCCTGGTGAAAGAGAGAATGTTCGTTGTGGAGGGTGATACTTTTTAGAGTGAGCTGGCCCATCGGGAGGCTGCACAGCAAGGTTAGGGGCCTGCGCTCTGGAATTCCACTGCACCCTACCTTCACCAGTTATTTGCTGGGTGACCTTAGGCAAGTTGTTTAACATCCTGATTTCTCATCTGTAAATGGGGTGGTAGTGATGGTCTGTGGAGACTCTTGGAATAGTACCTGGCACTTGGGGAGCACTCAGCTCTTGTTAAACTTTATGGTTATGCATTACATCAAACAATAGTGATAATACAGAACCGTGGGGCTTATTGGCTGACACAGATGAGAGGGAGTGAGGTGTAAGTGCTCAACTGATGATAAACTTCCTCTTCTTTCCTCTCCAGTTCCAAGCAGGGTGGAGGGTGACCCATAAGTGAGGACTCTCAGACCTCTTAGTGGATACCCAATGGTACCCCTCTTATTGTCTTTATAAACTGCAGGTGTATAAAGTGATGCTTCTTGACATTCCCTATATGACTTCAGGGACATCATGTGATATCGAAAGCTGCTCAGATCTCAACATGGTAAAGTGACCATCACACATGGTGTGGACAGTGCTGGCTGCCGGGGCCTGCATGGAGTCTCCCTCAAACACCTGTCCATAACACGATTCTGGGCTACCCAGGTCTTTGAGCTCCTTTGTTTTGTGATGGAGCCGATCTTCCTTCTTGGTGACCTCAGGCCTCTGAAATGAAATATATATATATATATATATATATATATATATATATATATATATATATATATATATATATATCTTTTTTTTTAATATATCTTTATTGATTTCAGAGAGAGGAAAGGAGAGGGAGAGAAAGTAATAGAAACTTCAATGATGAGAGTCATTGATCCGCTCCAGCCTGCAACCCAGGCATGTGCCCTGACTGGGAATCGAACCCCGATTGCCTGGATCCTAGGTTGATGCTCAACTGCTGAGCCATGCCTGGCTGGGCTGAAATGAAATATTAAAAATCACTTTTCCTCCCTACTTCAAAGGAAGAATTGGCTCTGTGTGTGACAGCTAATGCTGCCTGGCCCACTGTTAACCTGAGAGGAGGCCGCCTCAGGGAAGAGAGGCAAGGTGCTGATGCTGTCTTGGACTCTTTGAGGTCATAGATGTCAAAGTCTTTAGCCATCTGTGGCTTGCCCAGAGCAATGGAGCTCAAAGAATTACCTAGGGGTCAGCTAGAGCCACTAGAACATCCATTTAAGTGCATGTTCTCTCTCGTCTCTCCCAGCAACTGTATGACTCAATACTACTCAGCAAATATGAATTCTCTGCAGTTTATACCCTGACCTGTGGTATTATTGTTGCCCAATTGTTCATGTGGATCTCCAGAGGTAGAACCCTGAGGAATATCTATAGGAACCAAGGCTGTACTTTGGAAAAAGAAATTCCTTTATTAAATTCTTTTGGTTAAGTATGCATTATATGGTCCAGTCATTTGACCCACAATCTCTTTTTTTCTCCCCAGCACTGGCTTGAACCTAACAAGTCCATCTCCAAGCAAATGAAATGTAAGTGTCAATCTGTGGGTTTCACCTTTGCTATGAAGTAGCCAAAGATAGATTCTGTTTCTTGACAGAGTCTTTCCTGGCAGGGAAGAAATTGCTTTAGTGGAAGATCTGTGGGTGGGGCTTCTCTCTCCCAGGGACAGCTCTGTGACCTGCCTCTTATTTGCTGGCCTTGGGCCTCCTTGCAGTCACTGTTCCCATAGCCTCTTGTGTCTCTCCCTCTCCACCATCTTATCCTCATATTCCATGTTTGAGCAGGAAAACTGGGTTATATGGTTAAATATCTGTTTAACATAATCACCAGGTGCCTGATTTCTTCTGATTGTGGGGTTGCTAGTAAATGGTTCAGGGTTGGAGGTGCAGTCTTGGGAGTGGTGTATTTTGAAACTAAAATCTTGCTGTAACTTTACTGAAGAGTGTGTTGCTCTTTTCTATCCCTCGAACTCCCTAAGATAAATATATTTTTTATGAGTAATTGCTTTCAAGCTCTGGTGTTCTGATGTGCCCTTTTAAATTTTTTATTTTTCCCCCTCATGAGCTCTTGGAGAAGTCAGTTTGGAAAGCCTCTCTCTGGACTATCTGATTGTCCACTTGAGGCATTGTGACGAGGATGGTGACTGGTGGTCCTGGGTGGGCATGATGTTTTGTCCTGGTCGCCCTTGCAAGGCTGCAGCCAACCTGCTTTTATTTAGGGTTTGGAGGAGAGCTTCTGAAATGCACCTCAGAAACCCATTGCCTGCCCTGAAACCCATTTATCCCTCCGTGCCAACTTTCCCGGGGCTCTGAAACGTGGGTGATAAATCAGCTTCTCATCGGAGATCAGGTTAGCACATATGTCGCTTGTCATTCAGAGGATTCTTTATTTTTCCAAATATGAAGAAATTATTCTGGGCAGGGTTTTAAGTGGGAGAAGGAAGAAACTGAGCGTGGATGGCATACTAGCAACCAACATATTTATCCTAATTCTCTTTTCCTCCCTCCCTCTCTCTCCCTTCCTTTTCCTTCCCCCTTCCCTCTCCCATCTCTCAAGAGTAAATTGTCTGGCCAGTGCAAGAAAGACAGCCAGACAGACAGCTAACGCCTATGGCTGGTATGAGCAGTGGGTGCTGCAGGGAGATGGTAGGAAAGCTGTGTGAGATGAAAGCGGACAGCAGAGAGCATAGGAGATCCAGAGAGGTCAGGCTGTTGGGACGAAGCTGGAAGAGTTGGGATGAGCATCTGATAATAAGTATCAGAGCAGAGGCACCAGGAAGCTCTGGAAAGAATGACTGGCAGGAAAATGAGAATGAAATAACATGTCTGAGAAGAAAATAGCTGATGCCTAGCTTTTATCCCTTGACTACTAAGTTTTGATATTTTTGTTTACATAGTTTAAAATCCTTAGACAGTTTCCAAGGAAAAGTTATTTATAGTAAATAGTTCTTTGACTTTGGTTCTTAGGTGTCATGAAATATTTTCCTTAGGCTGCACACAATTTTGAAACATAAATCTGTCTCTAAAGTAAGATGTATTTCAACACTTAATAGAAGAAAACATTTAAAACTTGTGAAGAATTTGCTGCTTAAGAGCTTTCTCTCTAACCATTAGTAAATCTGAACAACCAACTCAAAATTTATTATGTTTAATAAAAGTGGTATAAAGATTGACATATGACTACTGGCCAATTTCAATTTAATGACAAATGGAATCTGAATCTGGAGAAAAGAATTGTGTAGAATTCAACATCTAAACTGGACGCGGTGACTCACTGAGTCTAGGAACGGTCAAGGGCCTTCTTACCTGTCACCCAGCCTCCTGTAGTAAGGACGTTAGTGAAGAATATTTGTATAATTTTCTCAAGATCACAAACCTGATTTTGTTGTTTTGATGTCTGTTAGTATCAAGAATTTCTGTGCTCTTATCCATATGTTCTGGAAACATGAACTTTAATGTAAATTAGAAAAAAATCAAACTAGGGCTTATAAAATATTAACTCAGAGAAACTGGGTCCAACCCCTGGGACTCATTCATGAATTTATCCAGAGGATCTGTGCAGAGCCCTGGATGGCTTCCAGCGTGGCGTGGGCCTGCCTTTTACGCCCTGCCTGCCTCTGAGTGGGCAGCGAGGGCATAATTCCCTGGAGGAATAGTTTCTCCCGTTCCCATCTCACTCATTAGAGCGATGCCCGACTTTCAGGTCATTTGCTCTGACCTGATTAAGATCCCTCTGACTGTGGGTGTTCCCAGGGCTGGCTGAAGATCAGCTGTCCTGATTAGCAAACTCTTTACAAAGGCATTATTCTTACTAAAAATCACTTTTAATAATATCATGTTTATGGGGTTTTTTAACAGTTCAGAAAAGTTTAAAATGGAAACCACATTTCCTTTCTTCTCACCATTATATCTCCAAGCCCACCCCAAAGAAATAACTATTGTTAGCAGTGTTTTACGTGTCCCTCTAGGAATTTTTTTTACATTATATAAGCTCCCCCAACAGATGTAAAGCCTTTATCAACAAAAATGAAGTAAATCTCTCTCAAGTCTTCTTCACCTTGTTGTTTTCTTAATATTTTTAGAGATTTTTCCATATCTGTGATAGATGATTGGCTTCATTTAAAAAATGGTTTTCTGATAGTTAATTGTATGCATGTATGTCATTTATTTATTAATGGACATCAAGGTTGCTTCTGGTCTTCTGCTGTTATAAATTGTGCTACAATAAACATGCTTGAATGTACATTTTTGCATCTTGAACATCTGTACTAGGAAGCCCTAGAAGTGGAATTGTTGGATCAAAAAGTATACACATTTTACATTTTCTTAGTGATCAATGGCCATTCAAACAGCTTATAATAATTTATTCCTACTAATGTTATGTAAGAGTGCTTGTTTCCCTAAATATTGTTGAAAATGGGTACGATCAAACTTATTTCTAGGGTGAGCTTTTCCTCTTTTCTCCCCAGAATGGCATCATGAGGCAGGAAAGCTTACGTACCCCCTGGCCGCAAGGGAGATGTCTCTCTTGTGCGCAGTCCTCTGAGTCCTTACCTGGTGCCGCTCATGTGATGTGGCCTTTGGTCATTGGCCCCTTTCCCCACTCATCCTCTCTGGAGGTAACTGGTCTTACCCGCCTTTGAGTGTGCACTGGAGTGCGCTGCTGAGCCCTGTGGCTTCTGCCGTGGTCTTGTCCTGCAGATCTGTGGGCGCTGCCTCTTGTGGTCCCCACTCCAGGTCTCCTCACCGGTTGACTCCCCACCATTCTGTGTTCACCATTGGGACAGGTAGAAACTGCTCTTCTGTGCCCCACTTGAGTCTCAGGGACACTCGTGTACTCTAGCTAAGGTTCCCTCTCTGCTTAAACACACCCTGCTGCCATTTCTGCAGTATTGTCCAAAGTCCCAGACACAACACTTTCCCTAAGGGACTCTGAGATTTCTTTGGCCCCTGCCCTGCACTCTGTGAGCCCAGTCCAGGGCGCTGAGGGATGCTGGATTCCTTCTCAGAACTCCACGGGACGCCTTCCTGTTGGCCTCTCTGGATCTCTCCAAGCTCTCCACCTGCCTTCCTCCCCCCGCCCCACAACTAATAGTGGCTTTTGTCATTGGATACTAGGTTAATATCCTAAAATGATAGCTTTCTTACATAAGCAATAACTTGTTTATCAACTATAATGGGAAAAGGTGCTATTATTTACAACAGCAATAACAAGTAAAAACAAATTTCTTGTAAATAAATGTAACAAGAAGTGTTCAAGATCTATACAGATAAAACCATGAAGTTTTATTGTGGAGTTACCGTAGAGGAGATTTAAAAAGAGCTCAATAAATGGAGACTTCTCATGTTTCTGGTTGATGTTGTTAAAGTCAATTCTTCACAAATTAATATATATATATTGAATAATTTTCAAATCAAAATTTCAATGAGGTTCTTTATGGCATAAAACAAACTGATTCTAAGGCTCATTGGCAAAAGAAAATGCTCAAGACCAGCCAATAAATACAGGGAGGAGCAAAAATAGGTTTACAGTTGTGAGTATGCAAAAGAGAGTATAGTCTTTATCATCCTTTATTAATTGTTGTATTATTTCTCATATGAACAACTGTAAACCTACCTTTGCCCCACCCTGTATGTAAGGAACGATAGGGTCCTTGTTTTATTAAATATCAAATCAAGGCCTATGAGTCATAGTAATTAAAAGAGGCCTAGTGACAGACACACAGCAATTAAGATAGACCCAGAAAAAGGAAAAAAAAAATCAGTGGAACAAAAAAAGAAGTCCCAAATTCAGCCTTTATGAGAATGTGGTTATGATAAGGTTGTATTTCAGGTCAGAGGCAGGAAGACCGATTAGTCAAGGCAGGATTTCAGGCATCCTTTCCTGGGAGGGAAAAGCTAAGGGCATACCTCGGACCACACACAAGATTAATTCTGGATGAGTTCAGGAGCCCAGTACATTTAACAACCTATAGAAATTTCAGGTAAAAATTTAGGAGTGTTTCTTTATAACTGTGGAGGAGCACATGACTTCCTAAGGAAACCTGAAACCCCGAAGCAGCAAAACAAAATTCTGACAGATTTGTGCAAAAATTGAACATTTGTACCAGAATATTTGGCTTGTTCACTGCGCAGAGTAGATTTTCAGTAGATATTTGTCAAATTAATGACTATAAAATGAATTATAAACAAGTTAAAACACAAGCAAAATAATGGGAAGAGCACTTGCTAAAAATAGAACAGGGACTAATATGCAGAATACATTAAGTGCGGTGCTGTGGACCCAGAGATAAACAACTCAGTAGAGAAATGTGAAAATACACATCGAAGGGATAAAAATAAACGGCTAACAAACTCATAGGCAGATGCTCAGTATCATTAGTAACAGGAAAAAGCAAATTAAAACAAGATATTTTTGTTTATTATACTGAGAAAACGGTAAGCATTTTAATATCCAGTCGCTGCAGATGAGGGTATCGCTGCTGATGGGAATGCATGCGTGGGTAGAGCTATTTGAGAGGGGAGTCTGGCTGGATCTTTCAAGATTAAAAATGCCTCTATGTCTTGATCCCACAAGGTAATATCTATGAATCTATGTAGAGCAAAATTTATTCCAGCACAGGTATATATTTTGCAAGGATGGCCATTGCAACATTGCCTATAACATTGAGAGCTGGAAGCAATAAAAGGCCCAGAAATTTTGGCAAGGCTAAATAAATTATGAGGGATACCTGCCGTCACCAAAAGGAACGAGGCAGACATATTTCTCACACTGAACGATGTATTAGATATATCTTAGAGTTTTTAAAAAAGCAAGGAAAAATAACACATACAGAATGATCCATTTATATGAATATAAACAGATTATTTATATGAATATAAAAGTGCCTAGACGTGCTGCCAAGATGTGTAGTAACTTTGGCTCCCCCTGGGGAAGGGAGTGGGGTGGAGGGAAGCGAGGAGCTCACATTTTATCATCTATAGTTATATTTTACTCAGGTATTTTACAATGAGAATATTTTCATATATCACTTGGTAATAAGAAAGAGAAAGTAAAAAGACAGAGGGCTTTATGCAGAAATAAAGAAAAAGAAAGAAAGGGGAAAGAAAAAAAGGAAGGAAAGAACTGAGTGCATTATGCATCGAGCATGGGCTGTGAAAATAGAGACCTGGATGAGGGAGAGCCATTCCCCAGGGGCTCTGCTTAATCCTGGCTGGTGCCTGACTGGCCCAGCAGGGTGGTGGAGATCTTCTTGCTCTAGTTACCAAGCACCCTGAAGGCACAGGGGTGCTTGGAAATGGCTTCTGCCTGCAAAGCAGGGTGGGAGGACCTCCAGCCTCTGCACAGTGCGTGGCTCCTCTTGGCCATAAGAGCAATGTTGAGTCAAGTTGCTGGCTGCTGGCTGTAGTGTTTCCTTCCTGAAGTTATGATGGCTCTTCCTGGAAGCTTGTAATTTCTGTCTCTGATGGTAATACTTGTGAAGTTTCATGTTTTGTGGCCTGTCTTAGCTTTCCAGCATCCCTTGGAGCTAATTGAATGATCATTCCTCCTGCTGCTGAATGATTTCGTCAATAGGAACATACCTTCGGTAGCACCGAGAATAGCAGCAGTGCGGCTTTTGCTCTGGTGTAAGGATCAGGAGGAGAAAGGCCACAGGTCCCATATTCACGAGGCCAGTTTGGATGCTCGACTCCCAACTCTGTTTTTCCATTACTCCCCTTGCTGAGTATATTAGTTTCCTAAGGCTGGGTGGGGAGCTGAAAATAATAGAAATTTATTCTCTCACAGTTCTGGAAACTAGGAGTTTGAAATCAAGGGGTCAGCAGAGCCATGCTCCCTCCTTGCCTCTCCTAGCTGTTTTTTTCTTGGTCAAATCATCCTGTTGCTATAAATTATTTACATATTTCTGGAGGGAAAAATCCACTAGAATCAAATCACTTTTTCTAGCCCTATTTCTGCCTCCTAATTTTAAAGCAAACACCTTAATCTAGCATCTTGCACCTGTTCATTTTCTTAAAATTTTTTAAAAATTGAGGCATAATTCACATACATATTAGTTTCAGGTGTAACAACATGGTGAATTGATATTTGCATATTTTGCAAAATGATCTTTACAATAAGTCTGGTTAACGTCCGTCACCATATAGTTACACATTTTTTTTCTTGTGATGAAAATTTTTAAGATCTATTCTCTTAGCAACTTTCAAATGTGAAGACAGTATTGTTAACTGTAGTCAGCATGCCGTGTATTACATCCCCAGGAATTATTTATTTTATAACTGGAAGTTTGTACCTTTTGTCCCCCTTCACCCATTTCACCCACCCCTAACGCCTGCCTCCGGCAACCACCAATCTGTTCTCTGTATCTATGAGCTTGGTTTTGTTTGGTTCCACATATAAGTGAGATAATACAGTACTTGTCTTTCTCTGTCTGACTTATTTCACTAGAATAATGTCCTCAGGGCCCATCTGTGTTGTCGCAAATGGCAAGATTTCATCCTTTTGTACGGCTGAATAATATTTCATTGTATGTATATATTACATTTTCTTTATCCATTCATCCATTGGTGGACACATAGGTTGTCCCCAGGTCTTAAACAATGCTGCAGTAAACATGGAGGTGCTTACATTTTTTCAAGTTAGTGTTTTCATTTTCTTCTGTTAAATATCCTGAATTGGAATTGCTGGATCAATGGTAGTTCTGTTTTTAAATTTTTGAGGATTCTCCATACTTTGTTTATAGCGGCTGCACCAATTTACATTTCCACCAGCGGTCCACAGGGGTTTCCTTTTCTCTACATTCTCACCATCGCTTATTTCTCTCTTCTAGCTTTTGGTGTTGCTGGCCGTCCTGGGCATTCCTTCCTTGGCTTATAGCTGCATCACTCCAATTGCTGCCTTTATCTTCACGTTGCCTTCTCTCTGTGTCCAAGTTTTCTCCTCCTTTCTCTTATAAAGATCAGTCATTGGATTTAGGGACCACCCTGACCCAGTATGACCTCATGTTAACTTAATTAACTTCACCTGCAAACATTCTTTTACCAAATAGGGTCACATTCTGACATTCCAAGTAGATGCAAATTTTGGGAGGACACTAAGTCCACTGCCCTGAGCACCCCCATTTAGATTGATCTCACACGCCCTTTAGTATTTCTGTTTACTTTTTGGGTGACCTTCATGCTTTTGCTTTGTGGTTCACTTTTCTCCTTTGTGTGTTTCTCGCTGAACTTGATCATATGCTTCAGACAGTAAAGCTTCATACACTTTACTTCTCCAGACATCCATACCCTCTGCCCTACCCTGCCATGCTATTTTTGAACCCCCTTATATCATGTATACTTACCTTAATGAACATTCCGCTTATTCCATCTGAAACCCAGATGTTACCTGGATCCCCTTTAATGTTTGGAGACCTTCACATGGGTCTCACTATGCCCACTACCTTGAAAGTCCAAAATAGTTAAATTTATTCCTAAGTATTTAATTTTATTTTATTTTGGTGCAATTGTAAATGGGATAGCTTCCTTTTCTGCTAGTTCATTCTTGGTATATAAAAATGCAACTTATTTCTGAATATTAATTTTGTATCCTGCTACTTTACTGAATTTATCAGTTCTAGTAGTTTTTTTCTGTTGGAATCTTTAGGGTTCTTTATATACAGTATCATGTCATCTGCAGATAATGATTTCCTTTCCACTTTGGATGTCATTTATTTTTTCCTCTTGTCTGATTGCTGCTGCTAGACTTCCATTACTATGTTGAATAAGAGTGGTGAAAGCAGACATCCCTGTCTTGTTTCTGATCTCAAGGGAAACACTTGTATTTTTTCCCTGTTGAATATGATGTTGGCTGTGGGTTTGTCACATATGGCTTTTATTATGTTGAGGTATATTCTCCCTATTTCCACTTAGCTAAGAGGTTTTTTTTTTTTATCATAAATGGGTGCTGAATTTTATCAAATGCTTTTCCTGCATCTATTGATATGATCATGTGATTTTTATGCTTCATTTTGTTTATGTGGTGTATCATGTTAATTGATTTGCAGATAGTGTACCAACCTTGCATCCCTGGAATAAATCCCACTTGATCATGGTGTATGATCTTTTTAATGTATTGCTGGATTCGGTTTGTTAATATTTTGTTGAGGATTTCCATAGCATCTATGTTCCTCAAGGATATTGGCCTATATTATCTTTCTTTGTAGTGTCTTTATCTGGTTTTGGAATGAGAATAATGCTCACTCTGTAAAACGAGCTTGGGAGTCTTCCTTCCTCTTGAATTTTTTAGAATAGTTTGAGAAGTTAGTTCTTCTTTGAATGCTTGGTAAAATTCACCGGTGACGCTATCTGATCCAGGACTTTTGTTTGCTGGAAGTTTTTGTTTTTATTTTTTAATTTTTTTTTTTTTTTATTGCTTCTATTTCATTAGTTGTAATTGGTTTGTTTAGATTTTCTGATTCTTCTTGATTCAGTTTTGGAAGATTGTATGTTTCTAAAAATTTATCCATTTTGACTAGGTTGTCCAATTTATTGGTATAAAGTTGTTCATAATATTTTCTTACAATCCGTTGTATTTCTGTGGTGTCAGTTACTCCTTCTTTTCATTCTGATTTTATCTACTTAGGTCCTCTCTCTTTTTTCTTGATGAGTTTGGTTCAAGGTTCATCAATCTTGTTTATCTTTTCAAAGAACCAGCTCTTCGTTTCATTGATTCTTTGCATTGTTTTATAGTCTCTATGTCATTTATTTCTGCTCTTTATTATTTCCTTCCTTCTACTTTGTGCTTTGTTGTTCTTTTTCGAGTTTCTTTTGTTTATTGGAGATTTTTCTTGCTTCTTGTGGTAGGCCTGTAGTACTATGAATTTCTCTCTTAGGACTGCTTTTGCTGTGTCCCATAGGTTTTGGGTTGTTGTATGTACATTTTCATTTGTCTCAAGGTAACTTTTGATTTCTTCTTTGATCTCATTGTTGACCCATTCATTGTTTAGTAACATATTATTTAATCTCTATGTGTTTCTGTGTTTTTCAGTTTTTTTTCTTATAATTGATTTCTAGTTTCATACCATTATGGTTGGAGAATATGCTTGATGCATTTTCAGTCTTCTTAAAGACTTGTTTTGTGTCCCAACATGTGGTCTGTCCTAGAAAATGTTCCATGTACATGTGAAAAGAATGTATATTCTGCTGCTTTGTGGTGAAATACTCTGAAGATATCAATTAAATCCATTTGATCTAGTGTGTCATGTAAGGCCACTGTTTCCTTATTGATTTTCTGTCTGGAAGATCTATCCATTGCTTTCAATGGGCTGTTAAAATCCCCTGCTATGGCTATATTACTGTTCATTGCTCCCTTTATGTTTGTCAAGATTTGCTTTATATATTTAGCTGCTCCTATGTTGGATGCATAAATGTTTATAAGGGTTATATTCTCTTGTTGGATTTATTCCTTTTTCATCATGTAATGTCCTTCTTTGTCTCTTATTATAGCCTTTGTTTTAAAGTGTATTTTGTTAGAGCCCTGGCTAGGTTGCTCAGTTGGTTAGAATGTCATCCTGATAACACCAAGGCTGCGGGTTCGATCCCTGGTCAGGGCACATACAAGAATCAACCAGTGAATGCATAAATAAGTGGAACAACAAATAGATCTTTCTCTCTTCCTCCCTCCCTTCCTCCCTTCCTCTCTCTCTCTAAAATTGATCAATAAAAAATACTTTTAAAATGTTTGTAAAGTGTATTTTGTCTGCTATAAGTACTGCTACCCCACCTATATATATATATATATATATATATATTTTTTTTTTCCATTTCCATTGCATGTTATATCTTTTTCCATCCCTTTACTTTCAGTCTGTGTGTATCTTTTGTTCTTAGGTGGTGGACTGGGTGGGCAGGGAAGGGAAATGGTCTCTAACCCAGAGCCACACCACTCTGATTCTGATTTTCCTTGAGCTTGCCCTCAAGATCCTTTCTAGAGAGTCTATATCACAAGCTCAGGCAGAAGACTCCTTGTCATGATTTGAGCTCTGGCAGGGCTATAGGGAGGTTGGGAGGGTGGGGTTGTACAGTCCCCCTATACCCATGCAGATTGGAGAGGACTGTTTCCCCCAAGAAAGATGGTGTCTGTGAGTGATGCCAGAGAGGAACTCAGTCTACCCGGAGCTACACAGCCCAATCTGTCCTCTTAAGACTCTAGTAAGCTCCAAGCTGCCATCCCTCTGACAGAGCCCAGGGTGAGTGACTGCAAAGGAAATTTTGTGTGCTGGACCTTGCTTTCTACAACCCAATCTCTCCATGGTGTACAGAATCCTTGCCAATTTTTACAGCCAGGTTTTATGTGGGCAGCTCTTTTGCTCTGGGCTAGGGAGTCTGGCGTGGGGCTGAGACCCTATGTTCCTTACGGGAGGACCTCTGCAGCTGAGAAATCCCTCTGGAATCTCAGCTGCAGCATGTGGGTGCGGGGCCAGCCTTTTTTTGCATCTCTGCCCTTCCTACTAATCTCTATGTGGCTTCTTCTGTAAATCTTTGGTTGTAAGAATTCTGTTTAGCTGGTCTTCAGTTGGTTATGCTGGTTGATCTTTAATTTAGTTATAATTCCAGTTTGGGGCTGGGAGGAGGTGAGTGTAACTTCCATCTACTCTGCCACCATCTTCCTTTTCCCCAATTTCTTGTATTTTTGCTAAATTTTTTTGGCTTAAATTCTCAGGTGTATAACTCCTGTAGATTGAGAACTTAGGTCTCAGGTAGTCTGCTGAATGCTTTATATCGTTAGCTCATGTCATCCCTTCCTGGTCTCTGTATTAGGGGTCAGAAACTAACCTATGTCCCCTGGACCTAACCCACCTACCATCTGGTTTGCTATGGCCTGAAGGCTAGGAATAGGTTTCATATTTTTAAATGGTTGGGGAAAAAAGCAAAGAACAATGTTTTGTGACATATGAAGGTTATATGAAGTTCAGATTCCAGTGTTTTATTGGAACAAGCCATGCCTGTTTGTTTACATCTTGTCTGTGGTTGCTTTCCCACTACAACAGCTGAGTGGAGTTATTGAAAGAGAGACCTTGAGGCCCTCAGAGTAGAAAATATTTACTCCTTTGCCCCTTACAGAGAAATTTTGCTGACCCCTACTCTGGGTCATTGGTTCCATTATTACCCTCATTTTACAAGTGAGGAAATGGAAACTGAGAGTTTCAATTTGGCCATTGCAATTTGTCCCAAATGGTGAAGTTGAGATTAGACATGTTGGATACCAGAGTCGCTGTTAGAGCTTTTCCTGAGCAGCACAGGCAGGCAGAGAACTCCAAGAACAAGAATTTGTGAGGCAGCTGCTCAGCCCTCCAGTGTCCCCTAAGAGAGTTCTTAGAGGGCGACTCTACTCAGCGCAGGCAAGTGTGAGTGGGTGGTGTGCCCGCTGTGTGATCGAAGCATAAGACAGAACTATAACAGGAGGAGGGTGAATTAAATACAGTTTTTAAAAACCATCTCTGCCTTGAAAGTAAAGGCAACATGGTGCCAGCAGCATTTTGGAGGCTGCTGGTTGTCATTCAGTAAAAGAGTGATGGGGGTTACACTGCTGTTGATGCTGATGATAGTGGCAGTTGTTGCTGAATGATGATAATTACTTCCAACTAGGAGAGCTGTGCTTACGAGAGCAGTTCTCTGTGGCTGGTTTGTTTGAACATATCCCAAGAGTTAGAGTTTGTTGAATGAGAGAGGAATGCTCTGTCCTTTTGGTGTCCAAGTGTCATTTTGCGCATGTGCAGAAAGACTTTGCATGCCTGAGTGGTTTCATCAATGAAGAAGCAGTGGTGGGTTCCTCAGCTCTCACTCTAAAGCACCCCGGAAAGAAACGAGAGGGACACTGTTCATTTGGTTAGGAATCCAAAGGCGTCAGTTGCACTGAAAAGCCAGGAGTCCCTGATGCCTACTTGGGCTCCTTTGGAAAATGAGCCTATTATTTGCAGGATGTTCGTGGTCCTTTCTGCAATACCAGACCCTTTGCAATATTTCTGCAGAGTCTGAAAGTCTGACAGCTTGGTCACACTTTTTTTTTTTTCAATAGAGTTCCAGAGGAGGGAGGCCCAAGAGAGAGATATTCCAGGTATAGGAATTGCCCTAACATCTGCTGGAGCCACAGGCTCTATGTTTGATTACTGTTTAAAGGAGTTTGGGGAAATTTTTCATAGCTGTCAGCCAGAATGTATATGGGAGAGATTATGATTTTATATGTCCTTTCCTGAAATTGTTTTTTTTTTTCCTGTAGTTATTTATAATGATTGGAGGAAGACCTCTGCATTTTAAGAAAAGCTGCTAAGTGATGTTTCACTCATAAAAAAATATCCTATTTGCTTCTACAAAGATTTGAGGATGGCTGTTGGTTAATAATAGAAAGTTGGTTTGTTTTTCCATTTTTACTTGGGAGCGCACTCACCTAATCCTTTGGTGTCCCCATCCCCATTTCTGGGCATGGTCTCAAAGTGCAGATGAGAAATGCCTGTTCTTCTCCCCATGTTCTCACTGTTAACAAACTACCCAGATGATTATACCCCAGGATCTGCTGATGCAAAAAGGGGCCACTGAGCTGCCCCATGGAGACACTTGGCCACCACAGCCCTGTCTGGCAGATAACAGAGGGCTGTGAGAGAGGAGCCCTGCCGTTTTCTGGGCAATTATATGCTCCTGGCATTTTTAAAGTGGATTTTTCCCTTCTCTGCTACCCAGTGGTATTCTAATTTTTAGTATTTACATGGCTGAGTAAAATGTTTTTCAGCTGTTGAGTTGTTGAATTTAATTCCATCTTCTCCATCTCTGCCTTCCCATTTCCACTCCCCCTTTCCTTCTCTTCTTCAGGTCTGAGCGTTTATCCCCACAAAACAAAAGCTCATATTTAGGTAATGTGCCCAGTGTCTGTGCCAGGAGCCCATTGAATCTATCCAAACACCTCTGAGAAGTAGACATGGCCCCTGGTGCTGTCCCCTCTTCCAGAGCAGGAGACAGAAAAGTTAGGTGGTTTGTTCAAGGACACTGTTGGAAGTCCCCTTCAAAGTTTAGGAACTCACCCCCTGGTGGTGGGGATGCCATGAGCCCATGTGCCTCTGTCTCTGCGGCTGAGGCTTCAGGACCACAGTAGGGATGCTCTACAGTGTCTTCCCCATGGGGTGACTGCATTGTCTAGTAAAGACGCACAGTGGCTGCTCATGAAGACAGCATTGGGGTAGAGCCCCAGTGTGGAGTGTGGGTTTTATTGCCCACATGTTACATCCATACCAGGTACCTCCTGCTCCACAGATAGGTCCTTCATTAGACCTTTCCAGCCACTGATTCTGCGTCAAATGTTTGGCACAGATAAGAGTCATCCTTTACTTCATTCCTCTTTCTCTGTAGCGTAAGGATAAGAAGACGTGGAAGATACTTAACTATTTGGAGAAGAGGACAGGCTCATCTCCACTAGGGATTCTGACCTTGACATGTTCCAGGACTGAATGTTAGCTGTTGAGCCTGGGAAGTCTCCTTCTGGAGCAGTCACACAGCTGGCATGGTGCATGCCAGTGCTCGAAAGCTGGGCATTTCACCCCAAACCAGTGCCAACACACTTAGGGGTGACGTTTCCCCCATCCTCTTGTTTAATGATTTAAAATTGTAAATAATTGAATTTCTCTCCTTGTTTGGTTTTCTAGAAGGTAGAAAAGAGAATTGTATTTATTTTCATGGATTTGGTTATAGTTGGGATGAGAAAAGGGAACAGAGGTGGGGGGTGGTCTTTTCTCATGCCTAAAATTCTTTCTGCTTTACTCCCCTTCATAGCACTAATGACCTTTGAATGTCCCATATATTTTACTTATTTATTTTGATTTCATGCTTGTATATCCCATCAGAATGTGTTCCCCATGAAGACAGATTTTTTTGTCTGTTTACAGCTGCCATTATTCATACATCTAAACCTGTGCCTGGTACCCAGTGGGTGCTCAAAGACTTTCTGTTCATTGAATTAATGGAAACTTTCTCTAGAAGTAGCTACTCTAACTAACTCTAGAGTCCTTGAATTTATTCTAGATGCTGAAGGGCAGAAGTTGAGATGTAGGACCAGTGGTTTTCAAAGTGGAAATTACCATAGTAATTCAGACTATGGACCCTCCAGGGCAGTGTTCGGATGGGATGAATGTGATGGCAGGGCCACCTGTTCTTCTTGACATCTGCCTCAAGTTTGATTCAGCCAGACAGGCATCATCGCTTTGGGAAAACTAGTCATGTGCATCTTTCCACCTCACGGGCTAAAGAATATTTTACTAGACCAAAAACCTGAATGGTGCTTATGGGAAATTTGCCACAGGGGGTGGAAAGAATAGGAAGAGAAAATATTTGAAGCTATGACCCAGAGAGAACGAAGGAGGGAAGGGGCACTGTGACGTGGAAAGATGCGCTGCTGGACTAGGTTGCCTGTGTCCCGCCTGCCTGCCTTTGGTTTGGGCGTCCTGTCAAGAGTTTTGAGTTTTGTTGTCATTGTGGCTTTGTTTTCTTGGGTATAACACCTGCTTCACCCTCTTTCCCATCCCCACCCCAGGCTAGGCTGTGGGGCTCCACGGCTGACTTTCCTGTGTGTGTTCGAGTCCCTGGTGTTTTGCTGCTTTTCTCATGCCTTTTTTTTTTTTTTTTTTTTATGATGTTTCAGCTCATCCACCATACACCATGTGCTTTAGAGTGAAATTCTACCCACATGAACCCCTGAAGATTAAAGAAGAGCTCACAAGGTATTTTTCGTTTGTTTTATGTTTAACATGCCCCTTGAACTAGCCGGGGCCTCCGGGTCTTACAGGCTAGAGCTGCCTCTTGGCTGGAGCAGAACTACTTGAAGGGGCGCTCAACTCAGCATCCTGGCTGGAGTGTTTCTCTTGCACTTAATTGTCTCAGGATTTTTCAAACACTTGTCATGGGGAGTGTAATTAAGTGCACAAAAAAGCAGGGGTTGTAAGGAGGAGGTGCTTTCTGAAAACATCTGACAGTGGGGTGCTAAAAATAAATAGAAGATGACTGTCTTTAGGATAGGGGCAAATTCATGGGAATGAAGCCCCTGGAGCCTATCTTCTGGATCTAAGCTTTTCTGGGAGGGAAAAGATCACTTGATAGAATGGATCACTTGCTAAATAACTGATGGTGGGGCCAGCTTCCCTCTCCTTGTAGACTCTTCTTAGCCCAACTCTCTGAATTTTCCAGTTCTCAGTCCTCCCCACTTTTCATCTCCATCTGCTGAGGCCACATTCAGTCCACCTTCTGGGGGTTTTGCTTCCGTGAGCAGCCTCAGTGCAGCTGAGCAGGGTCCCAGAGGGACCAATTTGGTGGAGGGGGAGGAACCATTCTGTGCTTAGCTCTTGATGAGGCTCTGATTTGGTGACCACAAAAATCACTGTGCATAATCATCTCTCAAAATAACCTACATAGGTACGAATGCAACAGAGAAACAAGTGCAGTTCACTGAGCATCATTTGCAGATGGCTGTGCTGGGTTCTGGATATCTTGCTTTCTCAATATTCATGAGTATCTGGTGAAGCCTGACCATAGTGGCACTGAGGTGACATTGGAAGGGAGCAGACGGTCCCGTTCTCTATCATAAATTTGCACATAGCTATTTAGTGAAGTCTGTGCTTGGGGACAGGGGCAGGGTGTAGGTGTGGAAAGGAGAAATACATAGATAATGGACATTATAAGTGGTGGTTAGTGGTTTGCAATCTGGCCTGCTGTGTTTTTTATAATCGAGGTAAAACTCACATAACATAAATTAATCTCACCAATTCAAAGTATTACAATTCATTGGCATTGAGCACATTCACAATTTTAAGCAACCATAACCACTACCAAGTTCCAGAACATTTTTCATCACCCCAAAAGGAAACACTGTACCTATTAGCAATCACCACTTAGTCTCCTCTTCCCCAGTCCCTGGCAACCGCTAATCCTTCAGTCTCTATGGATTTACCTGTTCTAGACATTTCATGTAAATGAAATCATATAATATTTGGCTTGCTGATGGCTCAAAAATTTATTCATTTATTTGATAAGTTCTTCTTCAGTTCCTACTCTCTATATAGCCCAGGGCGTAGGGTCTGTCTGAGCTACCAAAAAAAAAAAAAAGAGAGAGAGAGAGAAGTGTCCTGCTGTCTGGGCTCTCAGGGTACTAGCTAGCAGTATAATTAGGAAGGTCCACCAGGGGCTCAAATGGCTCACTTTTGTCATTTGTTTTCTTTATGATCTTGTCTGGAGGGTAAAAATGGATATGTGTCAGAATAGAAACTAACAATAGGTCTTGTGTTGTTGAGAAAAGTCCATTTGAAAGTAAAAGAGAACAAAGTTTTAGCTAATAACCCTAGTTAAATCCCTCTCCATTAAATTTGCTAGCATTTGCAGGCATTTGACTGAATAGCTAAGGTATGAGTAGTAGAAAATTATGAACATTTTTATGTCCCTTAAGGACATTAAGACAGTGCTCAGTCCTTGCACAGTAGAGATGGATTTTTCTTAGTCTGTATGGTCCTTAGCATTCAACACTAATCTAAAAACTGTGCAGTGCCCCAGGTACTTATGGTTTAAACTCTATCTTGAAAGAGTTTAGTTTTTCTTGTTTGAGAAATTGTTATTATATTGTAAGATTAATCTAAACATTAAGACAAGTATCACATGATCTCACTTATATGTGGAATCTAAAGAACAAAATAAACTGATGAACAAAATAGATTCAGTGACATAGAAGCATGGAACAGACTGAGGGATCTCAGAGGGAAGGCAAGGGTTGGGGGAGTGGGTGGGGAGAGATTAACTGAAGAATTTATATGCTTATATCCATAACCCATGGACACAGACAGTGGTGTGGTGAAGGCCTGGGGCAGGGTGGGTTGGAGTAGAGGGGTCAATGGGGAAAAAAGGAGACATCTGTAGTACTTTCAACAATAAAGATAAATTTAAAATAAAATAAAATTCAAGATGAATTTAATATATGGGAAGTGACCATCACATTCATCACCGTGCTTAGGGGTAAAGAAACACTGAGAAAAAGGGTAGATTTAAAAGAGGAACACAACACAAATACTCACAAAAAAGGGTATTTGAAATAATTTTTATTCTTCTCTCTCTCCATTTATGTCATCACTTTACAACGCTTTTTTTATGTGCAGGTGCTGTATACGATGAAATGTAATCAAAGTGTGTTGGTTTTTATTTTTTAGTCAGAACCATGTTTAAATTCAGGTCAGGTAGAGAAGCAATATCATTAACGGTGGGACAATAGCGTGGGCCCCAGATCCCTTTGTTGCATGACCCTTTCATGCAGGTGTGGTGTAAACGAAGATGCATTGTTATTATTTTTTTAGTGGCTATTGTATTTAACAAAAAGAGAACCTGAACCTGCAGCCATTTTGAAGGCTCAGTGGATTGAGTCCATAGTAATCCATGATTATCTGGAGATCACTGATAGGAGCAAGTGCCCAGGCTCAGATGCTGTGAAAGCTGATTTTTCCTTTCTCAGGAAGCTCTTGTCAGACTGGATTTCTGGTTTACAGGATTAGAATCCAGACCTCTCATGCACCAGTAAACAGTTATTTGAAAGTCTTTGTTACTACTAAACTCATCACAGAGTGGAAGAAATGCTTTCTGTTCAATGCATGGGTTTAGCAGGTGGGACAGAAACTCATGGCATTCGGCCTGGTAGTTTACCTTCTTCTTTCAAAAAGGAAAGGTTTGGGTGCCGGGGGTGGGTGGAGGTGGAAGAGGGCCTAGAGGGGATTAGTGGTGATGAAAAATAAATAAGTAAATAAATAAATAGAAAAGGAAAGATTTGATTATTTCAAGTATTGTGCAATCTTGCAAAGTAAGGTCTCCAGACCAGTAGCATCAGCATCACCTGGGAATTTAACTGTGCCTTCCACCTGGGATGGGGCCCAGCAATCTGTATTTTCATAAGCCTTCCAGGTAGTTTTAAAGCATGTTAAAATTTGAGAACCACTATTCTAAGGCAATTTGGATTTTCAAAAGTATTCATTTCCTCTGGCAGATATTATGGTATACGCTTAAAAGGGTTTAGTATGGTCACAAATTTGTGCCACCATAACCACAATCTAATTCCAGAACATTTTTATCACCCCAGTGGGAAGCCCCATACTTAAGCAGTCATTCCCTGGCAGCCACTAATCTACTTTCTGCCTCTGTATATTTGCCTATTCTGGACATTTCATATAAATGGAATCATATAATATGTGGTCTTTTGTGACTGGCTTCTTTTCACTTAGCGTAATGTTTCCAAGGTTCATCCATGGTGCAGTGTGAGTCAGAACTCCATTCCTTTTACGGCTGAATCAGGTCCCATTGCATTCACATTTCTTGTATCCTTTTATCAGTTGATGGGCTTTGGGTTTTTCCACGTTTTATCGACTCTGAATAATGTTGCTGTGAACACGTGCGTACATGTTTGTGTGAGGATCCAAATTCTGATTGAGTTGCACCTGGGGTGGGGTCCACAGTACAGGTATCTTTCAAAAGCTCCCCAGTGATTTTAATGTGCAGGCAAGGCTGAGAACCTCTGACTCAGAACCTCATTCCTCAAGGTGTGGTCCATGGACCTGCAGCCCAGCATCACCAGGGAACTTACCAGAAATATGGATTCTTGTGCCCCACCCAGACCTCCTGAGTCAGAAGCCACATTCCAACAGGATCTCCAGGTGATCTGTGTGCTCATCAGAGTGTGAGAGGCACTGGTTCCCGGAGATACTCTGGGGCTTCATCTACAGAGTGTAACATTGTCCCTCTGACAAAATGCACAGCAGAGTCTGAACAAGAAATTCATTAGGGACTGACTGCCTTTATCCCCTGGACACGTGCCAAACAAAACTGGGGACAGAGAGACTCATTTGAGCCTCCACCCTGTCCCCAGGGCCCATCACAGTGCATGGCACAGAGCAGGTGTGGGATACAGACTTGTCAAATGGAAACACCAGTGAGCCGCTGAACCCTCGGTGTGTCCATGCGCCTTCAGGGAACCAGCTCCCAGGAACTGAGAGCTCCACTGACAGCAGCTATGTGATCTTAGCATGTTAAGATGCTAAGATCCTCTATTTCTGAGTCATTAAAATGAGGCAGTGCATATGGCGAATCATAGGCTGAGTACAAGTCAGATTATTTGAGCATTGGAAGTGGTAACTGAGACTGAGTGGTGTCCCCAGCCCATCCCAAGAAAAAAGATTAGTCTCTGAGTTACACTCTAAAATAATCACAGAAAGAAACTGCCCACATCTGCAAAGTCACATTAGTCAGAAGCGATGGACCCAGACCTGAGTCTAGAATGAAGGAATCAACCTGGCTAAGAAAGGCGAGGAAGTCTGCAGAGGGCTTGGTCATCGTGAGGAGCAGAAGGGGCAGTGACACCATGAGCCTGGGCCAGGGGTTGCATACTGGAGTGTCCCTCTCCCCCGGCCTTCATCAAAACTCAGGACAACTTTCTCCTTCTGTATTGCAGGTACCTTTTGTATCTGCAAATTAAAAGAGATATTTTCCACGGTCGACTGCTCTGTTCCTTCTCGGATGCTGCCTACCTGGGTGCCTGTATCGTTCAAGGTAAGTTGAACTGACTGTAGAATTTCTGCTGTTCAGAGCCTCCCTCTTCCCCCACCTGTGCTCATCCTGCCCCTGTCCGTGGTTCGTGGTTCGAGGCCAGGCAGGGCTGGGTACTCGGCAGCAGAGCCCCTGGTTATCTTCTCTTTTAAGCCAGTGGGGTCCTGGTGAAGGCTGGGCTGCTGTCTGCAAAAACAGAAGGTCTTCAAGGTCCCGTGGTAGAGCTTAGAATGCGTGACTTTATGAGAAGCTCTCAGTGATTGTGGGGTGCTCTGTGCTCTGAGCTCTGATCACCAGCTGTGGAGCTTAGTGGGTCTACCGAGGGGAAACTGTCCAGGAAGATAGAAGTAAATCCAAACATTTGAATGAAATGTCAGAAAACACACACACACATATGTATGTTCATTCATATGGGTACATGTACATTGTGTCTAACTCTTCAGCTTCTCTAGTCACGTAGGGTGGTGAGGGGGGCACCAAGCCCACGGTCTGTGGTGAGACTCAGGTATTCTGTTCCCCTGGGCCAGTCAGGAGGCAGCTGGCAGCAGGGGATGTTTAGGGGATCCAGCCATTTGTAGCATGAATGCCAATGACACGTTTATGAGAGAAGGGGAGGGGGGAAGAAGAGAGGAGGGAGGGAGAAAGGAAGAGAAAGGAAGAGAGACCAAGTGAGCATATCACCCTTATAAAGGGTCTGGAATAATGAAGGGGCTCACGATGGGCCATAAGTGGGTCATGACAGTTGTCTGCTGATCACAGTTCCAAACTTCATTCACAGCTTAAGAGAGAGAGACACCCATCCTTCTCCCGGGGTGTGATAGGCAGACCTGCCCCTGTGGGGTGCTCTGTGCTGTGAAATGATTCCGTGGAGGACCCTGTTTCCAGGTGTGTGCTCTGAGGATTTAAAAGACATGTCTGTGCCGATTCTCCCCTTCCCCTGGGAGCAAACTAGTGCCGCACAGCAGAATTTGGCAGAGGGCTCGAAATCCCTGGAGAAAAGATATGTGCGCCTAAAGTCAGAATGACAGTGATAGGTGATGGGAAAGGTCCTTCCATCTGCCCGAGGGGGGGCATGGGCTTCTGAAAGCTGCCTCTCTTATATCAGAGCTCGGGGAGGTGGACACCCCGTAGCTCTCCCCTTCCCCTTGGAGATGGCAAGGTCCTAGTCAGGGAGCGTTATGTTCCCTGAGGGAGAGGGGCATCGGTGCTAATCCAAGCAGCGAACCCACAGGGGAGGATTTCAGGGTGGTTAGGCACTCCTCAATAATGCTCGGTTCCCCCAAGGGCAAGCTCCATGTGGATCTATAAGGGGAAACCCTCCCTCCTGTTTTACGCTTGAAATAAAGCCACAGAGGCTCCGTCCAGGTGATGGGGGCCTTATTTGATGTCTCATTGTCATTCTCACCGACCACACACACACACATGCTGTGGAGAGAGTAGAGTTGCAAACGGACTGCAGACTGCTGACGTCGAAAGGACCTTTCAGCTCAGAAATGCAGTGGTGTCCATGAGCCATTTATAGCAAGTCCAGTAAAAGCGGATCCATAAAGTTCTCTGGGGCTGGCACCATTCTTCAGCAGCCCTAGAGATCTTTACAAATGCAGATAAGAGATCATTACAAATGCGGATAAAGATCTGCTCTGTAGAAACTGCTAATGCTTAAAGAGAGAGGTACGGAAAGCTGAGTAAAGGATTAGAAAGCAGGAGGCCTTGTGACTTTTCTTTGGCTTCTCCTTTGCCAATGGTCTTTTTTTTAATTTAGATTTTTTATTGTTGACACTGTTGCATCTGTCCCCCATTTTTACCCCCTTTGCCCACCTCCCAGCCCCTTCCCCTCTCCCTTTACCTTCCCCACACTGTTGGCTGTCTCCGTGAGCTATGGGTATATGCTCTTTGGCTAATCCCTTCACCTCCTTTATCCAGGCCACCCCATCACCTTCCCCTCTGACCTCTGTCAGTCTGTAAAATGTATCCATGCCTCTGGTTCTATTTTGTTCATTAGATTCCAAATATTAGTGAGATCATGTGGTATTTGTCTTTCTCTGACTGGCTTATTTCACTTGCCAACACTCTTTGAAGGAGCATGTTTTTAGCTTCTATATATTCTGAGTGTATAAAAAACAGGCAGGCCACCCCGAGTTTTGCCACTGGTACATACTGAACGCAAGGGTCATATTTAGTACATGCCACACATTTTCTTTCGTAAGAACAAATTACAAAACACACACACACAGGACCCTAGGGATCTATTTCCATCCTTTTTCAGTAAAAATACGTTTCTTCTACAGAACAGCAACAGGGTGGGGTTCTTGTTATCTCCTCTGCCTGGTGTGTTCAACCCCTGTGGGTCTGTGGCTCCTACTAGATGTTGAGAACTCAGCTCAGATGTTGCTTCCTCCGAGAAGTCTTCCTGGACTACTACAGTAGCCTTCCTCCTGCACATCATTACATCATTCTTGCTCACACCGTTTTGCTGTCTTTTAAGCACTTCCGCCTCAGATGGCCTTGTTGAGTTGTTTTGGGGCTTATTATGCATCCCCCCCCTTGTGTAGAACCTAAATTCCAATGAAGTGGGTCTCTGGGTGGCTGCTTCTCTGCAGTTCCCCCGTGTCAGGCGCACAGTAAGTTACCCACTAAATATGTTAAGTGAACCGGGGCACTTGCCTAACTGCACCCATGTATGCTTTCTTCCTGAACTGGGGAAAGAGTGGTTGGCTCACCACCTCATTCACTTATTTGTTCATGTGTTTCCCGTGCGTGTATTGAACAGCTGCCAGGTGGGAGGCACAGTAATACGAAGGCCCGGGGGTGGGGTCGGAGGGGACAGACAAGTCAATAGACAGTTGCCATAGGTGTTAATGTCTAAATACAGAGGCAGACACCTCCCTGCCATGACCTCACCAGGTCCCCTGGTCCAGCAAGGGCAGGCAGGGAAGGCTCCTGAAGGAGTTGGCCCTGAAGCTGTAACGTCCTGCCCTGCGTCTCAAGTTCTTTTGCGATGAGTCCTCTCCGCACCAGGGGAAATGCCATTGTCAGGCTTGCCATTTCTATCTGTCATCACCCGATGGCCCTCATCCGTTTGCTCCAACTCTTTGGGTTTTCCTGACCCTTAATTCTCTTAGTCATGTGCTAGAACCTGTTTCAACTCACAAGCCATCCAATGTATTGTATGTCATTTGTCACAACGTGATCCTCAGTGTCATGTGTAGAAGAGAGATCCCCAAGCGACTCACCCAACTCCTCTTGGTATGGAAAGCAAAATTTGAATACTTAGAAATCCTTAATCATTTTTAAACTGCCTTTTGCTGCAGGTGAGGTCAGAGTTAAAGAAAAGCTGTCAGGAACAAGATGGGTCTGTGACTGGCGAGGTGTTGGCATTTACATGGTCAGCAACCTTGTGCAGGTTCTGTGGCGTTTCTTCTCGTAGTTTTGGGGCATTTTCCAGGCTACTTATTTGCGGTGTTGAGCAACACAAGTTCATTGCTCCTCACAGGTTTTCCTGGAGAGAGAAGGGCCCCCACAACAACGCATTCCCTCACCAACCACTGTGCCAGCTGACATTTGCCCCGAAGATGACCCAGTTTCGTATCAGTGGCCTATTACCTGTGGAAAATGGAAGCAGTGGGTTGTACCATTCCCTAAGTTTTAGGCCCATAGCCAGCTCACAGGGCCATATGTATGCGAGTGTGTTTGTGAGTACGTGTGGGTGTGTTACGTGTGCTTCTTTTGAAACTTACGTTGAGTAAATCACCAATTTATGACTCTTTCTTACCATTGATCCCTTTGGGCCCATTTATGTTTGGTTGATTGGCTTCCCTTCTTTCATTACTCCCAATTTCCATTCCTAAAGGCAACATCTGGGTTCAGGCATAGCTTTGACTTTGCATACGTCCTTATAAAATGACTAGTATTGTAGAGTGTGTGCACACTTTTTTAAGTTTTGTAAAATAAATGAGGCCGTAGTCATTTTATTCCTTTTCATGCCCGGAACACTGTTTCGTGGATCTATTTATGTTGCTGGGTGTACATCCATGTTGCTTTTCATTGCTGCAATGTATCCAGAAGGTATATCGCCCATATTTTATGTATTCCTCCCACCGACAATGAACACTCAAGTTGCCTTTGGATTCTTTATTTTGCACTCAGAGGTTTTCTAGAATATATGCCCAGAAACGGGATTGCTGGGTCATAAATTTGACTAAATACTCCCAGCTGTTCTCTAAAAGAGCTACGTGTATCAAGAATCCTTCAGAAGTGTACAAGCATTTGCATTTTCTCACACACAAAATCTGCCAACACACAAAATCACCTGACTTTTTGTTAATCTTATAGGTGTAAAGTGTTATCTAGTTGTTTGGGTTTGCATAGCTCTGATTGCAGGTGAGTTTGAGCATCTCGCCATACACTCGCCCTTTGAGTTCCCCATATTGTGAACTGGCTGTTTATATCCTTTGACCAATTTCCTGTTGGTCTTCCTGCCCATTTTCTTATTGATTTTTGAGGATTTCTTCTTAAGCCTTTGCTAGCTTTACATTTTGCAAATATGTCCTTTCAACTTGTCACCTATTATTTTGACTCTGATGTCCTTTCATGAATAGAAATATTTAAATTTTGATATAATCAAATTAATCAATTTCCCACCTATGGGTGAAGGTATTTTGGGTTTTATTTTAAAAGTTCTTCCTCATGTGGCATACATTTTAGGTTGTTTTAAGAACTCTGTAATTTTAATTCTATTAAGAGGCTCTAAAGAGCTTACCTTTCCTCCCAGTTTTGTCCTTTTACAGTCATTAGGTGATTCAACAACGAAGGGACAGTGGATACAAATTACAAAGTTGTATGTGATTTTGCAGACATGCTCAAGGCATCTTGATTTTTAAATCTATTTCAAAGTCATGTTGGTGATCAAGTTCTTCTAATACAGTTTTCTCACCATCTTTGATCTGTTTTCTGAGATGCTTGCCCCTTCCTGGCTCATTTTCCTTATCAAGCTCATGGAATCCGTAGAATGTATTTCCACCGCCGGGGCATCACCTTTGCTGCCCCAGGCTGTGGTCCATGCACATCTAGGTCTGTCCTCTCCTCAACCCTCTGGGTGCTCAGAGATGTGCAGAGATTTCTTTTTACACTTAAAGACTGCAGATGCCCTGTATTAGAATCCAGCAACAACCTTAGTCTGGTATGCTCATCCATACTTTGATACACACTCCTTAATTAGAAGAGCAATCCATTTATTTTTATGTGCAGTCCTCTTGGGTGCCTTCATGTTGTGATTTTTCATTGCCTGAGCCACACCTACACAAGCCTCAGAGCAGGCAGCTCCAGCCAGGGAACTCCTAGACTCAGAGATTAGCTCTGAAAGGAACCATGAGGGATGTTCAGTGCTTTCCAGATAGAAATGGTGTATTACCTCCTATCCTGGGGAGCATTTGGAAATATTGGGGGGACCATTTTTGGTTGTCCCAATGACTAGGTGTGCCACTAGCACTTAGTACCTGAAGGATAGGGGTGCTAAATGTCCTACTATGCCTTGGGAGGTCTGAAACAATAAAGAATTGCTTAGCCCTCATAGTGCCCCACTGAGAAGCAATGACTCAAATCCCTTTATTGTATAGAAAAGAAATGAGACTGGAGAGGTTGGTGAGTGCCCAAGCTCACACAACTAGTCCTGAAGCAGACTATAAGCTCCTAGACACTCAGGCTGTGGTCTTTCTTTCTTTTTTAAAAAATACATCTTTATTGATTTCAGGGAGAGGATGGGGGAGAAAGAGAGAGAGGGAAACATCAATGATGAGAGAGTCATTGATCAGCTGCCTCCTGCATGCCCCCTACTGGGGACCGAGCCCGCAACCCGGGCATGTGCCCTGGCCGGGAATCGAACCGTGATCTCCTGGATCCTAGGTTGATGCTTAACCTCTGAGCCACGCCGGCCAGGACAGGCTGTGGTCTTTCTATGGATGCAAGTACATTTCATTGGGTGAGCTCATTCCAAGCTTTTCTTTTGGGTGGCAGGAACCATTCCACATGTACCCTGTTGTTGTTTCTAATTTTTCTGTCTCTCTTTATTTTTTACTGCTTGCAGCTGAGCTTGGTGATTATGATCCTGATGAGCATCCTGAGAATTACATCAATGAGTTTGAGATTTTCCCTAAGCAGTCACAGAAACTGGAAAGAAAAATAGCAGAAATCCATAAAAGCGAACTCAGGTAATGGGGGAAGATGTTTGTGAAGATGGCAGAGGTGCGGAAATATTCTCACTGTGGGGGATGTGGAAGCCGTGCTGTGAAGGAAGAATACCTGTAATGTATGGGCACTGTCTCAGGTGTCAGAGCAGTATTTCTGGGCACCATCAAATCCCTCCATTAATAATGATTGCAATAGTATGGGGTCCCCTGGGCGGCTGTTTATGAACCATCAGCAGTTATTAGAGTCACATATTTTCTTATGAGCTTTAACCACCCTGAGTTTCTGAAAGTGAAATGCAGGCTAAATAAGTAATCTTCTGTTTTGGAGTTTGCACTGCCGCTTCCCTCCTGTGGCCATTGCTGGAAGCTTCTACTCCGAGTAGAGTAGAATCCCTCGACAGGGTTCCCTTTGCTGAGCTGCTTTCAGGGTGACAGATTCAGCGCCTTCTCCTCTTTTCCTTGTCTGTGAGGCTCTGGGACAGTTGCTCAGTAGAGTAGTAATGGCTGGAGTAGCAACATCACATATAGTATCTACTGTGTCCGACGCTCTTCTAATTACTTGCACATATTGACTTATTTAATCTTCACAACAACCTAGGAGACAGGTGTCATAGTTATTCCTACTTTACAGATGAGGGAACTGAGGCACAGAGAGATTAAGCATCTGACTCAAGATCACACAGCTAGTAAGTGGCAGAGGCAGGATTTGAATCCAGGCCTCCTGGCTCCAGAATCTGTGCTCTGAAGCATTGTGTGATGCTTCCGCTTTGCATAGGCTACCAGGAATGAAATGAAGCATGTATAGGAATCATCAGGATTTGGAATTCAGGTAACTTAGTTTTCCTAGCCCATAACTAGAATTCAGATCCGTGCAAATCACAGAAAAATTCATTATGATAATCATAGTAAGCTTGGGCTGTGCTGTGACAGGTATTGACGAAGAACTGCAAGAGCTGAGAGGCTTCTATCTTCTGGGCCTCTGGTAATGATAAAAAAGTTAGTGCACTGGTTTATGACTTCTGGAACAAATTACTGTCCCCTTGCGAGGGAGGGCTAGAGCTCCCTACTTTATGCTGGCACTCCCCCTTCTGGTGAGTCTGAGATGAGCATGCATGTGGGCATTAAAGGTAGCTTATTTCAGCTCCGAAAACATGACCCTTGTTCTTAGAGATAAAGATGATTAGACATAAAATATCGTATCAATTAAAGAAAGCAACGTACCATCTCTATGGGTAATTTTAGAGTATTGTCTCCTAGTGAAAAGTTTTGTTGAAAACATAGGACACTCTTGACTACTCTTTTTACATTTCGGGAACAAGCATACTCAAGGTAAAAATAAAGTTCCAATATCCAGTTGAGGGGTATGTGGACCAGCAGTGTCTGGTGAGCCCAGGGTGAAGCCCTTTGGACAGAGGAGTCACATCCAGTGTGTAGAGTGGCAGGA
Source organism: Miniopterus natalensis (assembly GCF_054644295.1). Taxonomy (NCBI): domain Eukaryota; kingdom Metazoa; phylum Chordata; class Mammalia; order Chiroptera; family Miniopteridae; genus Miniopterus; species Miniopterus natalensis. Next base: position 43,607,613 of record NC_142092.1, on the reverse strand, counting down.
GGGGAGAATGGAAAGGCCTGTTGTGATCAGAATTTGCAGGGCCCCCAGTGTTTGAAACATATGGTGATAATAAACGTTTATTGAGCACTTAGTGGATAACAAAACACTGTGCTGAGTCTCATGTGTCTTCCCCCTCAGTCTTCCCCAGCTCTGTGAGGTCGCAAGGAGAACTGCGAGGGCGTTTCCCTGTGTATTTTTGCTAACCCTCAAGCAGTCGTGCATTTCCTGCTGCATCCGTGCGGCAGGGAGAGATGTGAGGTTTGGATGGGAAGAGGAGAATAGAATGAGCTGATGCTGCAGAGAGGGCTGCCTTCTAGAATCGGCTGGAACCCTGCCGTAGAGGCTCAGGTTGCTCTGGGGGTTCAGCGAGCCCTTTGCACGCAGGTCTTAACAATGTTGACCTCGTGTGGGAACTGGATTGCGCCGCCGGCCTGACAGTGTCAGGAGGGAGATGTAAGGGGAAGAGATCATTAGGAGGCTGCATCGAGGTGTCACCGTTTTAGTCTCCAAGGTTGTCACAGCACCCATGACCCTCCCACTCAAACGGGGAATGTGTGATCGTTGGTCTGTTGTTACGGAAACTTCCTGAGAGGATTCCAGTTGGCGATTTTGGGGGTTTGAGTGACCCCCCAAAAAAATAACCTCCTGCTTTCTACCTGATTTCCGAACCAGCTGAGAGAAAGCAAAAGAGACACTCAAACATCAGGGGAGATGATGATGATTTACAGTGAGAGAAACATTTTCACCTGTGGCTTTCACAGCCTTCTCCAGCCTTTTTCACTTGATTAGAATCGGTCCCCCGTGCTCCCCGAGGAAGGGACAAAGGCGGTGAATCTTGGGGGAAGATTGACCCGGGGGAAGGAGGAGCCCCCTGCCCGCCCGGGAGGCTGCTGCTGCCTGGAGTGAGGGCTAGGATGGCCTGGCAGGCACGAGCAGAGGCCCCTGTAGGGGAGGGACACGTGGGAGAGGCTCCTTGGAGTTCTGAGGTGCTTGAAAATAGAAGACCAAGATTTTAGTAAGTATTAAGTGCTCAGACTTCTTTCATTTGTGGGTGAAGATTGGAATTCACTCCTTGCTTCCTTAAATGTGCCATATCTTTGACTGAACAGGACGGTAGGGAGAAGTCACAGTTTCACAAATCTAGTTTATTGATCATCTCTTTGTCAGTCAAGAATAACTAGATTTTGCTGAGGAAACAACCCCCAAAGCTCAATGGTTTAGAACAAGAAAAGCTTTTTTCTTCCTGTGCTGTGTGTCTACCAGATGTCAGCGGAGGTGTGGGGTGTGTGGAGGGGTAGGAGTGTGTGTGGAGGGGTGTGTGTGTGTGGAGGGGGGTGTGTGTGTGTGTGTGGAGGGGTGTGTGTGTGGAGGGGTGTGTGTGTGTGGAGGGGTGTGTGTGTGTGTGGAGGGGTGTGTGTGTGTGTGGAGGGGTGAGGGTGGTGTGGAGGGGTGTGTGTGTGTGTGGAGGGTGGGGGTGTGTGTGGAGGGGTGGGGGTGTGTGTGGAGGGGGGTGTGTGTGTGTGTGGAGGGGTGGGTGTGTGTGTGTGTGTGTGTGTGTGGAGGGGTGGCGGTGTGTGTGGAGGGGTGGGGGTGTGTGTGGAGGGGTGTGTGTGTGTGTGTGGAGGGGTGGGTGTGTGTGTGTGTGTGTGTGTGTGGAGGGGTGGCGGTGTGTGTGGAGGGGTGTGTGTGTGTGGAGGGGTGGGGGTGTGTGTGGAGGGGTGTGTGTGTGTGGAGGGGTAGCGGTGTGTGTGGAGGGGTGGGTGTGTGTGTGGAGGGCTGGAGGGCGTGGGGCTCTGTCCGTCTTCACCGCTAGGGCCAGCCCAGGCTTGACTTTGCCAGTTGTTGAGCCAAAGGGAAAAGAGAGATCTGGAAGGTGTTGCTTCAGCTTGAAAGTGATGCACGTGGCTTCCACTTAACCACTATGGCCGTGACTAGTCACATGGCCCTACCCAAGAGCAAGGAACTGCAATTTTTGAGGTGTCCAAGAAGGTGTAAACTGGAAACAGCTGCTGGTAAATAGCTCTTAATGGCCTTCACAGTATCATTAACTAATAGTTTTTAAAAAATAGACTTTAATTTTTAGAGTAGATTCTGTGGAAGGCACAGAGATTTTCCCTTTACCCTCTGCGTAGCCTCCCCCAATATCCATGTCCCCCCACCGGAGTGGCACATTTGTTACAGTTGATGAACCTACATGGACACATCGCCATCACCCAGAGTCCGTAGTTTACCTTGGGGTTCACTCTTGGTGTCGTATATTCTGTGCGTTTGCACAATAGTATACTGACACGCATCCCCCAATAGAGCATCGTGCGGAATGCTTTCGCCGCCCTAAAAATCCTCTGCGCTCTACCTGCTCATCCCCCCGCACCCCTGCAGCAACACACTTTTGGTCTATTCACCGCACTGAAGGACATCTTGGTTGCTGCCAAGGTTTGCACTTGCGCGTGAAGCTGCTATAAACACCCAGGCAGGTTTTGGTGGGCATATGTTTTAACCTACTTTGGGCAGATACCAAGGAGAGCGATTGCTGGATTATATGGTTAGACTATATTTTGTTTTGTAAGCAACTACCAAACTGTCTTCTAAAGTAGCTAAACTATTTTGCATTCACACCAGCAATGAGTGAGAGTTTCTATTGCTCCACATCTTTGTCAGCACTTGGTGTTTTCAGTGCTCTGGGTTTTGGCCATTCTAATATGTGTAAAGATAATGGACTTTTATTTAGAATGACTTTAAAGAGGCAGCTTTGGGCCTCATAATATCCTGTGAGCTAGAGGATGAGATGTGTGATTCACATTATTGAATAGATGTCAGTGCAAAAACCTACTAAGGCTGAATAATTCTTCTAGATCAGATGTCATTAATTTGGTTTTTATTTTTTCGACTTTTTGGCTTTTTGGGCTATATGGTCTTTATTGAAGCTACTCAGCTCTGCTGTTGTAGAGAAAAAAAAAAAGATATAGACAATACATAAATAAGTGGGCTATTATTCAATAAAACTTTATTGACAAAACAGATGGTGGGCCAGATTTGACTCATGGGTTCCAGTTCACTGACTTCTGTTCTAAACATGTGGCAGAGCAGGTCTAGAATCAATTTCTGCTTCATTCTTCTACCTCCATAGATAATTTTAAGACAAGATCCATGTGTGTTCTTAAAACTATGTGTAAAAGAGAATCGCCTGTAATTTACAGATTTCATTTGAGTTTGGTGTGCAGAGATGAGGCCCTGCTACTAGGACTGTTTTAGAAATAGGTCCTGTCTCCCCCTGGAGCCTCTGGTAGCTGTGCTAAGCCATTGCCACAATTCCTGGGGACATGACAGTTCTGTTACTTTGGACTCTTCTTGGTTTCTGTTTCCACAGCTTTACTCACGGCCCCCTGGGTTCAGAGGGACTAACCCACTCCGTTAGTCCCCAGGGCACTTACAGGGTTGAAGGTCAAGAATGAGCTTGATTTCAGTATCAGAAACCCGATACGCTTTTCTGAAGGTTTTCCTAGAGTCTCTGCTCAGCTAGTCCTCTCATTACCAGGTCAGCAAGTTTCTTAGTAGAGGTAAACATACTTGCATTAGCCTCAGTCATAGGTCCTCATCTTTTAAGTGTCCACAAAACTCAGTTGGTGGTGAAGTGATTTTGAGGAAGTACGGTAGCCCCCCTTTATCTACAGTTTCACTCTCCACGGTTTCAGTTACTCACGGTCAGACTTGGTCCAAAAATATTAAATGGAAATTTTCAGAAATAAACAATTCATAAGTGTTAAGTTCTGAATAGTGTGATGAAACCTCATGCCATCCTGCTCTGTCCCAGGGACATGAGTCATCCCTTTATCTAGGGTATCACCTCACACCGTCACAAGAAGATGGGTGAGTGGAGTACAATAAGCTATTTTGTGTGTGTGTGTGTGTGTGTGTGTGTGTGTGTGTGTGTGAGAGAGAGAGAGAGAGAGAGAGAGAGAGAGAGAGAGAGAGAGAGAGAGAGAGAGAACGGGCCAGATTCACATAACTTTTATTATAGTATTGTTATAATTGTTCTATTATTAGTTATTGTTGTGACTCTGTTGTTGTGCCTAATTTATAAACTAAACTTTATTATAGGTATGTATGTATAGGAAAAAGACTAGTATATGTAGGGTTTTGGTACGGTCTGTGGTTTCAGGCATCCCCTGGGATTTTTGGAACAAATCCCCCACAGATAAGGGGGGATTACTATGTTCCTTGCCCTTAAAAAGCAGAAAAACTATCCAATTATCCACCACCACAATGATCTAATGCAGTGAGGTTTGTGCTGGACGGAATAATGACACTGAGTGTGTTTTATCCAGTCATTATCTCTTTTTATTTCTCAAAACTTGCATTCTCTGTAAACCATATGCCATGGCTTCCTTGCAAGGATTTATAGTTTCTAGAAATAAGTGCCCTGCTATGATAAACACCTTCTACCTATGCTTGTGATGAATAGATCACAAGGGCCTCCTTAGGAAATGCTCTTGTGCAGTTTTGAGAAGAGTGTTTATTGTGTAAAAGGAAGAGGGGAAATGTCAGGTTATTTTGTAGCTCTAATCTTTCTTCAAATGTGCTTTCCCTCTGTCATCTTTCCTCCCCCTCTCCCTGTGTCCTTTGCTTTCTCAAGTCTCTCATTCCAAAACCCCAGAATCCCTCTCCCTGGTAACTTATCAAATCCATTTCCATTCTCTGTTGTTAGTTGGTGTAACACCTTTATTAGGAATGGGAAGACAATGATTTGGCATCACATGCTCCTCCTCTAATATCTAAATCCTTGCTTTATGTGGCCCAGAGTCAGGGACTTTTCTAGGGAGGGTTGGGCCAGGGGCACATGATATGCTCACCTAAGCCATCGACGTTTTTTTTATACAGATGAAATCTGGATAAAGTGACTTGAAGGGAGAAAGAGCAGTGGCACTGAAGTATGAGATGGCTATGCAAAAAGAGCGAGGGGTAGTATCAACAGCTGGAGTCAGCTATTTCTAAATACATCTTTGATCACCCCTGAAACATGATTCTAGGTCATACGTAGAGTCAAAGACCTTTTGAACTTTTGATGAGACCGTAACAGTGTATTTATCTACTTATCCATCTGTCCATTCACAAACCATCCATGATTTATCCATGCGTCTGTCCATCTGTCCAGCCATCTATGTACCCATCCATGATTCACCCATATATTTATGCGTCTATCCTTCCATCCATTCATACAATAAATATTTATTGAAGGGAAACTGTCAGGAGCCATAGAAGTGCTGGGGGACCTGGCTCAGTGATCTTTAGGTGCTTCACCACCAAGCTGGGATCCCCTTCATCATCTGTACACCTCCATAACTTCATGTTTTGAAAAATTTTATCTGAAAGACAATATTCATGAAGCAGCAGTGAATTTGCTTCCTACTTTTTATTAGTCATACACAGCTATAACTACCATTCAGAGCCTTTGAATATCAAGAGGTCACTAGCCCAAAGCAAAGAAACTTGATGCCCAATCATTACACTTGAGGGACTCAGAGTTCAAAGCAGGGATTATAAAATGACAGCCCTTGGACTACACTCTGGCCCAGATGTATATTTTTGGGTCCAAATAATAGTTTTTAAAAATGGAATCATTTTACACAAGTTCCAGCTTTACTCATAACTGGGTGATTTGGTAACACTAGGCCCCGACCCCTCTATGGGAGCACTCAGCTAGAGCTAAGCAGCAGGGCCTTTAAGAATCATTTGCTTCCGAATCACCATCATCCTCATTCACTTTCTGCCTCCACTGGTATTGACTTTGCCACCACCTTCTTTCACCAATAAGAAAGAAAAGCAGGAGAGATTAACTTATCCAAGGCTACACAATTATGAAGCAATAGACCTTGACCTGAAACCTGAGTTTTCCTGTACAGTGCTCTGATATCTCTCTCAGTTACTGCTCTCTCTAAGTCTTGTCTTTGCCTGGCTTCAGGGCATCATCACTGCTTTCCTCATAGCATGGCATTTATCCCGATTTGCAGTGTTCTCTCTAATGCTCTGCATAGAAATGGTCCCGAATGGTCCAAACTCAAGGAGTTTGCCAGAGATAATGTTCCTCTATAAATAAAGAATCAGAGGTGAGAGACTGGGGACTCTCACTTCCAGTTAGGATATAGAAAAGCATGAGGCATTGATGTCCCCCCAACACCAAGATAACATCAACAAACTACATAAACCCCCAAAATCATATTTGTAAAACCTGTCTGATTGCTGAGTATACAAAGAAATCCAAATGTACTAAAATCCAGGTCATCATCCTGAGGAGAGTGGAGACCTGCAGCTGCTTTCACTTTTGGAGGTGTGGTAGGAAGAAGAGGAATAGGCCATGACTAGGCTGGCTTGGCTGATTGGGACCCCAAAGACAGCAGTGACAGAGTGAGTTGTACCTTTCCACCATTTGGCCCCTGGCCTTCACTGAGTGAATAGGGGCAGTGTGCTGAAGCTGGACAGGATGGGAGAGCTGAGTGAAATCCTTCTGAGGCACTCCAGACCTTCAACCAGGGCCGGGCAGCTCTTGCCAATGGCAGGGATAGGACCACAGGAGGATAAAAGGTCTGAAATGCAGAGAGCCAGGGGTGATACTACAGAGCAAAGATGCCCTGCAGCTCAAACATTGGCAGCCAGGCTATAAAATATAGAGAGTTCTCCAGAGTCTCATGGGTGCTAAGATCCCAAGCCCTGCCACAGGGCAAGTCCTGAGGTCAGTCACACATTTGAAGCCAGTGGTGAGCAAAATCTAACAAAAGTTGCAACCAAGTTGCAGAAAAAAATGAACCTAACTCAAGTTGAGAATGCTTCTTTGCTATAGAAGACCATTACATTGGTCTTCTACCCATGAGTTTAATTCTAGAGCTCATAGACCCAGATGAATCAGGTGGAGCCAAATCCACCCCCTTCCGTGCCATCTGGGCCCTGAACAGTCCAGATCATTGCTGGCAAGATCCACACCTTATTCCACAATTAATGTCCACTAATAATTTACATTCCTTTTTGGAACACTATATGTTTTTGCACTCTATGTAATGGAATGCTAAAGGCAGATCAATAAGAGAGAGAGTGCTCCCTTTGGCAAAAAGTACTCAGGATGGGCAGAAGGGAGCTATACAGCTAAATACATAATTACTTGGCCTCACCTAATTTACCACAGAAGCATATCTTTAGAGAACTGTTAGGTCTTAAAAAATAATTCAACTAATCACTGTTTTTTATTTCTAAATGTCTCATTAGAGACACTATTAACCTCAGAACAGTTCCTGATGCAAGATTTAAAGGCTAGGAAATCATTATTTTCCATTACCCAACAGAGTTTTTGCCAGAAACAAATGTCCAGTGAGGGATTTGAGGGAATAAAACAAAGCATTTCTATTTAATTGATCTCAGCCTCTTTCTGAAAGCCTGATCATTAAACAGTTTCTTCCTCAGTGAGTGAGGGGGTTAAAAGAGTTTCTAGTGCTCCTGAGTCTGCAGCTCTCCTCCACTGGCTTTGAACCCCCATCTCTGAACATCTGTAGTTAGCCTCTCTCCGTGCGTGGCTTTTTAGATGAAATCTTTTCAATGCCCGGCCATTGGAGATCTGCAGGCTAACCCAACGCAAACAATAACAATTGGAGGACTTTTACTTTAAAGAGGGGCCTTTGCTTTGCTGTAAAAATCTTGACGTGCTGCCTGGCATTTCCCCCAATGTCATATTTCTGTGAGTCATGTGCAGGGCTAAGGGGAACCTATGCTCTGTGCCAGGCGCTACTCTAGCTGCTTGCTGTCTGTTAACTGCTTGGTCTTTACACCAAATCCTGGAGGTAGGTGCTATTTCTGTATTGTCCTGTGGAATCAAGGAGATATAGCTTCAATTATTCCCCATTCCTGTGTTCAGTTCCCAGACCAGGGTTCGGCTAACTTTTTCTGTACTAGGCCACTTAGTAAATACTTTAGGTTTCGCAGGACATATGGTGTCTTTGCCGTTGTTCAGTTTTGCCCTTGTAGCATTGACAGCATGCAAATGAATGGGTGTGGCCATGTTCCAATAAAGCTTTATTGACATTTAATAACTATCTTTATTTCCTGCTGGGAAGTAAGATACTACTTTAAGAATTTATAAGAATGCTATGGAGAAAGAAATACCTGTATATACTGAGAAAACTTTTAAAAAATCCTTTTCTCTATCCCCATCAATATAGTTGGTGACTTTTTAAAATCTATTGTTACTTTATATATATAAAAAAAATTATTATGGCTGTGACTTGAAAAAAAAAAAAATAAATGGTCAAAGCACAATAGAAGCTGTTGGATTGAAAGGGCCCACAGTGCTGATCAGGGTGAATAAATAAAGATGCTCCTTTTATACCTCATCGGTGAACTTTCAGAACACTGACTAAAGAGGAAATCCTGAAAGCCTTAGAAAGACTTTATTTTTCTAAAGCAGGGGTTTGAGTTAATTCCTCAGGAATATATTCTGTAAAGGATGGATTTAAAAACTCTCTCTCCTGCTAAAAGAAACAGGTAGCATATGTGGCTACCTTCCCTTCCTTTTCCAAGTCCCTGTGGGTAATAGAAAAGGTACTAGAAAGTGGATACAGGGAAGAATGCCACCTTTGGATCAGTCCTGAGGTATCTCTGGAAGACAGGAAACAGAGGAAATCCAGGGCAAACACATACATACGGTAGGAGAGGTTCTGGGTGCTCCAGGCAACAGATACACAGTGGCCGTCATGGTGAGTGGGCACCTGCATTTGGAGCAGCTGGGCAGCTCTCACCCCTTCCTCTGCTTCCAGGTTTGAGCTGGGGGTACCCTGTGTAGGGGACAAGACCCAGAAGGAACTAGAAGCTTCAGCCTGAAATCAAATTACTGACACACACTTCCCACATGGCACATCCCATCCTTCCCTACAACCTTTGGGGACTGCTGCATTCAATAAATAACATCAAACCTAAAGATGACTGTCCAACCAAGGATCATCAAGCACTTAAGGAAACATCAGTTCAATCAGTAAGACACTCTGACTCCGAAAATGAAGGGACCATCACCAAGAAAGGAGCAATAATAGAGTGAACAAGGTTGAACTTTAAAAGTATATATAAGAGATATAAGGGTAATAATAAGAGTTTATTTTTCATAAAATAAGAACAAACAACTATTTCAAGAACCAAATACAGACATACCTTAGAGGTATTCCAGGTTTGATTCTAGACAATAGCAAGCAAATAAGCCATATGAATTTTTTAGTTTCCCAGTGCATATAAAAGTTATGTTTACACTGTACTGTAGTCTATTAAGTGTGAATAGTATTAGGCTTAAAAATGTACATACTTAATTAAAAATACTTTATTGCTAAAAAAAATCTTACCACCCTCTGAGCCTGCGGCGAGTCACCATCTTTTTGCTGATGGAGAGCTGACGACTACTGATGAGGGTGCTGGCTGCTGAAGATTAGGGTGCCAAGGCAATTTCTTAAAGTAACAATGAAGTTTGCCACATCAATGGACTCTTTCAGTTGGATTCCTAGAGGCCACTGTAGGGTTATTAATTGGCTTAATTTCAATATTGTTTGTCTCAGGGAAGAGGGAGACCTGAAGAGAGGAAGAGGTATGGGGGAATGTGTAGAACACACATATATATTGATTAAATTCACCTTATATGGGTGAAATATGTGGTGCCCCAAAATAATTAAAATAGTAACATCAAAGATCACAGATCACCATAATGAATGTAATAGTAATAAAAAGGTTTGAAATATCGTGAGAATTACTAAAAGGTGACACAGAGACACAAAGTGAGCAAATACTGTTGGACAAATGGTGCCCATAGACTTGCTTAATGCAGGGTTGCCAAAAACCTCCAATTTGTAAAAAAACCCCGCAAAATCCGTGAAGTGCAATAAAGCAAAGCACAATAAACTGAGGTATGCCTGTAGCTATTACATTGAAAATGAAATATTTAATTGACAAAAACTTATAAACGGCATGAAAAACAGGATGCACACAGATGAAGAATAAATGATCAAGCTGGAAGTTGTACTCTGGGTAAAGGGAAGATCTCCAAAGGCTTTAGGGAGAAGGTAGGGGGGAGGCTGTTTTGATTTGAGGGCCCGGTGATGATTCTCAGCTGCCTTGAGGGGTCGAGGAGGAAATTATCTTTTCGGAGAAGCTTAGGTGGAAATAGATCCAACCTTGCAATATAGCTTTGCCTTTTGGAACTAGAAGTGAATTCCTGTTGTCTTCCTTAGGCTCTTCCTGGCTGTTAGGGTTATGTGCTCACCCTCGGGGCGTAGTTCAGCTCCTCTGAGATACACGTGGCCTATTGATGTCAGTCTGAGCGGAGCCTTTGACATGCTCCACAGTCCTGGCTGGGAAGCTGGCCCCAAAGGGGCTTTCACAGCCATCTATATTTGTAGCCTCTTTTGTCCCCTTGAGACCAAGACCTTGTTTACCACCCGGGAGGACAGTGCTGGGACTAGTGGCTGAGATTTCCTTTCAAAATCCAGGGCTTTCCAGTGGAATGGTCAGCGGCTCTTTCTTACTCAGATGGCTCTGTTTAGGCTTGTTGATGGGGTGACAGGATTGCCACTTTCTACCCTGAGCAAGAAGGAGTGTCATTTACCCTGGGTAATCTTTTTAAATGAGTTGGAAAGAACAGATGCTGAGTTTTATTTCATAAGATTGCATTTCCAAGGACCTACTTATCAGTAACTTGAGCACCTTGATTAAGTGTACAGGTCACTGGTGTCCTCCGAGTACTTGCGGGTTTTTTGTGGAACCATCAGCCAGGGGACAGGAGCTCAGATTCCTTGGCAAAGGGCACCTCATGGTGAGAAGTAATGATCAGTCTTACTGATTAATATTTGTGCAGGGATTTTGCTCTTTATTTACTTTAGGATATTACATTTTATTGAATGAAGGGACTCCATGTTTCTGTTATTTTCCATATTAACTCCATAACTTTTCTTGTGTGATTTTAGAGGCCAGAGCCCACCAGTTGCTGAATTTAACTTACTCCTGAAAGCTCATACTTTGGAAACCTATGGAGTGGATCCCCACCCATGCAAGGTAACTGGCCCTCACAGTGGGTCGATAAAGATTGTTTTGTTCAAAAAGAGTTAATTGTTGCGTCTGCCTGGCAGACCCCTCACAGGACATTTCCAGAGCCTGACCCACCACCCCTAATTGGAAAGGACGACAGTGGGCTGCAGTCACAGGTTTCAGCAGTTGGTTTTCTCCTTTGGAGTCTACCCATTGCTTGCTAACTGCTATGTAGTAGCCACATATCCCTAAATTAACATACATGGATTCATTCATCCATCAAGTGGATGGTTTTACCCCTGAGAAATCACAGGGTCCTAACGTTTATTTTTAAGGCCACTGCCAGCAAGAATGCAATCTTAAAAAATGAGGAAGTGGAAGAAAAGAAGGATTTACAATTATATTTTGACATTAGGAGTATTTGTGTGTTTTTTTCCTTTACTCATATTATCTGACAGTGTTTCTCTCAAGCATGTGTCACAGGCCATGTGTATCAGAATCACCTGGGCCTCACCTCAGGGCTACTCTGCAGAATCACTGGGTTGCAGCTGGCAAATCAGCCTTTTAAACAAATTCCCAAAGTGATCCTCATGCACATATTTCCCAGAAATGTTTTGTGAAAAGTGTTCTCCTTTCCATGCCTTAAATTAGTATGTATTAACCAGGTTCTAACGCAAATCCTAAATTAAGCATTTATGTCAGTCAGGCTCTTAAGGTATGTTTTTGAGTCTTATCAGAACATTTCTTTACTCAGATGGGACTGGATAGTAAGTAGTAGTTGGTCAAGTGCCAGTCCTACAGGCTCTGGCTCCTCATTACAGGCACGTGGGGAGCCTCCTAAACTCCTACTGCCCAGTGCCATCAGGATCTCTTGGGGTGCAGACCAGGCCCTCTGGAGGACTCCAATGTGTAGCCGAGGCTGAGAGCCGGTGGTAGTTGTCCACACTGGCACATGCATCTTGTGGTCTGCCCACAGTTATTTTAGAATATTTGCCAGAGCCTCTTCCTAGTCATGGTATAAATTAGATTAGTCCATTTAGTGAATTAGATTTTATCCAGAAATCCAAGCCTCTCTGTTTATTACTAGATTTTTTGTTGTTCCTTTGGCTTTACTTATTAATGTTTAGTTTTCCTGGTTCAGCTGGAAGCAAAGTAGGAAATATTTTTATATTAAAATTGCCAGAAATCCTGTGTGGGATTGAATCAAGCTCAATTAGATGCTCAGGGCTTTGGTTTCATAGCATCTTTAGTTTCAGGGCTAATGACAACCAAGAACACTTTGTCCACATTGCAAGGCAGAGCTGAGAAGTCTGGCGGCCCCGGAGACATTTGGAAGTAGACATAGCGGTGGTTTGGGACTGATCTGTACCTTCCCAGGAGGTTCCTGCAGAGGCGGAAGGTCTTTCCTCAAAAGGAAAAGCGACATATTCCCAGACCTCACCCAGATTTTAGAAGCAGTAGCTTTGGAAATCCCATCTCAGAAGCTTAGTTTATTGCTACAGACATTAGAATTAACCTGAAAGTAACCCAGGGTGAGGATGAATAAGTGTACCACGTATCATTTATATTCCTCAAACCAAATATTTTTTATTTCCTTTCCCCCCCGCCAGGATTCAACAGGCACAACAACATTTTTGGGATTCACTGCTGCAGGCTTTGTGGTGTTCCAGGGAAATAAGAGGATCCATTTGATAAAGTGGTGAGTGCTTCTTTGGAAAGCTGGCTTACCATTTTTCTTAATCTTGTTTTTCATTCCCTACCTTTGATGTTTTTTTTAGGAAATGCCAGGTAGAGTGCCTGGTGTTCATTTCTTTGCCTTGGAACTTCATTACAAAGGGATTTATTATCTATAAAGGAAACCTAATCTAGGTTACCCTGTTTTATTTTTTATTTATTTATTTTTTAATTTTATTTTTGCCCTATTTTAGGAGGGAATCAGATTTGTCCAGCTGAGGAGTCCCCTCAGGAAACCTGGGGTGTGCCCAGGCTCAGGGGCTCTGCCTCCAGACAGAAGGCGTCCAGCGTTTCCTCACCAGTCGCTTCTGCGCTGACCGGGGTGGGGCAGGGCGGGTAAAGGTTCAGATTCCCTCGAGCAACTCAGGACCAGTCCCTCCCAGTCGCTTCGCTCTATTCTGTTGAGTCCTTGCTGCAGACTTACCTTTCCTTTTCCAGTGTATCAGTGAAGATGCTTTTGGTCAGAGCAACAGTAATGTCTGCTCACCATGGCTTACAAATAAGAGGACTGATTATCTCACACAGCAAGTTCCAGAGATCGCACCATCCATGGTCCTTTAACTTAACTGCCCAACAGTACTGTGCAGGACTTGGGTCTCTCTAGTTTCTTCTTTGCCATTACAGGGTGGTAGCTTTTATTCCCAGGCTCATAGAATGACATGGTCTTATATGCAGCTCTGGCCTTTACATCTTCACACAGCAGCGCCCAGAGCCTGGAGGAGAGCAGCCCCCCGTGTGTCTGCTATTGCAGCAAGGACAACCTTCCAGAAGCCCTGTGGGAGGCTCCCTGTGTATCTGACGGGGCAGGCTTGGGTCACACGGGCTTGTGCCTACTTAAACCAGTCCTTCCCAGAAGACTGGGAACTCCTGACCGGGGGGGGGGGGGGGGGTGAATCAACGATTCATCCTCTTGGGACTAAGAAGAGCATGATCTGCATGAACACGTGACCCTCAGGAAGGGAAAAACCTAGGTTGTGTCAGTAAAGCAGTGGGACGATGTAGCGGGGCAGGCCACCTGCAGCACCCACTCTGTCCAAGCAGGGAGCCAAATGGTTTTGGTAAAGAGTGAGAAGGCTGAACATGGTGCGTGTGATGGGATATTGGAAAGGGCATCTTGTTCATATCTTCAGCTTGATGCGGTTCCCTCTCTGATGGTCCTGACAGGCTTGTCACCCCTGTTGTGTCTCACTGGGTGGTAGGCTCACTCCTTTGTCTTGAGAGCTTGAATCTGAAGCTCCTCTTGATGGGCCAGTGGGCATCCATCTCCGTCTGAGTTGGAAATGCTCTCTTGCACTTGCCTGAGTCTTAGTTCATGGTTCTATAGCTTCAGGGTTTCTTTTAGCACCTCATTATCGAGGAGCCCCCCCCCCCTTAGCGTTCTCCTCTTAGCGCCCCCTTCTTTTCAAGCCTTCTCTCTTAGATTAGCATTAGTCAGCTAATGTCCACTCCTCTCCCTCCACCTTCTGCTCTTTGTCATGATAAACCCTCTTTTTAAGATGCTCAATTTCTCTAAATATCTTCCTAGCCTTGTCTATAATTGCCTTTTACTCAATTCATACTTTCAACTCTGTTCCAGAGTAAGTTCCATACTGACTTTGGGGAGCATGGGTAGGTAATGTGGCTACTCTCTCCATCCCACCGTAGGGGTTAGATTCTCAGATTTTGAATTGCTTGAGCTCTAGAGTACTTAGGTTAGAACTAGACATGTCTCAAGTGCAGATTAACTGCGAGTCTCTCCCTTCTTTGGACCCCAGTATCTTCTTGTGCACATTGAAGAGCTGAAAAGGAAAATCCAACCATTTGGTTTTGGCTTCTGTATATTGGTGTTCCTGGTGAGGTGCTGATGCCAACTCCAATCTTCCCAGCTCTGCTAGGCACATGTGTTTCTAACATCGACGTATTGTTACAAAAACAAATTTTCTTCTCACATTAATCCCTCAGGGTTTTTTGTTTTACTTGTTTGTTTGTTTTTAAACATCCATTGAGCTTTGTGACTTTTACAAATCCTCTACCTAAATTAAAACATCTTAATGTGACCTCACTGTTCTTTTCCCCCCAGGAAAAGCACAGGGGCCCACATCACTATCTAAGGAATTAGATCAAAGGAATAAAAATAGAAGCCTCTCTTCTCTTCACACATACTTGCTCACCAAGATGGTGACCTGGGGTCTACATTTCAGGCAGATTTTAATCAAGTAACTCCTTCAGATGTCCATTCATCAAGCTGTCCTCCCAATTTTGAGCATCTCAGTATAAAATGAAATACTCTTCTGTAAACAGGGAGAGCAGGAATGAGAATTGCACAGTGTGGTGTGTGTGCTTCTCAGAGGTGATGTGAAAGGATGAGGGAACAGATATTGTGAATACATGTCATTTCATTAACTGAATCTGAAATAACCTTCTTCCTGCCTTGCACAGTGGGCTGGCCAATTCATGCTGTTTGGGTCATTCATGTTCATGGGACCTCTAGAGTTCTTTGGGAGAAAGGTGCAGCTTAACTGTAAAATATGGAATCAATAGTTCTGAGCTGCCTGTGGGTCCTCTCTTGGGAAGAAATTGCTGTATAATTCTCTCGGGGTTTTTTTGCTGCTCATTAAGCCTCCACCGATGATAAGATAATATCTAGTTTCAGTGCAGTCTGCTTGGCATTTAGGCATCAGCCGCTTTCCTGTGGGAAAGCCAGGTACCTTGGTCAGTTGCCACGTTTATTTTTTCTATTCACTCAAAGAGGTTTTCTTTTCTTAGGCCGGATGTCTGCAAATTGAAGTTTGAAGGGAAGACATTTTACGTGATTGGTACCCAGAAGGAGGTCAGACACTGCTTTTCTAACTCTGTTATTGTGTGTGCGTGTGTGTGCATGCACACTATAAGAGATTCAAGCATAAAATGTGCCTTTAGCATTGTAGCCCCCAAAGACCATGACTTTAAAGTTGTGCTGATAATGGAAGCTGTATGCTGAGAATATTTAAGAGGTAAACAAGTAAACATTGGATTTATACATTTAAGAATGAAGAGTAATGTTGAGTGAATGCTCATGTGTAAAAAATAGACTGGGGTAGACTTGAGATTTAGCAACTGGGACTTCCCCTACCTCTGTAATTTGCTAAAATACAGATTCATGAAACAAGTGAAGAATATTTACAAAGCTTGTATCAACCAGTGATGGTTAGAGTTTTATAAACAGAGTCTATAAGACCCCGGAGCCTTAAAATAAAGGAGTTACCAGGCTAGGTTGGGTTTAGCAGGGAGCGCATTTGGAAGGAGACCGATACCAAAACTGAGCCTCAGAACTAGGTCAGGAGGTTTGGGGAATCTCCTGACCCTAGGTTTTAGTTCAAGCATGAGTTATTCAAGGTGGGCAAATACGTTTTTGAACGAATCCAAGTCTGATTGAGAGGTAGGCGATGCCTGGAGAGTTGAAAATTGTGAGGCTGCTTTTTGTCAGAAACAGGGCCTACATAGATGAGTGATGTCTGCAAAGGGTGTGGGGGGAGGGTGCCATTTCAGCAACACTTTTAAGAACGTAGTAATGCACAAGTTGTTTCAAATAGGTTTGGTAGGTGTCGAGATACAAATGGGTAAATACTTGAAAGAAAAAGATGAAAAACAGAAACTATGTTTAACATGCCCTGTTTGTTTTGTATTTTTTATTAGAAAAAAGCCATGTTGGCATTCCATACGTCAACGCCCGCTGCCTGCAAACACCTTTGGAAGTGTGGGGTGGAGAACCAGGCCTTTTATAAGTAAGTAGCTTTTATTCACTTAATCATAATTTTTAAAAACTCTCATGGAAACCTTTATGTTTTGCAAATAGCTCCATGTTAATTTCTTTTAATGTAGTCCTTTCATTATATTTAAGTGAATTATGAATTTGGTGCATTGTTCATGGTGAGTCCCTACCACAGTTGGCCTGAGCAACTCCTGAGCTCTCACGACCAGAAAAAGAAACCTTTGGCAGAGAGTCACACATGTTCATAGTAAGAAGCCTTCAGTATGTAGAGATGAGAGCCAAAATTTCATGGGTGGAATGCCATCAGCGTCTGGGATCATAGAAAGCCAGTGCTTGCTGAACAGGACTTCAGAAACCATGCATAAAGCTGTCAGGTTTCCAAAGAGGTCCGAATTTACGATCTTTCCACTGAGTTCCAGCTTGTCCTCTGAGACAGGCTTGCCGATAGCAGTGGTGATCGACATAGTCAAGAACCTAGTCCAGCCTGCCAGGGTGTCAGCACCGCCAACCTCTGGAGCTCATCCAAGGGGTTTTGCTTGGCCTCCCCCTGTCCCCTCACCACTGAGATTCTGTCTTACACATTAGACTCACTTCCCTGAAAATGCTGAGTCTCTAAACCTCCTGGGCTTTGGCTGATGAAGACCATTAGGAGAACGATGGCTTGGATGATGACTTACAAACCCCTTTCAGTCACAGAACTCTGCTGTGGGCAAAGTCCAGTATCTAAAAGAGGTAAAAATAGAGAAGCTGTGGTTGTTGATGGGGACCAGAGTTGGGATTGGGGACAGGAGACCATTCATCTATTTCTTGCTGCTTCTCAGGAGCTTGGGGGACCAGTTGTTCCAGTTTGCCTGGGACTTTCCCAGGTTTAGCACTGAGAGTCCTATGCCCCATGAAACCTGTCAGTCTTGGGCAAACCCTATCAGGAGCATAATTTGAAAACCTTTGGAGGAGATGATCCACAAAATGTGGTGCTTCTAGCAATGACAGGAAGAGGTGATGCGTATCAGTAGATTCCCCCCACTCCCCAACCCCCCAGTCATCACCACCTCAGGGCATCTGTGTGCTCCTTGCAGTGTTTGGGGATGTTAAGAAAGGGTACCAATGGCCTTTGAAAAATCAGCATGTCTAGACCTCTCCAAACACGTGAGAGGCTAGAAATGCAAAGGCATTGGTCCTCTCAGTCTTTAGTTGGAGTCTACACGTTTTGTTTTTAAAAATATTACTTTAAAATTGAGATAATACATAACAAAAGAAACCCTGTATTCATTTGCAGTCACTCCCCATGTCCTCCTCTCCCTGGACCTTGGTAATCACTAATCTGCTTTCTATATGTATGGATTTACCTATTCTGCACATTTCCTGTAAATGGAATCATAAGCTTATGTGGCCTTTGTGCCCAATTTCTTTTCCTTAGGTGATGTTTTCAGGGTTTACTCATGGTGTCGTGTGTATCAGCACTTCATTTCTCCTTATGGCTGAATAATATCCCACTGTTTAGATATTGTTTATTCAGTCATCAGTTGATGAACATTTGGGTTGTTTCTTCTTTTTAGGTATTATGAGTAATGCTGTTATGAATATCCATATAATTTTTTTTCTGTGGACAGTTCTCTTAGGTGTATACCTGAGAGTGTAATTTGGGGTCATAGGGTAATCTTATATTTAACTTTTTGAGAAACTGACAGGCTGTTTCTAAGTTTTTGGAACTCCTCTATTCCTCTGTTAATGAAATCATCTGGTTCCTGTCAAATAATAATTGAGAGACCTTTAGTTATTGATTTTGAATGAATATTTTCTTGCAAATGAGGGAGTTGGTAGATAGTCTTGAAGCAAAACAAGATATATCATGACATTTTATTGTCGGTTTTTATATCTGTATTAGCTATGATTTCTCTGAGGGTAAGAACTAGGTTCTGTTTATCTTTGTATTTCACAGAGACCCCAGGCATTCAAAAAGGAATTACTGGATCAAATTGATAAGCATGGGTGCTATGCTAGATTTGTAGTTCATGATAGAGACTAAAAGGGAAATGCAAATAAAATGCTAGAGGGGAGTCCAGGTAGGGGGTGAGTCTTACTGTGGGGGGAGCTGGGAGGTAGAAGAAGGCTCTTCCAGGTGGAGGAGGGACATTCTGAATAAGGGACAAAGGTGGAAAGTGTAGGACATACATTGAGAGGACAAGCAATTACACAAGGCTAGAGCAGAGGGTGGTGAATGAAGTAGAGAGGGAGGTGATGAGGGGCCAGGAGATCTTGGGGCTGGATATAGAGGGCTCAGCCATCATGAAAGAGGTGCCAGAGGAATGCTAGGTGGGGTTGATTGCTATTGACCCACGGACAAGTTTAGGGGGTAGGGGAAGGTGTAGCAGAGGAGAACAGCCAGCACTCGGGCCTTTAGAGCCAAGTCAGTGAGTCCCACTTGGAAGCAGCAGGGCCTTGAAGATCCTTTAGTGCAATCATGGGATCTCTATCAAGGAATAACTAGGACATTAATTGGCTCTTTTGCACGCATGCTGTTTTATCATGTGTTAGGGAGTCAGCTGGTAAATGGAGTCAAATAAGGGCAAAACCAGAACAGAACAGAGGAGAGAGAAGGAAGGAGAGAAGAAACTGCAATCTGGGGGATCTGTTTTGCACATTTTGAGGCACGGTCATTGGCTGGCATCAGCAGTGAGGTCCGTCTGATAATTCTGTCATTGAATGGGGCAACTAGGCGTGTCAGAGAAGTCACTTCTAGTTGTCTGTGAATGGTTCAGGTGACCCGGGGAGAGTAGCTGTGAGCACAGTGGCACTGAACAGAATTGACCGAGTCTTTGCATCAGCACTTCTGCTATTGTTAGGCCCAGCTACCCCCTCTCTCTTACTAGGACTTCTAATCCCTGATATTTGTGCTGACCTGAGATTTTCCAGAACCTTTTGTTCTTCCAGTATCCCATAACCATCCCTGTTCCTTAGGAAGAAGGAAAGATACTGCTTGTTCTGAGCCAGCTGTGTGACCTCGGACAAGTCTCTAGCCGCAGGCTGGGACTCAGGCATGCTTTGCTTGTCTCGCTGTAGCCAGGTGTTAATGAGCGTGGGCTTTGGAAGCAAACAGGCTTGGGTCTGAATCTTAACTCTGTCTCTTCCTAGCAGTGTGGCCTGAAACAGAGCACTTGAACTCTGAGCCTGATCTTTGCTTTTCATTTGTAAAAGGTGATTGGTAATACCTGCCTTGCAGTGTTTAGTTCTGCCAGGCACATGGATCATCGATAAATGGCAGCTACTGCTGTGACTGCCACTATTGCCCCCTCCACTAACAATGAAAGTTTTTTGAGTGCCAGTTGGTTGCAGAGCCCAGTCCGTTTGATTCTGAAGGGCTCTGGTTCTGTTAACCTCAGGGTGGGTGCCTGCTTCCTCCATGGCACCATCCCTTTCCTGGGCAGAGGTCCTGTCCTGCTCCCAGCCCTGTCCTTCTGGTTTCAGCTGGCAGAGCAAGGCCCCGATTTTGTCTCCTGGGGTGGGGGTGGTTCATCCCTCCTTTTCACTTCACCTGCTATGGGAACGGGGAGGCCTGGTGGCAAAGTATTCCCAAGTGTGCTTTTAACCCATGAATGTGCTGCTTGCTAGTTGTCAGCTGGTCCAGGGCCACCGATCAGGTTTGCAAGCCCTGCCTCTCAGCTCTGCTGCCTGGGAACAGAGCCCAGAAGCAGAAACTCTGATTTTCCCTCCTGCCTCAAGCCCCATGGGATCCCGGACACAGATTTAGTCACTGTTTCAGCGCTTCCTCTGTGCCACGTGTTTTCTAGGTGCTCCACTCCCAGAGCACCAGAGCTCACCATTGCTACTGGGAGCTGAGCTGGTTTCCTGAAGGTGCACTGGACCCACCAAGGGTTCAGCGGCTCACTGGTGTTTCCATTTGACAAGTCTGTATCCCACACCTGCTCTGTGCCGTGCACTGTGATGGGCCCTGGGGACACAGTGGAGGTTCAAATGAGACTCTCCCCAGTTTTGTTTGGCACATGTGCAGGGGATAAAGGCAGTCAGTCCCTAATGAATTTCTTGTTCAGATTCTGCTGTGCATTTTGTCAGAAGGAACAATATTACATTTGGTAGATGAGGCCCCGGAGTAGCTCTGGGAACCTCTCACACTCTGATGAGCACACAGATCACCTGGAGATCCTGTTGGAATGTGGCTTCTGACTCAGGAGGTCTGGGTGGGGCACAAGAATCCATATTTCTAGTAAGTTCCCTGGTGATGCTGGGCTGTAGGTCCATGGACCACACCTTTAGGAATGAGGTTCTGAGTCAGAGGTTCTCAGCCCTGCCTGCACATTAAAATCACTGGGGAGCTTTTGAAAGATACCTGTACTGTGGACCCCACCCCAGATGCAACTCAATCAGAATTTGGATCCTCACACAAACATGTACGCAGGTGTTCACAGCAACATTATTCAGAGTTGATAAAACGTGGAAAAACCCAAAGCCCATCAACTGATAAAAGGATACAAGAAATGTGAATGCAATGGGATCTGATTCAGGCATAAAAGGAATGGAGTTCTGACTTACGCTGCACCATGGATGAACCTTGGAAACATTACGCTAAGTGAAAAGAAGCCAGTCACAAAAGACCACATATTATATGATTCCATTTATATGAAATGTCCAGAATAGGCAAATATACAGAGGCAGAAAGTAGATTAGTGGTTGTGTAGGGTTAGAGTTGAAGCGAAACAGGAAGTGATTGCCCGTGGCTATGGGACAGTTCTTTTTGGGGTGATGAAAATGTTTTTTGATGAATTTTTTTAACTTTGTGAATTATACTGAACACCACTGAAGTGTACAATCTAAAAGGGTAAACTCTATGGTATTTGACTTATATCTCAATAACGCTCTTAGTTGAAAAGTTCAGAATTGGAATGAGGGGTCTAGATGTTGGTAGTGATAAAAATCTTCCAGATGGTTGGAACGTGCAATCTAGGGTTAAGTGCTCAACGCTAGTGATTCTCAAAGTAGCGTCCCTGGATCAGCATCAGCAACTCCTGGGAACTTGCCAGAAATTCATTCTTGGCCTGCACCCAGACTTACCGAATCAGAAACTTGTGTTTTCTAAACCCTGCCAGGTGATTCTTCTGTCCCCTGAGGTCTTAGAATCTGCATAGCTAAAGCATTATTTTAAAAATACAGGTAGACCTGGGTTTGCATCCTGGCTTCTGCAGCTTCTGTCATGTGACCGTAGTTAAGTGACTTAACCCCTCTGTGCCCCAGTTTCCTCATGTAAAAATGTGAATTGCTTCCTCCCAGGAGAGGGCTGTGGGCATAAAATGAATGAGTACGTTTAAGGTCCTTTGGATGGTGCATGGCCCATGGTAGGTGCTCAATAATAACATATGCTGTTATTGTTATGATTACTCCAGAAGTTGTAAACCATGATAAAATGGGAAATTATGTTATTAATTCTAGAAGTGGCCACCATTTGAATTCACAATTGTTTTCAAGTCAGGTGTTGGTAAGTAGGGAACCATCTGGATTTGCCTGTGAGGTTGGATGTTTGAGAAGGGTCAGCACCTCTGCTCTGGGTTTGATGGGGAGGTGGAGGTGGGGAAGAAGTCTGGGGGTGAGGGAATGGCTGTTTCCACTCAGTTGCGCCTTCTTTGCCCTCAGTGGGAAGATGACTCTGGCTCTGGGCTTGTTGACATGAGAGACTGGGAAGCCGAGGGCCGGAACCTATCAGCTGGAGTGAGGGCATGAAGGCGCTTTTACTAGCTCTCAGGGTGGCTGACATGGTGCCCCGGAATTTCCAGTGGCTTTGGTAGCTCCATAGTGAGAAGGCCATGGAGAGGTTTTGAGAGTGATATTAGAGGGAAAGGGAGGTAAGTGGGGAGGGAGAGAGGGGCAGAAATGAGGTAATGAGCAGGTTGTATGCTAGGTGCTTTCAAATCATTTAATCTCATTGCATCGTCCTCAGGACTCTGTGAATTAGGTATTGTAATACCCCCTCCCCTTCAAAAAATTGGTGGAAAAGTTGGGACTCAGAATAAATTATTTGAACAAGGTCACAGGACCCAAAGCAGGTAGGAACCTGGGCCTCTGCTCTTTCATGTAAAATGCCACCTCTTGGGTCATTTAAGGAGATATGGGAACTCAGAGGCTCTCAAATGCCATTGGGCAGCCTTTGCACAGCCTTGGGGTGTATGATAAAAATGCAGACTCCCGGGCCCATCTCCAGACCTGCTGAGTGAGACTCTCTAGTGATGGAGCCTGAGGACCAGTGTTTGTATCCCTTACTCCAGGTGCTGCTGATGCTCAGCCAGGTCTGGGACAAGTCCGCCTTTCTCTTTCCCTGCCCTCATCCTTCCATCCTACTGTCTGCGTTTCCCAGTTCCCAGTGGGTTAATATCGTTCAAGCTCTCAGATTCCACGAAAGATCTCAACCCAAACATTATCGGGAGCCACCTGGGCCTTCGGGAGGGCAGGGAGGTGCTGGTAGTGCTCTTAGGAGAGTGTCTCTGAGCAAATCAAGTGACACACGTAATCACCAAGGGCCATCAGCTGCCAGGAAAAGGCCAACGCTTTCTTCACTCCTGTCATCCCGAAAGGAGCGATTCACTTTCTCTGCAAATGTGTCTTTTGACCTGTTTTCTCGAGGCACTTTGAGGGTTTATGTTCCGCGCAGTGCATTGACCTCCCACCCTTCTGGGTGTAGGAGAAGGCAGCCCAGCCTCCTCGACGGGCCTGGAACCAGGGAAAACTAGAGCTTCCCACCTCTCCCCCGAAGAGGGTCACTGGAGCTGCTGTGTTCGCCACACCCCTGGGAGCTTCTGCTGTCCTCTGTAATCTGGGCACAGAATCGAGTTTGAATTTCAAACACTCAAAGGAAGGCTCTCACTCTTCTTTCTAACAGACCACCTTGTCCCAAGAGCCTTAGGAACCTAGATCAACACTACCAGCAACAACGAAACCAATAAGAAACACACAGATGCTCTTTAAAGGTTTCTCTTCTCTCTGCTCCTGAGGACTTAGGAGCAAAAATCCTGCCAAGAAAATGGGGAGAGGGAGGTAGTGATGGCTCTTTTCTCAGGCCCTGAGGAAAATGTCAGGCCCACCCACAGCTCTCTAGGGTCAGGATATGGGGGGCAGATGGTCCAGAGCAGGTGAGTCCTCCCAGGAGGCAGAGGCTCAGCAAGACATTTTCCACTGAGCCAGCTCGCAGGGGACTTTTCTCCTCCTTGCTAGGTGTGGTCTGTCACCCAGCTCTGGCCAGCAGCCAGCAGGTCTGTCCCAGGTGTCAGACTGTCTGGGGTGTGGATCTCACATGCCCCCACCTGTCCTTGGGGCTTCTACTCTGTGTTCTCTGGGTTCTGCCTTGGCAGGAGCCCGCTCCTCAGGCCTGCACCCCCTCTGCTATCCATCTCACTCTCTCTGCTCATCCTCTGTGGCCAGTGCCCTCTCTGCTGGCTCAGGCTGCAGAGGTGGACTGGCCCCGAGACTGGATCAGCCCCCCACCCCACACTCTCATTGCATCTTTCCCCTATAGCACGCACCACAGCTTGGAATTTACATTTGTCACTTATTTGCATGGCTTCTAGATTAATCTCCACTTCCCTCCAGACCTTACACTCAGTGAATGCAGAGAATGTGCGTCTTTCCTGAGCTTAGTGGGGTACATGGAGCAGGCCAGGTATTTGGTTAGTAATTGCTGAGTGAATGAATGAAGGCTTCAGGAGGCTCAGGGTGGGGATCACTGTCCACACAGAAACTTCTAGCTGGAGCCCTGGCTGTGTGCACATCTTTGCTCAGCGTTATAGAGCATATTGTTCATATTGTGGCTTTTAAAAATTAAGATTTTGTGACTATCAATTTTTAAAAATGATCCTGAACTCCGGGAGACTGTTCTTTCTAACTTGTTGGATTTAATTGCGTAAGGCTTAGAGTGACCGGTGTAGAGGCACCCTCAGCTGTCACAGTAATTCAGTGCCCTGTGTGTGGCCCCTGTCCTTTTTGCAGGTTGTGACCCAGTAACGGATTATGAGACCAAACGTATGGGTCATTGCCAATATTTAAAAAGAATGAAAAGAGAGAACATGGACAGGATCAGATTGTAAATACAGTGAAAGTATTTTGGGAGACTTTTCTTTCAGGTTTGTGTGTGCGCCGACTCACACAATAAAATGCCTTTCTTTCCGGCAGTCAAAAGTACCTGATAGCTACACTTCATAGTGTGTCCACTTGGACTTTCTAATGTCCCTACCACTGCTTTGCTTTTTCTTAAAGGTATGCCAAATCCAGTCAGATCAAGACTGTGTCGAGCAGCAAGATATTTTTTAAAGGAAGCAGATTCCGATATAGGTGGGTACCTATGGTTCCATTTTGATGATGGGGTTGGGGTGGGGCAGGCATTTCCACTGGAACGTTTGCTTATAAATCAGTGCGCTTTGGCTCACACCCCTATTTTGGTCCCGTCTTTTCAGTTCACTCATCTTTTATGCTCATGGGCACCCTCCGGCTCCATAGTAACTTCCCCTCGTGGAGGGAGAGAAGGTGTGGGGAGCTGGGTCAGACCAGCGGCAGGTTTAAAGGAAATACACGTGCACCCCACCCTTCACTCGGAGCGTCTGTGCACACACGCCTGTTTTTGTCTCTTGCAGTGGGAAGGTTGCCAAAGAGGTGGTGGAGGCAAGTTCCAAAATCCAGAGGGAGCCGCCGGCGGTGCACAGGTAAGGGTGCTCCCCAGGGTCCCGGGAGGCTTCTGGGATGGACAGAGGGATTCAAACTCTGGCTCTGCCAAGGGACAGGAAAGGGTGTAAGGGCACCGCTGCCAGGCTCTATGCGGTTTTTGGGCCTGGTTCCAGGAGGGCACTCGCACTGTCCCGGGAATCCCTCTCGGACAGATTTGGCTGGGCCGTAGCAACTAGGCTCCATTCTGAGTTATTTGCTCTGTGGTGAGCTCAGGGAGGACTGTGTGAACCACCCAGGCATAGTGGCCACCGCCAGGGGACACCCAGAAGTAGCATTTGGACCTAAAACGAGCACCTGACGAGGAGTCTGCGAATGGGCTCTAATCTTGGCTGTGGTGTTTACCATCTGTGAGTCTGGGGTAAGTCACTGAACTTCTCAGATCATCAGTTTAAGTTTACTCATCTATAAAATGAGATTTATAATATTACTTTGCCAACTTCTAGGCTTCTTATGAGGATTAAAATAAAGTGCTTTAAAAGCTATAAAGGGCTATAAAATGTGAGATGGTGGTATTATTATTATCGTCTCTCATCCAAAAACGGAGAACTGGAAGCTGACAGACATGTTCACACTGAAGTCAGCTGAGACGGAGTTTTGAGATCGGGCCAGCGGCACTTCTCTCAGGCCAAGGAGTGGTGCAGGGGTTCCATGAGCCTCATTTTAGTCACTGTATTTTATACCATCATTTTCTAAAACCAACTTAGAATACGCTTGCAGTTCCCCAAGGAAACCTTTCTACCTCAATAGAGTACTTGATGACAGTCTCATGTGGAAACTGTTCTATGCTCGGGGTACACACGTGTACTAGGCATATTTGCATAGTCAGCTGACGGGTGGATGGTGAGAGTGGAGAAACAGTGTAGACCCTCGCCTGGCCTGGGGACACCCCAGCCTTAGAAGCTGTTATCATGTGCGGCCAGGCGTGGCTCAGCGGTTGAGCGGCTGCCTAGGATCCAGGAGATCGCAGTTCGATTCCCGGTCAGGACACATGCCCGGGTTGCGGGCTCGATCCCCAGCAGGGGGTGTGCAGGAGGCAGCCGATCAATGACTCTCTCATCACTGATGTTTCTATCTCTCTCCCTCTCCCTTCCTCTCTCTGAAATCAATAAAGATATATTAAAAAAAAAAAAAAGAGGCTGTTATCTGAGGAACTCAGGTTAGAGGGAGCAGCGGGAGCTGATTGGGATGTCGGCCCACCCTTAAGAAAACTGCCTGACACAGTGAGACCTTGGACGGCCCCAGATGGCAGGACATCAGGGGTAGCAGCTGGAGTTCCCTCTGGGGCATTGCAGGAAAAATCATGCGGAAAGGCTGTGTGGGGCACAGCAAAAGCCCAGGGCGAGCAATCAGAGGGTCCGGGTTTGAAATGAGAACCCTTCACAGGAGAAGGAAGTGCGCATGGGGAATTTTAATCTCCCTTCCTTCCTCCTTCCTTCCTACCTTCTCCCTGCAAGGAATCCGCATCTCCACTCCTTCCCCTGTAAGCCCACCAGGCTTGCCAGGACTCCCACAGGCGTCGCCTGCCTCGTGAGGTCGTTCCCGCCTGCCCTCGCGGCAGCATCAGGCGCCCTTCCTTGGTGTTCCCACGGGACCTTTGGCCACCAGTCTCCTCCATGAGATGTGTGCTTTCTCAGTTGTGGCTGTCGCACATGAGTGAGTCATGAAGTGGAAATAGAGGTCAAGACCAGCACTTTAAACAAAATGAAATAGAATAGAAAAAAACCCCAATGAATCACACACAGTAATAGCTACGATTGCTGCGTGAAACATTCACTTCAGTTGTGTGTCTTCCTGAGTGTGTGCAGGTATTTGTACGTACAGAGGTGAATTAAAATGTATTTCTTAATGTGGGTCTCAGTCAAAAAGGTTTGAAAACATGGTTCTAGAGAGTGAGTTACTTACAGCCAGGATCACAGTTCCTCAGAACAAGGCAGACTGTCCAATACACACATACTACAAAATAAGTAATTATAGAATGCAATAATGAAGAAAAGGACCCCATGGTTAAGCAGGTCCTCACAAATTTCCTTTCCAGCCAGTGCCTGCTGGGGGGCGGGGGCTTTTCAATTCGAGATGCTAACAGGCATCCTGATCTTCCCCTCCCCACAGAACCCCCGCCCGGGGCATCAGGCAGTCCTGTCAGCTAGCCTGAGGGACACTCTGGCCAGTCCAAAATGGCAATTATGTCAAGCCAGGCTTGCAGTTAGTTTTAAACCTGAACATCCCTTCAGGGTGCCACTCGAGGTGCTCTAAGGCAGACAGGAATGGATAGGTCAGCCTCTGCCCTTAAGGAGCTTATCAAGGTGGGGCTCATTATGAGGAGTACACCCGTAACTGCAGAGGGACTGGTGACCAATTGTGGCAAGTTGTAAGAGAAGGGGTGTCAATGAGAAAAAGAGAGTGTACTGTGAGGCCAGTCCAGGAGGGCGTTAAGGGGAAGGAGACATTTGACACTGTCTTTGAAGGATAGGCTGGCTTTGGTTTTGAAGGGAAACATGGGGAGGGGGGCTCAAACACCCATCAGAGGTGCCCCCTCCCTCTCTGTCAGGCCAGACAGCTTGTCTCCTGCAGCAGGCAGTGTATATGGGCTTCCCAGCTGCCTCCCAATAGTCTCGATGAGACATCTGCATGGTTGCCTTGCCATCTGCTGCCTGTCATAGCCACTGACACATGTGTGTGATCTTTTCAGAAGAAAACAGAGCTGGATTCTGTGGCTGGCTGGGGTCTGGGGCAGGAATTTGAATGGGGATGTTAACATTCATATTAAACATTGGACATCCAGTGACACTACAATAGCTCGTAGCTATGGAACATCTGTGCCATCTGCCCGGTAGAGGATTTTTGGTTTTGTTTTTTTTTTGGTGTTTTTTTGGTGGTTGTTAAATTAGTTTGAGCCATGCCCTTTAATCACTTTTCTGTCTAGCTCAATGATACTTGCCTTTCATGCCTTTTTCAGATGCCTGTGCTGTCATCTAGCATGCCCTGGTCTGGTGACATACGGGGAAATACATTTTCTTCACTGTGTTGCATTAGAACACACGGACATTTTGTCAGGGCCTTAAGGATAAAAAGGACCATGTGTCTCGGGCGTTATGTGGTCTTTCACTGGCCTCACCCACTGTGAGAGTCCAGAGGCAGTTCCCAGCTTGCAGAGCCGACCGACATGGAGCTGGGGTTGCAATAGAAACGGACTCCATCTGGCTTGTCTGTTTTCAGAGCCAACATTACCCAGAGCCGCAGTTCCCACTCCTTGAACAAACAGCTCATCATTAACATGGAGCCCCTGCAGCCCTTGCTGCCTCCCCCCAGCGAGCAGGAAGAGGACCTTCCCCTGGGTGAGGGTAAGTACGTGTCCTTCCGCGGGCCACCGTCGCAGGCTGGCCCTGGGGGGATGAGCGAGGCACCGGCCCTGGGTACGTTGGGCAGTGGTTGGGGCAGGGGTTGGAATAATCATAAACTGTGGTTTTAGTAAGTGAGCTGCTTGCAGCTGGAAGACTGCGTTGTACTGAGAGTTCTATCAGTTTCTCCTGGAGAGAGTTCACTGGTACAGATATCCCTAAAATTACATCTGAAAGCAGTAGTAGCGTTAGACCTGCCCTGCCCAATATAGTAGCCACTAGCCGTGTGTGGCTACTTAAAACTGAGTTCCCTTTTAGCACTATTAGAATGTCTGACATAGAATTGGTAGGCAGAGGAATGAATGGATGAGACTGGCAGGCACAGGGAGTTATGGGCGGCCTGGTCCACCTGCATTGGTTGTTTGTGTGGCTTTGGGGAAGAGGGGTTAGGGGAACAGTGAGAGGTGAGGCAAAAGGTTAGAAAAGGGCCAGATTGTGATGGTCTCACATGACTTGGAGAGTTTAGACTTTAACCTGAGGGCAGTTGGGAGGCCCTGGAGGATTTCAAGCATGGGAATAAGCTGATTGGAATTGTGTTCTGTATCACTTGTGGTTGCAGAGGGCAGATGGGAGGTGGGTATGACTGGAGCAATTTTTCAACCTCTGAAGTATTGACCTTTTGAGCTGGATAATTCTTTGTTGGGGGCTGGCTCATGCATTGTACAATGTTTAGTAGTACCCCTGGCTTCTACCCAGATGCCAGTAGTACCCCACCAGTCCTGACAACCAAAAATGTCTCCAGGTATTGCCAGATGTCCCCTGAGAACAAACTAACTCCCTGGTTGAGAATCACTGGGTGGGAGGCGCGGAGACCAAACAGGAACCATTGCACTAGGCCAGGGAATAGATAAACAAGAAGTGAACTGAGGCGGTGAGAGAGGGGCTCAGGAGGAGGCCGGGGGTTCAAGCTAATAAGCTGCAGACCTGTCGAAATGGGGTCACTGATGACATGGCAGACATGCAGCTGCGGACTCCTGTCCGGGTTTTGCCACGTCTCCCAGACTTTGAGAGTGAAAAGACTTCAACCTCTTTAAGATGAGACACTTGAGACACAGGAGGGTTTAAGGCAGTATCACACGGGGAGTCAGTGGCAAAACTGGTTTTGTTTAGATGTCAGAAATACCTCTTGTTTAGGAAGGTACTGCGCATTGCTGCACTGAATGTCAAACGGAGTGAAGGAGACACGGACGGCAGGACAGCACCGCTCACTTTTGACGTCTCTGTTCTCCATCTCTATATGGTGGCTCAGATTCTTATTTGGGAGAATTTCAAATCACACATTCTGGCTACTGGATTCATAAAAAGGTTAAGGTTGGCAGTGTGAGACCTATTAAAGGAGTCGTCTGATTAGGAATTTTAAAAAAATCAGGCTGGGAGAATGAACGTCTTACCCTGATCCTTGGAGACCCCACATCTGTGAAGTCATGGAAGGTCCTGCCCAGTGTCACATGAGAGCCCTGGTGGTGGCATCTTTTCTTGACCATGACTCTCCAGGGTCAGCACCCCCCATTTGTCTGACATGAGTCTTCTGTTCTTCCCAGAACTTCAAGTTTCTCAAAAATAGCTGGGCAGAGCATGATTGCCCAGAGGGGCCCAGTGGCATTCTGGGAGAGCGTGTGACCCCCCTCACCCACATGACAGCTGGAGGATTAGCTCTGAGGTCGGCTGTGTCTTGATAGAGAGAAAACAAAATCAGTTCCTAGGCACCACTAGGCAACAGGGAAGATTTTAGGGTTATCCCTAAGTTGCTCAGTTACAGAATCTGAGTAGATTAGTGCTGTGGAGAACTTTGGATGAGATTGGCAAACTGTTGAAAACTGCCGCTTAGAGCTTTTGAAAGATTTGGGAGAAGAAAACATTGAGGGTGGGAATTGCTCTGGGTGAGAATTGCATTTTAAGGAGTCATTTATCTGAATAAATCCACATGCAAAATAGAGTAGGGTCTTCATAGTGTAGGTAGGAAAATGCTTACTTGGTTTATTGGTGGAGTGTATTTTTCATTATGGAAAAATGCTGGGTCATGGTAGAGAGAATGAAACTAATCATGTGAGACTTGCTAGTTGGAGATTACTGAACGCCCAGTGAAGATCAACCTATCTACCAGAGCAGTGGCACAGGCTGGCAGAATTAAGCAGGCAGGACACCATACTTTCTTCCCCTTGGTAGATAAGACTAAATAAGAGTTGAAAATGTTTGACACCTTCCTACCAGCGTAATGGAAACACAAGAACTTCTACAAAAGAGTGTCTTGCGGATGGCAACGTGGTTGGGTGGAGAGAGGCTCGAACTGCACTGTGTGTGACTGAGAAAATGTCTATATCAAAGAACAGATGGAAATTAAGGAGGTGGTAAAACTGACTCTCCCAAGCCACTCTGTAGCACTCTCCCTGTGAATGTTGGTGTGTGTGAGTCATAGGTGTGGCTCCCTGTGCATGGGAGGGGCAGTGGGGTGTTTAAAGGGTCCTGCACAGTGTTTGGCCCTAACAGGTTAAGGTGGCATCGGGAAACCCTCGAAAGTCTGTAAGTGAAACTGTGAAGGCATTTTGAGCAGATAAAAGGAGTATTGCCCTCAGCCTTCAAGCATGCCTTACTCCTGACCTCACCCACCCTCCACCCCAGCACGTAAGAGGCCATTTGTGGGGCCAACTGCATTTGCCCATGGGAGGGCCTTCCACACACGCACAGCTGCTCCAGTCCCCGCGCTGGTGAAGGGTGACAGCCCAAGGCTGCTATGGTTACGCGGACTGTGAATTCCTTCGCCCGCTCTGCTCCCCGGTCTCCTCCGGGCTTATCTGATATGAAAATTCTCCTCCCGTTCCTCCCTTTATGGAATTCCATGGCCATGACTCAGATTTACCCTCCTTTTATTATGTCAGTGTCTTCCTTCCCTGCCATTTTCCCTATGTGCTAAGTCATTTCTTCCCTTTGGCTCAGGGACTAGTCTTTTTGGAATTTCTTTTGTGTTATAATCCATCAGATAGTAGGAGCTATTAATGAATCCTGTGGAGCCACGTTCCTCTGTGGTTACTGCTGCCTGGTAATGCTGACCAATTAGCTCCAGCTCTAATTGCACTTGTCCCTGCCACAGGGTTTGTGATTCCTATTTGTTTGTATTTTCTTATTATAAAACAAATTTATCATCTTCTAGAAATTTTAGAAAATACAAAATAAACATAGGCAGAAAAAAAATCACCTTCCAGATTGTCCCATCTCCTAGAGGCAGTCAATGTTAATAATTTCCTTTGCTGTGCATTTTATTTTTTACTGTTTACAGGCATATTCTTTATTATTTTTTTAATGTAATTTTCCCCGTCACCTTTTGTCCCCTCTATGCCTTCTTCCACCTCCACCCATCCCCCTCCGCCCACAGTCACACTTTTGTCCATGTCCACGAGTTCTCTCTGCTTTTTTTTTTTTGCTCAATCCCCCCGTTTTAATGTCACCGTGATTGTCCTCATCTTGTATATACAACTTTTAAAATTCTTGCTTTGTTTGCTTAACATTGAAAACATATCATAAAGTGAATTGCAGTTCAACAATTTAATGCAAATACAAAGTGGTTAATATCCTGAGTCAGAAGGGACTCAGACAAAACATTGTTTTAAGCATCATCTTAGCACCGCACATATTTGGTTCTCCTGGACTTTTCCATTTAACGTCACCCACAGTCTCCCCCGGCCGAATGCAGGATCTCGGAGCCTCCACGGAGCGGGGGACAGCTTCTGGTTTTACTAATAACTGTGGTAACAGCGCTTCAGGCTGCTGCCTTGGATACAGTGGGGACCTGGGAACTCCGGCCTCAGCTCCTCCTCAGGCAGCTGACCACAGACAGGACACTCCACCTTTTGGAGCCTTATGTTCCTCGTTTATAGAACGAGAAAACTGGGCTTGAGCAGCACTCAGAGGGTCAGATTCCAGGACTGCAGCTTCAGGTCTTGCACAGTGAGAAAGGGAACCTGGGGACAGGAATACCTTTCACAGCTTTCGAGGGTTAGAGGGAATGTCACAGATGTTCTAGCTCAGGAATTAGTGAACTGTGGCCTGTGGCTGTCTCCCCACTCCCACCCCCCCTTTTTTTTGCTGGCCCAAGAGCTAATGGTTACATTTTAAGTGATTATATAAGTACCTACATAATATTCTTGATTTTACCTGTTGGCCTGCAGAGCCTCAAACTTACTATATAGGCCTTTCTGGAAAAAGTTGGCTGATCTCTGATGGAGCACATCCCTCAGTATTCTGCAAGTGAGAAAGCTCAGAGGGGGAGCCAGTCTGCCCAAAGTCACAGAGCTGGGTGAGTGCTGGGTGTGATCAGGCGCTAGTTCTCCAGCCCCTGGCCCAGGTATCTAAGATGACATCAAACACACCTAAAATGGCTCACTGACCTCTTGCTAAAACAGGCCCAGTACCTAAGGAACCACATTTATTTTTCAACATATATATCAAACGACATATAAATGTAGGGAATCTCTGTGGCTCAGTGAGAAGAGCTGCTGTGTATTCCGGGCAGTGTTTGGGCCTTTGGGCCTCTGTCACAGCCAGCCAGGACCCAGTGACTCCTCAGACTTGCAACACATTGGACAGTGTCACCTCACCTTGGAACTGGTGGCGAGAAGGCTGTGGACAGAGTGTGCCCCGCACCAAACAATTCCTAGGAGAGCCAGCTGCAGGGAAACCGACCTCACAGGAAGCCTTGTTCCCCTCTGGGAATCATGTTCTGATTTTAAAGCTGAATCTGTTAAATAAGGATTGGCTCACTCCGGGCCTAGTTCTAATTACTTACAGTCTGTGTTAAGGATCTTTGTCATATTAGTGAAAGCAATTCGTGTGGCACATTCCACCTCACCGCTCCTGCTCAGGCTGGCACTTCCCTGCTGCATGTCAGTATTAATAATTAATTGCTTTAAAGGATACGGTGGGGTGAAAAAAAATGTTAGCCAGTATCCCATGCAGCAGCCTGGTCACAGTCCTTGAGGGTTGGGATGCGAGCCAGGGGAGAGCGTCAGCAGCAGCCGCTGTGACCGCCAGAGCACTGTCTGCGGCGGGGAGGCGTCGCGCTTGGCACTTGGAGAGGTCAACACTCCCACCACAGCCCCGAAGGCCCGCGGGAGGGGAAAGTGAGAATATTACCAAACCAGTGTCGTTAGAAAGCAGAAGCTGTCATTTTCTGGATTTTAGATGCGTTCCACAGGCAGCACGGGCTCTGTTTTCCAGTGTTTTTGTTAGTGGGCTGGTGGTGAGTGTTAAGTAAACGTTCCTTGTGACACCCAAGCTTAAAGTGAGGCGGGAGCTCCCAGCACCTCCCTGCCCCCCCCGATGCGGTGCCAGTGATGGGGAAGACAGCGCTGGGCAGTGTGTGTTGTGTGTGTTCCACTCTTGGGTGCACTCATCCTGGCAGGCCTGTGGCAGGATGGGCGGGGCTCAGAAAGAAGCCTGGTCAGCTGGCACAGGCTGCATGTTGGGGGTGTCCACTGGGGTGCCCGTCCCCTGCCATCTGCAGAGGGGTGCAGCTTCCCCTTGGTTTGGCTGGTGGTGAATTGGAGGCCCCGGAACCATGTCTTCCAGATGGGGGTGCACAGGGAGTTTATACCATGTCCCCCTGGGCTAGAGGAACAAACCATTCAGACTTCTATTAGTAGTTACTTGTGTCCCCTCATAAAATTTCCATTGTGTAGGCTTTATAAGGGGCATAGTACAGGGGTGGGCAAACGTAGGTTTACAGTTATAATACAAATAATACAATAATTAATAAATAATAACACAAGAATAAAGTGTTTCACATACTCACAACTGTAATCCTACGTTTGCCCACCCGTCTATGCAGACAGCTGTTCACTTATCTGATTTATAAATAAGTATGAGCAAGCTCCAACTCCCCCCAAAACACAACAAAAACAAAATGCTTGGATGAACTGCTCTGGATCTTACAGATGAGTCAACACAGAAGAAAAGGCAGGGCATATTTTTGAAACTCCGAAATCCCTGTTCATGTCAAGACTCCAGATTACTAAAATAGATGTGAGAGCTAGCGGCTCTGGTTACGGTGGTGACATGCCATTTTACATGCTTTTGGTCTTTCACGCTGGTAAAACACCAGGGTGAGTCAGCTAAGCACCGTCTGGGATTTGCCAGGCTGTTTGGTAGGTGCTGTGTCACTCTCACTGAAGTGTTCTGTGGTGTCTCTGAGTCCCCAGTGTACATGGGCCGGACTCCATTTCCTGAGTGGACACACAACACAACCTTGATAGGGATTCTCGGGTGGTAGGAGGAGGGCTAGAGAAGAGTGAGAGGGCTCCATTCATTCAATCATTCATTCACTCACTCACTTGATAAACATTTACTCTTTACCTGGCACACAGAGTTCCAGTAGAGCCTGGCTTTTTCCGTAGAGAGACATAGATGCCCTGTTTCTTAACTGTTGGGAAATATGGAGAAAAAAAGTAGAGCTCCATTTTTTAATACAGCCCAATTTAATTTCCTTTAGTCAGAGAAAAATGGTGACTTGTAATGGAGAAAGTGAAAAAATAAAGCAAAAGTGATGGAAAAACAAATCCATCCTGCACAGAGACTAAGGAAATAGAGTCTTGGTTGAGAATACTAAGTACAGAGCAGAGAAGGCTGTTCTGATGGGAGCCAGTAGGACAGTGCTGTCGCCATTTCTACTTGGAAAACCTCTGGGCGGCTACACGGGCATCTGACAGAAACTGCGCTCTCAATACATTGCCTTGGTGTGTCCAAGTCACATGACATCAGGGAATTTTTAAGCCCTAGGTTCAACCAGGATAGAGAAAAAACACTTTTTTTTTTTTTTTTAAATATATCTTTATTGATTTCAGAGAGGGAGAGAGAGAGAGAAACATCAATGATGAGAGAGTCATTGATCGAGCCCACAACCTGGGCATGTGCCCTGACCGGGAATTGAACCCTGATCGCCTGGATCCTAGGTCGACACTCAACCGCTGAGCCACGCCCAGCCGGGCAAAACACTTTGTTTTTATGGAAGGAAGATTTTGAGTTATGGGTAGCCTTGGTCAGTGAGATGGTTTAAATTTTACTCCAAGGGACTTCCTCATGCATGCTTCTGAAGAATGCATAGTTGTGAAGTTCTAGACCCTGTCCAGCCTCTGTGGGAGATTTTCGGCTGGCTCATCTATGGACAGCTATGGAAGGTTTTCCTTCATGGCACTGCCACCCTTACAATGAGGGTGACTGTAGATATTCAGGTCCTATCTTTATTCACAGGGTTGTTTTTTTCTTTAATGCCCTTGGCTGGGAATCGATCCCACGACCCTTCGGTCCATGGGCTGACTCTCCAACCACTGAGCCAAACCAGCCAGGGCTATTCCCAGGGTCTTACGAATGCCTTGGGTCAGTGTGTAAGGGTGTCTCTTACAGTAGATAAATTAGAGAGGGGACAGACAGTTATGTTGCTGCACAGTCTATGGGTGGCCTGTTGGGTAATGATTCCCAGGAGGCTTTTTGGTGCTATCAATGGGTGGTACTTGATTCTTGGAGACTGGGGTCCCTTATCTCACCCTCTTCTCTGCTTTGGCCCCTTCAATTCTCCTTTTACTCAGAGTATGGATTCTTTTGTCCAGTCTGCAGGTGATGGAGGTCTGTCTGTCTTGGAGTAATGGTTTATAAAATTAATGATCAAGTTGTCGTGGTCACTGCTTTATTGTTGGGTGGGTTAGGTTTAGTTCTGGGCTGAAGATCAAGAAAAAGCCACCAAGAATTTTGTGAACATGGGTGGAGGAGAAGCCCATTGATTAATATTTCAAATTATTTTACCATGATTGGAAAACAGGAAAGCTTGTTCTTCACTGGCGTGTGGAGAGAGACAAGCATAGTGGAGAGACCACTGAACTTGGAATGGGATCAAGATTCCAGATGCAGTGTTTTCATGGGCAAGGGTGACCCTGACCTCCTCTTTGTTTCCCTATTAGCCGCCACACAGAGTGCTCAGCCCCACACTGCCATGCTATACTTCCAGCTGCTTCTTGGCCACCTCCACCTGGAGGCCTCACAACAGCACACACCTAACACATCCAACTTAAAACTGCTCCTGTTCTGACTTGGTCAGTGAAATTGCCATCTACACAGTTGCCCCAGCCAGAGACCTGGAGGCCACCCTTGCCTTGTTACCCCTTCTCAGGTCCCACACTCACTTTGCCATTGGAGTCTCAGAAGCAATTCTGACATTCCCCCAGCCCTTCAGCCTGTGGCCCCAGCTTCACTGCAGGTCCCTGCCTCGGTTTCTCGGCACACTGCAGTATCTTTTCCTTGTTGAGCTCCCTGGGACCCATCCTCTAAACTCCTACAGCCGTCGTCCTTGCTTGAAGTAGTTTCCAGAACCTCCCTCTTGACCAGGGAGGAGAGTCCGACCCTGCCCGGTGTTCATGGCTCCTGCAGCCCAGTCCCTGCTCGCCTCTGCAGCCGCCTTTCCCTGCCTTCGCCCCGCCTGGCCCTCTCCCCGGGCTCTGAAGGCAGCTTCCCTCCGCAGGCACCCCCTGCTGATTCTCTGCCGTGGCCGCCTCTGCTTGCGCTGCTCCTCCAGGCAACCCACTCGGATTTGTCGAGTGGCTCCTCCTCCATGACACATTTCCTGGCTCTGAAGACAGTACTAATAGTTTTCTTCTCTTTCATTCTTGCATTTTATTATTATTTTTCCAGCTTTGTTGGAATATAATTGACATATATGACACTGAGTAAGTTTAAGGCATAAAACATGTTGACTTGATACATTTATATATTGTAAGACGATGACCATGATCACCATGAGCTAGCACCTCCACTGCATCCCCTAATTACTATTTTCTTTTTTGTCATGAGAACGTTTGAGATCTACTCTCTCAGCAATATTCAAATGTATAATGTTATTATTAGCTGTCATCACCATGCTGTAGGTTAGATTCCCCAGAAGCTGTTAATCTTGTAACTGGAAATCTGCACCTTTTCATCAGCATCACCCCATTTTCCCCACCCCCCAGCCCCTGGTAATCACCACTCTGCCGTTTCCCGGGAGGTGCTGCTGCTTGTGTTTGCTTTTTAGAACTCTTCCTGACCATTAGTTTACACGTCTGGTCTAACTGAGCTCCCCATCCTAGCACTGCACCTGGTACCTGTTCAATAGAGGATGGATGGATGGCCGAAACAAAGGGGGGCCATTCTAGCTGACTTTTCTGGTTCTGACTTTAAGCTCTAAAATTGAATGGGGCTAATTGACAGTCCTGTATTACAGAGTAAAACACAGAATTCAGAGTTCTAATCTGCTTCCATTAAGAGCTCAAGATAAGTACAATGCATATGTGTAATGCATTAGGCTTTTATATCATTTAAAAATAACTAGTGGGTTTTTAATATTCTTTGCTCTAACTTTATTTTTTAAATAGTTAAAATTATCCTATCAGGGCAGATTATGATCATTTTAAACATTTTGTGCAGAAATTCTGTAGTCAATTTTTTTGAGGGTGGGTCAGGGAGCTAAATTCATTCTTCAGGACAAAAAGGCAGTGACTACACAAAAACATTTGAGTCACAAGCATGTTTTAAACTTTTATTTCATACCGAAAGTTGACAGATTGGAATGGATGCTTTATCCTGTTTGTAAAGAAGATGGAGAGTCAGGACAGTACAAGGAACTGAGGAGGTTCTCAGCACTGTCAGCAGGCCTCGGGACTCTCAGCCTCAGAGGTTCCTCTCAAGGCTGCTCTGGTTGGCAGAGGAGGCTTGGAAATAAACCCATTTCCTTATACAGAAGAGCATCTGGTGATATTTCTAAGGCTTTCCCAGGGTTAGGTGTGTCTTGCCCCTCACCTGGGTCAGGGGCTCCCCCCTTTGACTTGATAGAATTGGGATTACCAGAAAACGGAAAGAAAAACAAAACCCATAGAAGACAAAGCATCGAGCAACATTCACTCCAGAAGCTCCGTCACTGCTGCTCTCCTAACGCTCTGGAGAAGTTCCCAGCATTACACTCCAGGACCTACCTGAGAAATTTGTTTAAAGGAATGTTGTATATCATTCTTCAGCCTTAGGTTTTCCAGGGAGTGTTGGAATCTGTTTGTTAGGATTCTGTAGCCATGAGAAGCCTTCACCAGGCTTTTGTTCTAAATTTATGAGCTAACAGTTCCAAGAAGATCCCCATTGGGTGTGTTTGAAAAAAGCTGTCTGACACTTTTAAGAAGTGAGTGAAGTGAATTGTGTTTTTAAAAATGTGCTCTAGTATCCAGATTCTCTGAGATGACTGTGTATGAGAGGTGATAGAAGCTGCACAGGAGTTGGGTGAGGTGGGTGGGACTAGCGAGGTAAGTGAGGGAGAATTAGGAGGTGGAATTGACAGGGTGGGTGACTGACGAGATAAAGGCTAGGGGTAGGGATGCTGTGCGCTTGGGACATGATGTTCCTGTTAAGGGCATTCCTTTGTTTTCATAGCAAGTAGCTCTTAATCTTTAAGCCTCTGTTTCCTCATCTGTAAAATTTAGATGTAATAACCCTAATTAATAGGGTTGTCATGAGTATTAATGGACACACAGCAGTATGAGATAAATTATTTTTTACTATGAAAAAGACAAAGGCTCTCTCACAGTTAAGATCAGGATTCCTGATAGAAAGCTTATAAAGGGCTGAGAATAGCACCTGGTGTGTATCAGGTGCTTAGTAAATATGATCTCTTATTACCATAAAGCTAAAATCATGAAGGCTTTGATTCGGGGGCCAGAAAGTAAGTCTCCAAACAGACTTCATACCACGTATAAGCATTTGGTATCTGATAAAGTATCTTTGCTGAACTGTATCCTTCTGTCTGCTTTTAAAATATAGGGTAAAATATCACCCTCTTAGGGACTTTCCCCAACAGCTCTATCTGAATCCTCACCCCAAACCCCCAAACCACTGATCATAACACCTTTTCATTTCCTTCATAGTACTTACAACATTATCTTGTTTATTTGCTAGTTTACTTGTTGCACACATGTAACCCCTCCAGGATGGGACTGAGACCTCATTGGGCTTGTTCTCGGCTGTGACCCAGGGGTCTGGGCCAGCGTTTGGCACACTGAAGGCAGTCAGGTAGTAATGTATCGGATGAATGAAGGACTGTCATCCAGTTTGTGACCTGGCTCACCTGGCTCCTCATGGAGCAGCTTCCAGAACAGCCCATTGGGAGGGAAAGGTAGAGAGTATGGCAAACTGAAGCTTGCTCTGCTCATGGTAAAAGGCACTCAGAAAGTCAGACCCTAAAGAAAAAATTCAGTTTTAAGTGTTTAGTTCAAAGCATCACACTTAGGATATATAGAGCAACACATCAGTATTTTAGGCTGCAGCTTTAAAATTTTGTACTCAAATTATTGGCTTCTCTAGGCCTCACCAACTTGTAAAATTTTAAGCATATCTGCACCCCACTTAAAGCTTCTGCAGGTCTGGTAAGAAACAGAACAAATGTCTATAGCAAGTTTCTCTGTACTCTTGCATTTTGAGGGACTGCTGGGACCTCCTTCACCCATTTTCGTTAAAACTATGGGTAGTTCTCAACTGTCCTACTCTGGGTGGGTGGTGCTTTTAAAATAATAATAATAACCACCACCACCTAAGGTTTATTTTCACAGATATTGACAGTGAAAGATTGGGACGAAAACAGCCAGGGACAGGGGACAGGGGACAGGGAGGCAGGACGCGAGAGCAGAGCAGTGTCTGACGATCGTCTTCCCTGACGTTCTCTGTCTCAGCATTTCTGCCTGTTTGGAAATAATCACCGGCAGCCCGAGCAGCCCGAGGGCCCTGCCAGGCTCTGCCCCCTGCTCTCCCTGGCATGGCTCGCATCAGCTGCCTAGTTAGAGATGCCACACTTAACTGTGTGGGACTCTCAGGAATACAGATGGATGTGCCCTATGCCAAAATGCTCTGCGGCCAGAGTGCCTGTGGAGGGAGTGTATTCCCTCTCCCCACCGTGGTGGTGGCGCGAGCCCGGCCGCACTGCTTGAATTCTGTCCTGTCTGCTACTGTAATTCCCCAGAGGGTTTCTGCTGGGCTTCCTCCCACCGCCACATAGTGATGCCTGGCCCCACCTAGCATGGCTCTCATGTCACAGCAGGAAGCGCTCAGTGAAAGCTTCATCTGATAAGGGGATAATCACAGGAAGAGTATCCCACATGCCAGAGCATCCTACACGTTTTCAGAGTCTTTTTCATGGAGGTTATCATAATTTGAGACTCAAGATCATTTCTTTGAAATGGATAGGACAGATATTGTTGCCTTGCTTTGCAAATCAGGAAATTGAATTATACGGATGATTGACTGACTACTTGGCTGTCTGGTCCTGGTCCTGTCACTGAGTAGTTCTGGGAACTGCCTCTGTATTCATCATATCACAAATATATTTTATTTAAAATATTTTAAAAGTTCTCTAAGGTATGTAGTAGTCCCAAGGACTCTTAATAATGGATATTTAAAGTCTGAATTTATTGCAAAGAATATTTCATGTATGTAATAATTTTTTATCTTTCTAATTGGAGTTAGACATTAGCTAAAATTTCACCAAATCTCTATTTTAACTAATGACCAAATCCACTATACCTGTGACATGTTAGTTATGAAAACAGCTAATAAAAAAAGTGACATTCATGGTAGACTAGAATAGCTAACATTAAGTGCTTACTACGTATCAGCCATCCAGTTACGTAACAGCCAATATCATTACTGTTTTACAGACAGAAAACTACATTTCAACAAGCTTATATAACTTCCCCAAGGTTCAGGTCTATCAGGCAAACTTGACAAGCAGCAATACTGCTTCCCTGCTACCTGGCAAGAAGTAACTAGAAATGTTAGAGACAGATGGTTTACAGAAAGAAGAAAATCCAGACTATGTAAAATCTTCACTATCTGCCCCTTAGTAGTTAAAAGAGAGAAAGGAATTAACA
This sequence comes from Miniopterus natalensis, assembly GCF_054644295.1. NCBI lineage: Eukaryota > Metazoa > Chordata > Mammalia > Chiroptera > Miniopteridae > Miniopterus > Miniopterus natalensis. The sequence continues at coordinate 43,566,076 of NC_142092.1, read as the reverse complement.
TTCACTGGGAAAAAATGAATGAGCACTGCCAGGAGAGCCCAGAGCCTGTGCTTTAAACCTTGCTTTGTACAACTGCACAGTAAGTCCTAGTGCATCGAGTAGGAACCAACACTAAACTAGGCAGTCGATATGCACGATCTCCTTTCCTTGTCACAGCAACCACGACAGGACTATGGTCTCCATTTTACAATTGCAGTGGGCGCCAAGTTGTCCAGTAGCTCCAAGTCACTCACAGAGCAGAGGCCGGCTTGTTGCTTTCCTCGAATCTGTCAGGTCTGTCACAGAAGCAGACATGGAATTCAGGCCTGCGAGCAGCATTTCTCACTGAACTCTCTTCTCCTCTGACTTCTGCTTGATTTATCAGTGTTTCTGGCATCTTGTTATGGAAAATTGATTCCTTTCTTCACACATCCTCTGCTTTCTTTAGCCTCTTGTCACTGCCCAGACATGCATTCCTGATTCTCTGAACAGATGAATCTAACAGGAAGGGTATTCAAGGGCGTCTGAATGTTGTGCTGTTGACATGGTTCTTTTGAGCACAGTGCCTGGAACAAGACGATCCTCCCTGTGCAGTGTCTCACAGAATCAGTGCTTTGGCTCCACATCCCAGCGCCCTTTCCTTCTCCTCTTGAAAGGTAGCCAAGAGGAGAGGAGGCTGAGTAGGGCAGGGCAGAGGGAAACGGCTGGTCCTGTTAGGTTTTCTCTTTCTCAAAACTAAAGCAGAAGGTTTCCAGAAGAAAGAGGGTGGAAGAACCTTCTTAGGGATTCTGAAAAGTCGCATAGCGAGAACAACTTCAAGAGAAGGAAAAATTAAAAATGTACGAAATGCAAATTGTGATGAGTAGTTGTAGTTAATAAAAGGAAGAAAGACATTTTAAAACTATGGTGAGATTTTATGCTGGAGAACTAATGGCAAGTAAATCTTTGGTGGGAAAGAATGGAAATAAAGTATGGTTGTGGTTTTGTTTCAGGTTTTTTACTTGCTGTTTGTTTTTTTGGAAGGTCTGGTGTTTGTTTGGAGTGGGCTATCAGGTAACATGCTGTTTCAACATAATGCTAAGCAGAGGGAGTTATCTATATTCCCTCCCAACAGGCAAAGGGAGACCGTCTCATTGTCTGAGCTGGGCCTACTGCCAAGCAGATGAGCCCACCTTAATCTTTGAAATGCTTCATCTGTGTTACTGCCAATCATTGATTTATCTGGAACAAGGATTTCCTGATTTGTTCTTTAGCATTCTAAAGATTTTCAGACGTTCTTCAAGAACCACTGCTGGTAATTAGTAAGGGAAGGCCTACCCAGTGCTATCCTGGGGCCCCACCTCTGTAGTATATCTGTCTTACATAGGGGTTCTGCTCAAAAGCAGATCACAAGGGGAACTGCAAAGCGTTGAAGATTTTGTGAATTTTTAGGGGTATTTTCCTTTCAAGTTTCAGGTTTGGAAATTGACCAAACCCCATGAGAGTAGGAATAGCCATACTGTACCTGGAGCTGACAATCGGTGTGAGGGAAATGGGAGCCCCTGTGAGGTCCCCAGAAGGGTACTCGGCTCACAGTGCACAGCTGGCTGCCACCCTTCTCCCCTTTCAAGATTTAGAGTCCAGTCTGTAATATACATTTTTATATAGTTGAGGCCATATTGCTTATATAAACTGCTGTTTTACTTATCAATATATTGTAAGCTTTCCCCCACATCATTAAGCTCCTATAAATTTTAATGTGCAATATTCTATCACATGTATTTCATCATTTTCCCACTGGAAATTTAGATTGACTTTTTTTTTCTCTATAATAAATGATACTCTGATAAACTTATTTGTCCAAAAATTTTTGTCAATGTTCCTAATTATTTTCTTAGGATAAATTCCTAAAAGTGAAAATTCTGGGTCAAAGTATATCAGTTAATATATTTTGCTAAAATTCCTTCCAGAAATGCTAAATTAATTTATATTCCCATAGTGAAGTATAACAATGAAGAATTTCAGCTGACTGCACCAAATGCAACGCTTTGTTTTATCAGTAAAGAAAAAGAACGTTTTTATTAGAAAATTATCTTTTGGCTGCAGTAGCTATTTAAAGTAGAAAAGTACATGCATGCATGACGAAATTGTGTGAGGAAATTTTCTTCTTCTGAGAATGAGAGTGAACAAAATGTACCAGTAAAGAAATAGAACAAAGACAGTATGTGGGGCACAGTTATCAATCAGTTAAAAATTTTCAAATATAGCATGTCCTGAAAAATTGAAAACAGTTTGCTCCCAGAGCACTTACACTGGGATGCAAGCACATTTTATGCCTCAGACACACAAGTGTGGGACTTTTGAAGTGCCGAAAGTTAGATGTAATGTTTGAATTCTTCATTTAAAACACATTTGGTTTGCTCTGGGCAGGTGGCTCAATTGGTTGAGCGTTGTCTGGTGACCTAAAGTCTCCAGTTAGATTCCCCGTCAGGGCACATGCCCAGGTTGCAGGTTGATCCCTGGCTGGGGTGTGTGCGGGAGGCAACCGGTCCATGTTTCTGTTTCTGTCTCATATCCATGTCTGTCTCTCTCTCTTTCCCCCCTTCCTCTCCCTCTAAAAATCAATAAAAACATATTTAAAACCCCCACACATTTGGTTAGAAGTGGGGGCACTAACAGCTCTCATCTTGACTGGTGGTGTTTTTTTTTAAGTCAACTGATGTTAATTGGGTGCCTAGGTTCAAATCGTGGCTTTGCTGCGTATTAACGGTGTATTTGGCCAGGTCAGTTACTCTCTATAAAAAGAAGAAAATATCAGCATCACCTTGAGGACGGAGATTATGTTGTGAGGAGCTCAGCACTTCATCTGGGGCTGTGCTGTTGGATATGGCAGCCCCGCGTGGCTGCTAAGCACTTGGAATGTGGCCGGCCTGAGGCCATATGTACCGTAAGTGTGCAAACCGCACCAATTTCAAAGCCTTAGTACCAAAAAGCCTTAGTACTATTTTGGATAGTTTGGCTTCTAATAAAACACATTATTACAATGAATGTATTTCTTTTACTTCTAAAATAGTTTTCTAAATGTGGCTTGCATCACAGCATTGCTCTGGAACATCATAAAGGCTCCATAAGTGTTTTTGAAAGGAAATTAAGGTGGTAGCTTCTCCTCTGTGGAGTTCCCTCATAGTTATTTATCTTCTGGGGCGCTCCATTTGTAGGGCACTGTAAGGCATCTGGGTGGGTCCTCTGGTTTAGATAGTTTAGAAAAGGCTGGGCTAAGGATGATGCGTAATATTTCATTGTTTGCTAGAGTAGTGAGCGGCGAGTTTAAAAATAGCACCCCCCTCCCTCCTCCTGTTTCATGCTGATCCCTCCTGAGTTATTTCTGTTGGCCTCGTTACGAACTGACATTTGATTCATTCAGTGGGCCCTGCCTCGGTCATTTAAAACAGAATGGACAGTTAGTGAAAGGTCAAAGCCACTATGGCTGGTGGTAGGTGGCCCTGGCCGTGACAGGCAGAGGAAGGCAGAGGGAGCAGGAAGCACCAGTATGGCAAAATGCTTGGTCAGGATCCAGACCCGGAGGGGCCTCCGCCTGCAGATGGTGAACCACTGCAGCAGCGATGTGTTTGTCCGTCTGCTGAGACACGGCTCCAAGATCACAGCGAGAAACACGGGTAGGTGCCCTGCCCTGGGCTGCCGTTTGAGACTGGAGAAGGTGTGGGCTTCCAGCTTCCCGCTGGCTGTGGCAGCCGGGCGACAAGCCGAGGGTGACAGTGTCAGAGGCCTGTGCTAAGGATGGGCAGGAGAGGGAGGGAGAGAAATAGGCAGGAAGGAGAGTAAGCCAGCCGGGAGAATGGGAGAGCCTGGAATGGGGGTCCTGCTCTCTGATTAAGTAAGATCGTGTGAAGTCATAAAGGCTGAAAAATGACACTCCAGGCAACAGCTGGGCTGGGAGGAGGCAGCAGAGGTGTGTCCATTCCCCGGTGCTCAGGAATGACGGGAGATTATGAGCGCGCACACTGGCTGATCAGAACATGCTCCCCCCCTTCCTTTCATTGTCTCAAGGGTAGAATCTTCAAGTGTGCTTGTCTGGATGAGGCAGAACCCCCCTTTATGTTAAAAGCAGAGCTTCACTGAAAAGGATATCAGTTAAAGAACTGGAATCAAACTGATGTTCTGCCCCTTTTCATTGAAAATATATTTTGTGGTCCTTGGGGAAAACAGGAATTAAAATAGAAATTCTAAAAATCAGAGCTTTCAGCAGGAAAGGAGGTGCTGAGATATATATATACACATACACATATATATGTGTGTGCGTGTATATACATATATATGTGTATGTGTATCTATATGATTTTCATCTAATTAAAAGAAATCCTGGAAAGTGTCTGGAATTGGCCATACCTCATGGATATGTGTGGAACTGATTTTGAAGTGAATTGAAATTAATTGTATTTGTATAATGACATAGGTAGATGATACGCTGCTCTTGTAAAAGATTTTTAAAAGTACAAATATATAAAGTTTTCCTTGACCCTAATACTCCCAATAGCCAATTTATGTATATTGACATGTAGGATACAGGATATAGATATTTTTTACAAGAATGGGATTGTTCTGTATTATTTTGCAATTCATTTTTTTTTTTTTTTTACTTTATAGCATATGACTTGAAGGACTTTCATATCAATACATATTACTCTGTATTTTTAAAAAATGGTTGAATAATATTATGTAGCATAGAGATACAATAATGTAATCACCAAATGATTGTTGGAAATTGGTATTTCCTATTTATTGGCTATAACAGACAGTGCTGCAGTGAAATGAGCATACATAGGCATTTTTCTACGATAGATTCTTAAATGCGTAATTGTTGGGTTGAAGGATATAGACAGCTTAAATTTTGATGAAATGGACAAAGCATCCTCTAAAAGACTAACATTCACTAGCAAGGTATGAAAATGTCTACTGCCCCACACAGTCACTAACCCTAATGTGTATTTTAATTTACATGTCCCCTTTTACTAGTGAGGGTGAGCATCTTTTCAAATGACAATTGCCATTAGCATTTCTCCTGGGAATGGCTTGTTTACTTTGCACATTTCTGTTGTATTTTTGTCCTTTCTTTATAGATTATAGGGATTCTTTTATAATTATATTAATCCTTTGACTTCTATAAATATTAACTTTTTCCCCCTAATTCATTTTCAGCTTTCAACTTTTAAAAATATTAACCTTGTGACACAGGCATTTTTCATATGCACAGACAACTTCTGCATGTCAAAACTACTTAATGTTTGTATATTCTAAGTTTTATTTCTTTATGTCAGTTTTCCTCACTCCAAGATTATAAAAGTGTCCTGTTTTTCCTTCGCAATTAATGTATTAGCTTGAACTTTGTGAAACTGCTGATACTTAACTGCTTTTAACCTACAAAAATCGCAATTTCATGTTGTTTGATCTAATATTTGTCTTTATTTAAATCTGTTAACTTCTTTGGAATCTTTAAGTGTGTATAACATGAAGTAGGGATATGTTTTCCCCCTCCAGTTGGTTGGCAATTTTTCTCAAAGTTCTTTATCATCGTGTTCAGGGTGTGCTCCGAGTTGTGTGCCTTAGTCTTCATGCGCCATTACTAACTTTCAGTATAGTCTTGATATCAGGTAGGTCAAGTGCCCCTCTTATCGATCTTTTTCCAGCCCCATTTTTCTTGTGGACTTTCTCCATTTGTCATTTTTGAAAACACATTGAGAGTTTTATTGGAATTGCAATGAGTTTTAATTAGAGGAGAGCTGTATCTTCGAAATAAGTTCTGTTCAGGAAGATCCTTCTGTGTCTTCACTCCCCCCCCCCCCCCCCGTTTTTCCTCTATGTTGCTCAGCTATGTTTTAACATTGTCCTTAGGCAAGTTTTGCATATTTCTCGTTATAGATATTCTTGGATATTGTGGCTGTTCTAATTTGTGCATTTAGCTATTTTGAATGGGATTTTCTATTATATTTTTGTATGTCTTTGCAGACATGTAGTAAACCACTGCTTTGTTATGCTGAGGCTTCATTTGAATACCTCACTGAATTATGATTAATTCTCCTAGCTCCTTATTTGAATTTTTGGCTTTCTTGTTAGATAAGAGTATCACCTGGAAAAGAGTTTTGTGCCTTCCTTTCCAATAGTGACTCTTCTTATTTTTTGTCTTTATCATATTGCATTATGAGGGCCACCAGAACAACACTGAAGTATAGCGAGGGTTTCTGTCATGCTCCTGACTTTGGTGTGATGATTGATTGTGATGACAGAGAGATTCACAAGATGGTACGACAGCTGCATCGGTTAGGGTGCCATTAGCAACAAGTAACAGAGAACTCTAACAAACACTGGTTTAAATAAGGTGATTTATTATCCAAGGCAACAAGTCCCGCGTCAGGGAGGATTCCAGCTTTGGGAACCCAGGTTCATTCATCCCTGGCCCTTCTCAGTTGGCCAGAAGTCCCTGCAGACCATTTGCTGCCGGCATTGCCAGAATTCCTGGTGTCTCTTTCAGATACAGATCTTTCTTGACATTGTTGTTCCTTTCCAGGATGGTCTTCTTAGAAGCAAGCCTTTCTCAGACGTTTCTCCCTGTTCCCACCAGTGACTCTTCCCTTTGCATTTTCAGGGTTGGCTCACATGCCCATTTTTAAACCAGACGCCACCAAGAGACTGGAATTGCCATGACTGACTTAATCATTCGGGAGAGAAATGGGTGATAAGGAGTCAATGATGGGAAGTAACAGATAAGAAGCCTTTATATCAGACTAGTAATGGGGACGAGAGAGTCTTCCCAGAGGAGGTGCCATCTTGGTGCAGAAGGGCATTCCAGGAAGGCAGCAGTGTGCAAAGGCACAGAGGCGTGATGGAGCATGGCACACTCGGGCACCTCTAAATACATGGATGGGTGGATATTTGCGTGGTAGAGAAGTGTGTTTTGTGCTAAAGAGCTTAATCTTTAGCCAGAAAGTCACGAGCAACCTTTTAAGAAGGGGATGCGTATGACTAACGAGGCATTTTGGAGTGATTGTTCTGGCAACAACGGAGGAGTCAGACTGAGGTCAGGGAAACCAGTGGTGAGAGAGAAGGAATAGAGGCAGGGGCAGCTCTGAGAGTGAATATGGTGGCAGAGTTTGCAGAAGGTGGTGACAGAGTAGATGTGAGCAGTGGGTGAGAAAAATCTTGGTGACTCCTCAGACTGCTGGTGTGGGAGGCTGGGTTATGGTAGGTGGTAGAGGGAAGGCTGGGGTGGGAGATAATGTGTTTGATTTTTGTCATATTGAAGTTGAGGTGCCTACACGTGTTTGCATGGTGAGTCTGGAGCTGCTTGGAAGGCTTCGAGTTGAGATGTGTCAGAGATCTAGTAACATGCGTTTCCTTAAACTAAGTCGTATTCTAAGTTCTCTGGTTAAATAAATTTGGGAAATATTGAGGTAAATAAAGCAACGCTGGTTTCTTCTCTTCAGGGCCTCTTAGACATTTTAATATGCTCCTAGTAATGTCACTGCATGCTTACCACGTGCCAGGTCCTCCCCGTGCCTTCATTTGTGTATTCCTTTCCATGTGCTGGAGTTTTCCCCATTCTACAGATGAGGAAACTGGAACAGCATGGTTAAGTAACTTGTGCAAGGTCACATGATAATACAAGGTTGGGATTCAAATACAGGAAGTTCAGAGCATGTACTCTTTTTTTTAAATTTTAATTTCAGCTTTGAGGTATAACTGACAAATATATTTAAATATAATATATTTAAAGTGTACATCCTAGTGATTTTATACATATTTACATTGTGAAAGGATTCTCAGATGCCGAGTGGTCAGGAGGACAGAAAAGTACACACACTGTCTTTAGCAATACGGTGGTCATTGGAGATCTTGGTGAGAGCCATTTCAGTGGGCTGGAAGGGGCATCTGGCCACTGTAGTGTAAAGACAAAGACTGAATCATCCTCTTGAATTCTAGATACTGAAGTCACCCAAGATGATGGTAAGACTAAGGGTGTCAAATGTTCAGCTACTCTTAGAGACATGACCAGGTGGTTGGTAGAAGATGACCACAAGGAGAAAAGAGATTGGGGTGCATGGATGGGAGGAACATTAGGATTTACTGTGTGTGTGTTTCCATTGGTTTATACTTGCCTGAGTCACTGGGATGACTCTTCATGGGTTTTAAATAGAATGAATGGGCAGCCTCCCAAAAATACTCAGAGGCATCAGGTACATTTCCAGGGTGAGATGTTTTGCAGTGGCCATGCCTGAAAGTGAAAACCCTACTCTGGAAAAGTAAATGTCATTCTTAGAATCCTTTCTCTAAAGCCATGGGACGTGAGCTTCCCTTGAAGGATTATACTTTAAGAAAAGGAAGATAAGAGTCTGTCCTGTGAGAGGTTAATGGCATGGTATCTTACTACATTTTGGGAATTTACACGCCGCTTAATGTGGATAGAAAATATTTTAGGGACTGATAGCACATGCAGAATATAGTCAGTTTTAAAGTTTATTTTATTTCTAACCCAAACTGTTAACTCCCACAACAGCAAGTGATTTTGTTGCTGCTGCTGTTGTTTTTGCTATCTGTCCTGGCTAAGACACGATTGTGGCAGAGCTGACATATAATTAGGTGACCACAAAATTTGTTAGGCAAACTTTTTGAGAGCAAAAGGGGCACATTAGTAATGCTGCTAGGAAAAAAGGCATACAGTGGGGACTGTCCCAGGCAAACGGGGACAGATCACCACCCTACATGTAATAACACTGTGATTTCAGCAAGGGAAATTGGGCTGGTAACAGAGGAGACTTCTTGCTTAGTTAAGAAGTGAGGGTCTCTCTGGGCTTCTCAGGCAACATGGTGGAATGAAGCAAGCTTTGGAGTCAGACAGGTTGGATACAAACCCCTGCTCTGTTGCTTCCTGGCCTCATGACCTTGTGCAAATTACTCAGTCTCTCTGAGCCTGTTTCCTCATCTCCTCTTACCACATGATCACATGTCTAAAATGTCCAGCCCTATAAAAATTCACTGGAAATCTTAGTGCCCTTGTCTTTCCCCTCTCCCCCACATTGTTTTTCAATACATAAAGGAGAAACAGCTCTGCCTGTTGTATGCAGGCGATTGGTACTTTCAGTGAAAGTCTAGTGATAGAGATAGACTAAGATATAGCCACAGAACACTGGAACTGGAGGGGTCCAGGCCATCTGTAAAATCTAACACCCACAGAACTGAAGTGATATGTCTGAGGGCACACGGAGACCTCTGGTTCAGCTGGGGACTGAATCCAGGGTCCAGGAACTGCAGGCCACTGCTCTTTCCCCTCCACAATTCCTAGAAGTTCCTTTACCCTTTCCCACGCTTCACTCTTCTCTCCCTTACTCTCCGTTCAAGAGGACAGATACTCCTCAGAGCCAGTATGGCTAAGCTGGCCAGTATAAGTAGATCAATCAGAGCTTAGCCTCCTCAAGGAGGATAGTTCTGGTTAACAGGGTGACCAATAGGTGACCTCTGTAGAGACCTGACAATGTGGTGTGTGCTTGGGCAGTGGCTGTCAACCCTTTCAGATCCAGTGTCTGACTTTAATAACTCAAAAGAAAAGCAACTTATGAACACATAACTTTAAAAGTCAAAATAATGCTAATTGTAATGTCTGGAGAAATTGGAAGAAAGTGATTTATGATAAAATAGTCTTTCCAGAAGTTTTTCTCAGGCATGACTGACCAAGAGACAGAATGAAGGAGCGCAATGCTTATACTTGTGTGAATGCAATGGGGGGAAAAGGGGGCACAGCCAACAGATGCAGGAGGGTCTGCAACTGACACACCTTAGGCATTCTGGATGGCAGTGATGTGATATTCTAAACAGGTAAACAACTTTTGGCAAAAATCTTCCTTCATTTTACCCAGTGGCTGCATTCCTGAAAAATTCAAAATAAGTTAAAATGATACCCAGGATACTTGAGGTTTAAATGTAAAACAGACATAGGACCCAGATTCAGAACATTTAAAATAGGTTTTTAATCTACATGGATAATATTTCATAGGACATCTGCAAGTTAAGTGGGATGCAAAATAAGTCTTCGTTTTGTGGGGCCATCCTATGCATTTTAGGATGTCTGGCATCCCTGACTCCTACCCCCTAAATGACAGTAGCCCCTCCAATCATTGTGACTTCCAAAAAGCCTCTGTGATTTCCTAAAACACCGTCCTTCCTGCTGGGCGGTGGTATCCCTCTGTACCCCTGCTCTACAGATTGGATGGACATTCCATAGTTGGGTATCAGCGCAGGGTGACTTGGGGTACCTCAGGGGAAACCAGAATGGTGGCTCCCAATGGTGCCTTTTACCAAAGCCTCCAGCATGGAGACATGGAGAAAGGCATGATGCTATGGCCGGGGGGTGGGAAGGTGTAAAGCTGAAGGAGTGCCTCCTGCAGTCGGCCAGTTTGGTTCCAGCCAAATGACAGCGATGACAATGGCAGATTACAAATAGGAAAGTCATTGCCAAGTGGGTAAAAAGTTGCCCCAAGTAACCCAAACTCCAAAGCCTTTGCTAAGGAGGTTAGTGCAGGTAAATGAGAATGGCAAGTGCTCTGTTATCTTCTGATATGGCCGTATTGTCCCTAAAGTGCTTTCTCACGTTTTTCCTTTCTATACGCTTTTGAGCCTCTCCACAAACTCGGGGGATAGTTAGGGGTGGCTGTTATCTTCACTTTGACACGTTTGTTCTGCTGACACCCAATACTGCATTGCTTCATTCATAAAGTTTGTGGCACACAGGCAAACTAGACAAGGGCCATTCGCTGGTCTCCCTGTTTTGTATACACACAAGCTGCGGGTAATCTCAGCTATAGGATTTGGATTTTTGTCACAAATGTGCTCAGAGTGAACAGAGGAGCAGATTTCTGAATGTAAATGTGAGCAATGCTTATTTCATTTTTACCTGCCGCTAATTTTGCTGAATTACTAAAATAGGTATATTGTGCCTTCAGCAATGAAATGAAGAACGACATTTTCAGGAATGGGGACCACGTGAATGTGCAACCTGCCTGACTGTGTGTAACAGGCACCCTGCCTGTCCGCCATCAGTGGGCAGTCTCTTCCATCAGTACCTTTTGATTGTCACTGTTTTACTTTATAAAGTATTTATTCAAATTGAATAATGACAATAATGGTATAAAAACAAAGTTATATCACTGTACTAAAATTTAATTATAATAGTTAACATTTACTGAGTGTTTCCTATGTGTCAGAAACTTTACAGCTATTATCTAATTTTAATTGGGCTGTATAATTAGATAAACTTGAAAGCTTTTTCCTAAATCACTGTCATTTGACTTCTTAAAAAAAGCTTTCAGTCTTTGAGCTTTGTGAATATATTCAGGAGGCTTCTCATACGTGATTGAAGTAATATAAATTTAATGAAGCAGTGTAGATAATCTTACTAATTTCGTATTTCTGGTCTCCTTGGATGCTTCTGTTAGAGTTCACCGGAAAAGGAGTGTAGGAAAATTTGAGAATCTATCACATAAAGAAAATTAAGAAAATATGGATAAACGATAATTCTCATTGTACTCTGTAATAGTGGACTTGTTAGAAAACTAATCTACTTGTTGAAAAATGATATTGCTTGGTAGTAGATCGAATGTTCTTGGTAAGCTAGTAACATCTCATTTCTATAGTTTGTTTTTTTTTCTGTAGACAGCACTTAGGCCCCTATCATTTCATTTAACACTCATTGAAGCCTTATGAGGTAGGTGTTACTCTTGTGTTGTTGTTAAGCAAACTAAGCTCTAAGAATATTAAGTAACTTTAAAAGTTACTTAGTTACTAAAGTCTCAATACAAGTGGCAGAGCTTGGATTTAAACCCTGGGTAGTCTAACCTTTGTCTGGTGCCCTCTTCCAGCTGCCTTAGAATTTGAGCACAGAGATGAGGGGATAGTAGTATGAAACTCCAGAACTTCTAACACTAGTGGTTAGAAAATCTCTGAGAGGAAAAGAGAGCATTTATTTCCCTGCCAACCTCCTCCTTTTCAGAAAAGTGACTACTTCTATTGCTGAGATCAAGGTACTGGAACTTGAAACATCAGGCATCTAGTGATTTTATTATAGCAGCATCTATAGATTAGCAGGCACATTTTGTATGGACTGCATAGACATTTTATAAAATATGAATTTTAAAGCTTTCAGATGGAGCTCAATATGGTCAATTTTTCCCCAGTTACCACCATTCCCTATTGTCCCACTCATTCACATTAGGCACCTGCCCGGACTGTGGAGGCACTGGCCTTTGTGACCCTGGATTAGTCACTGTGATCGTCTTCCCAAGAAGCTACTGGCTTTACCTTTTGCTAGTGCTCTGTTTTTTCTCCTTATAACCTGGACTTTCCAGAAGAAAAATGAGGGAAGGGAAATAGGGAGTACTGGGGATAGGGGCCAAAATTTTACATAATGTGGCTAGGAAGTCCTCACTGGGAAGGTGACATTTGTTTAAAGACCTGCAAAGAGGAAGAGAGCATGAAGCTATCTGCAGGGAGTGCTCCAAGCAGAGGGAACAGCAAGTGCAAAGTGCAAAGGCCTTTTCCTCTCAGGGATTTTCTAACCACTAGTGTGAGATGTGCTGGAGTTTCAGATTACTTCCCGCCATCTCTGTGCTCAAATTGTAAGGTCTTTGCATTCGCTGCTCCCTCTGCTCCGAGCATGACTGGCATGTTGGAGGAACAGCAGGGCATCGGCGTGACTGGAGTGGAGTGAAAAAGTGGGAGTCACAGGAGAACAAGGTCAGAGAGGTTAGGAGGGAAGGGGAGAGGAGGGCACACTGAGCAGCTGCCCAGGCATCCCTGCAAGGACTGTACTTACACTCTGAGTAAGATGAAAAGCATTAGAGAGTGTTGAGCAGATAAGTGGCATGATCTGCCTTATGTTTTCAAAGGATCACTCCAGTTGCTGTGTTGACAGTGGACCTTACACAGGCAAGGGCTGACGCAGGGAAACCTGATGAGATGCCGCTGCAATAATCTAAATGAGAAAGGATGGTGGCTCGGACCAGGGTGCTAACAGAAGAGGTGGTAAGAAGTAGTCTGATTCTGGATATGTTTTGAAGGTAGAGATACAGAAGTGCTGACAGGTCCGAGGCGGGTGTGAATCGAGGAAAGTCAAGGTTTTTGGTCTGGGCGACTGGAAGAATGGAGTTGCCATCATAAAATACTGCCATCTGGAAACTTGAAATTTCCCATACCCTCTTGTTATGAGAGAGGCTTTTGAAAGGCAGAGACAGAGGGAAAAAGAGGGTGTATGTTAGGAAAAGGAGACTTAAGGAGGAAAGGCCATGTATATGAGAAAATGCTGTTAGAACAGAGCATGGAAGATCTGTGTGACCACAGGAGCAAAGAAAATAGCCAGTGGGAATGGGCATGGTCTTCCTAGAGCAGTAACACGGGTCAGATGCAATATGCTACTTTCACTGCTTTCTGAAGGGCAATACCATGACCCTCCTTCTGGGGACATGGAATACCACATACGTAAAGATGTGGCACTCAAAAAAGTCCTAAAGGGTAGTAGAAAATTTATGGCTTGCATGTATTTTTTATTTTTATTGAGGCAAAGTTCACATAACGATCTAACCATTTTAAAGTAAACAATTTGGGGGCATTTAGTACATTCACAATGTTTTGCAACTAACACCTTTATCTAGTTTCAGAACATTTTTATCACCCCAAAGGAAGCCACATACCAGTTAGGCAGCTACTCCCCATTCCTCTCCTCTCAGCACCCTGACGACTGATCTGTGTATGTTGAACCATTCCTGCATCACAGGTATAAATCACACTTGATCATGGTAAATGATCATTTTAATGTGCTGCTGAATTTGGTTTGCTAGTGTATATTGATAACATTTGCAGTTATGTTCATTAGGGATATTGGTCTGTGGTTTTCTTTTCTGCTTGTTTTTTCCTGGCTCTGGTATCAGGGTAATGCTGGCCTCATAAAGTGAGTTTGGAAGTGTTCCCTCCTCTTTGATCTTTTGGAAGTGCTTGAGAAGGCTTCGTGTTAATTCTTTAAATGTTTGGTAAAATTCACCAGTGAAGCAATGTAGTATTAGGACTTTTCTTTATTGGAGATTTTTGATTATGGACTCAATCTCTTTACTAGTAATTCATCTATTTAGACTTTCTATTTCTTCCTCATTTAGTCTCGGGAGTTTGAATGATTATAAGATTTTTTTTTTTTTTCATGTTTTTTAGGTTGTTCAGTTAGGTGGCATATAGTTATTCACAGTAGCCACTTGTGATTCTTTGTATTTCTGTGGCATCAGTTGTAATGTTTACTTTTTCATTTATAATTTTGTTCACTTGGGTTCTCTTTTTACCTTGGTTTGAAAAAAGGTTTGTTAATTTTACCTTTTCAAAGAACCAATTCTCAGTTTGGTTAATCTTCATTTTTCTATCCACTATTTAATTTTTTTCTGTTCTAGTCTTTATTATTTCCTTCCTTCTACTCACTTTGGGCTCAGTTTGTTCATATTCTTCTAGTTCCTTAAGGCAGAGAGAGAGTTAGGTTGTATACTTGGGATATTTTTGCTTCACACCTTCCTGACCAGTCACGAGTATACACGTTTCCATGTCTGAACATTGCTGACCGATCACGAGATAACTCCTGTCTACCCTTACATTAATTTAAGTAATTTTAAACACCTTGTTGACCAGTCACGACTGAAAAGTAGTCAGCTGCAAGGGTGAGTTCTGGCTCAAAACAGTGGATCAGCAAGGTGTTTAACATAGGTGTTTATTATTACCTACTTCCCTCTTAGAGCTGCTTTTGCTGCATCCCATAAGTTTTGTATGGTGTGTTTCAAATTTCATTTTTCTCAAGACACTTTTAATTTACCCTTTAATTTCTTCTTTGATTCATTGGCTGTTTAGGAGAGTGTTGTATTTGTGAATCCATGTATTTGTGAATTTTCCAGTTTTCCTCTTGTTGTTGGTGTCAATCTTCTTGAATTTGTTAGAATTGTTTCGTGGCCTAAGAATTTATTAGACTTGCTTTGTGGCCTAGAGTATACTCCATGTGTACTTTGCTGTTGTCACATAAAATGTTCTGTAAATGTCTGTTAGAGCCATTTGGTCCACAGTATTGTTCAAAATCTGCTGCTTCCTCATCGATTTTCTGTCTGGATGACCTGTCTATTGTTGAGAGCGGGGTGTTGAAGTCTCCGACTATGATTGTATTGCTGTTTATTTCTCCTTGTAGCTCTGTTAGGTTTTGCTTTATGTATATAGGTGCTCTGATGCCTTTTCTTTTTCAGGGAAAAAAATGCCTTTTTTATTTTACACATTCATACATGCAGTGATTCTTTTGATTGCTATTAATAAGCTGGAGGATTCATTCATCTGAACTCTTCTCACTGTGTGTGTGTGCCTGGCTAGAGGAAAACTTCAGCATCATCTCACAAATCTGTACTATGCTAATGAGCCCTAAAAGTTTTGACACGGGATCATAAATATTTATCATTGCTATCTTATTGATGTACGGATCCCTTTATCGTTATACAATGACCTTTTTAATCTCTTTTTTACCATTTTCAGTTTAATGTTTATTTTGTCTGATACAAGCATAGCTACTCCTGCTAAAACACCTTTTTCCATCCATTCCCAGTGGCTGAGTCCTGCGATTCTCCTGCAGTCCCTGTGGGGTGAAACCAGAGTATGGGCTCCCATGAAGTGACCCACACACAGTACTCAGGGGCCTGGATGTCACCACAGGCTCAGGGGAGACCTCTCTGTGTGATGCCGTGCTAGCCTGGGAGCAATGCAGTCAGAATGCAGCCATTCATCTTACCTTCTAATGCAGTCAGTCTTGGTCTCTGTGGTGCAGGGCATGCTTCAACCTCCCTCCCAAGTTCCAGGATTCTCAGTGGTGTCTTGTCCGTGAATTGTTATTAGTTGTTTTTCTGAGGGGAAGTGAAGTCAGGGATGACCTATGTTGCCATCTGGGTGATGTCACTTCCTGCACATATTGAAGAGAGAGCAATCCTGAAATGCATTCATTAAAAGCTGGTTTACAATTACCTAATGCACACCGTACCAGTTTGGTATTATATTGTAGAACCACCCTGGAGAACATGTCTTTGATCCTGCTTTTATTTCCAACTAAGTACCCAAGGCTCAAAATTAGGAGAGTTGGCCTTAGGCTGACAGTAGGCAATTGGGTTTCCCATCTGTAAAATGAGAAGTAAACTTTAGGAAGTAATATTCATACCTTTTGACAAAGCAGTTTTCCTTTTGGACATCTACCTATGGCAAATGAACTGAAAAATGGGAAAATTTATATGTAAAGATATTTCTTGAAGCATTTTTTTTTTTACAATTCTGAAACAATATAAATGTTTGCCAATAGGCAACTAATATTGTATTAACAGAATCTGACAACCATTATAAATACCAAATGGGAGTTTATTTCAACATAGAAAATGTCTAAGTTAAAATTTTAAAAGGAGCAAGGTGCATGTTTGTGCACGTTTGTAATTACATAAACTAGAGACCACAACATTTTGCCTAGAATTAAGACTAGAAACCAATATATAATATAATAAAGTGATTATGACTGGATAGCAAATTCTATAATTTTACTATAATACTTTGTTTGACAGTGTTAACTTCTAAAAGACACCACTCAAAATTATAATAGTGATTGTCATTTTATTCTTGTAAATGACCAAAGTTGAAGGTCACAATTGCATACATAAATGAAAATATTGCCAACCACATGAGGTGTGCTTTTTTTCCCCCCTGTGTGTTTCCATCTACAGATCTTTGTTGAAAAAGAAAACCTGAAATTAAAAAAAATAAAAATGTCTCTTTACAGGTATTCCTTTGCCCAGAGAAGACGACATTTCTGCCCCCTTGATCTCCAGCTCACCGGTGAAGGAAGCCCGGGAGTATGAAGACCCCCCAAGTGAAGGGGAAGATAAAATAAAAGAAGAGCCTCTGACCATCTCTGAACTGGCCTACAGCCCAAGTGCCAGCCTGCTCCCCACCCCGGTTGACGACGACGAGATTGACATGCTCTTTGACTGTCCGTCTAGGCATGAGCTGGAAAGAGAAGACACGGATTCGTTTGAGGAACTGGAAGCCGATGAAAACGCCTTTCTGATAGCCGAAGAGGAGGAGCTGAAGGAGGCTCACCGCGCTTTGTCGTGGAGCTATGACATTCTGAGCAGCCACCTCCGGGTGAACCCTCTGGTCAAGAGCTTTTCCCGGCTCCTGGTGGTGGGCCTGGGGCTGCTGCTCTTTGTATTCCCCCTGCTCCTCCTCCTGTTGGAGTCAGGTATTGATCTCTCCTTCTTATGTGAAATACGCCAGACACCAGAGTTTGAGCAGTTTCACTATGAATATTACTGTCCTCTCAAGGAGTGGGTGGCCGGCAAAGTAAACCTCATTCTCTACATGCTGGGCTGCTCGTAAAGGACAGCTTCCTCCGACTAAGGGCTATATTCAATACTAGCAATGTGCTTCTCAGCAGGTGCCTGGTTCTGAACGGGCACGGAGCCTTCGACGGGTGCTCCTTACCCAGAGCTGATTATTCAAAGCTTTAAGTTAGCTTTCCATAACTCACTGCACTTAAATAAGTTTAAATCAGATACAGTCATTTTAGTTAAAGGTCAGGAAGACGGCCTTTAAGTAACCAAAAATGTTTATTTTTTATTAAGTCATAGGCATACTCGTTATCTATTACATCAAAATACATACTGCATCTGAGCTGAATTAGATTTCCCCCTTTTAATAGTTAGCATCATTATAAGAGATAAGGTTCAGGTTCAGAATCAGAATTGTAGTCAGAATCGAAGAGCAAGTTTTTGAATATGATCCTTAGTGAAAATAATGTCCTCTAACCAATGCCTATACAACTAAATTTATGCTGGGTTTTTGTTTTTTTAAAAATATTTTTATGTGTTCAGAATATTTTGGTAAATTTTTAGCAAAAAAAAAAAAAGAAGCCTCCTGGAGTTATTTAATTGTACAGATTGTAAGACTACTGCACAAAGGGCGTGTTGGGAATTTTTTAATGTTTTGGAACTGGTTTGTTTTTAAAAATATTTTTGGCTGAAAAACCCCATAATTTGTTGTTAGCTGCATATGAGAGAGAAAATAGGTAGAGTTGTGGTAAGTAGGCTCCTAAAACAAATGATGGGACTGGAAGATGTAGAAACTGAGCATCAAGTGGACACAGGGTGATCCATTTTTTCAAAGTAAAAAATGGACAAGATGATTTGTTACTTTCATTTGCATTCTGTGCATATATTTTGGCTAGAGAAGCAGAACACTTTTCAAAAAACCTGAAACTTTAAAGGAAAAAAGTGAAAAGATGTGCTGATTAATTGCATGTTATTTTACATTTACCCAAGAGTGGAAGCAGATGGGAACTGGACAAATGGCAAGTGGCAAAAATGTTTTGGTGAGGCTGGTAGGCAAGTGGTGGCAGGAAAATGGTCTGTTTTATGGAAGCGATGGTTATGCGAGGTACTGGATGATGTAAAGAACAGCATACATGCTGTCCAGGTTGACATGAATATGTTTGAATGGATCTAAATAAAAGTGGAGAAACTTTCAGGCACCTTTTTGGTCCCTCATGCCATTCATTGTGTTTCTGTGGAAGAAACTTGAAAAGAAGTGTGTGTATGAGAGAAAGGGGGGGAGAGAATGGATTTTGGCCTTCTGATAAGTGACGATAATTTTTTGTGGTAGTAATTCTATTCCTTTCCTGGTTTCCTTAAGATCTTAACTCATTCATAATTGGGGCTCTCATTAGGAAAGTGGAGGGGGCTCATTAGATGACATACCATTTTCAGCTTGGGTGAAGTAGTGAGATTCAGAGAGGGGACAAATGCTCCAGTATCTTCCTTCATACCTTTAAATGCATGACAGAAAGGCTCTGATGCCTTCCCATGCAGCATACATGGAATATACCAATCATGTGGTATAAGTGAGAAAGGTAAGAGCAAGGAGCTTTGGGGTTTCTCCATGAATTGAAAATGTTCCATTGCCTTCATTTACAAAGAGACTGGGCTTCCTGTAATTTCTCCCTGACTCCAACAGACACTTTAGCTCTACATTAGTGTAACTTCCACTCTGGCCATTCCAGTTCTACTTATTCATGGAGCTGTGATTGCTTTATTAGATATTTTGAAAGTAAGTTTTAAAAGTGAGCTCATGAAGCCTTCAGTTAAGCAAACTATAATACACATTTGCTATTGAGTTTGTTAGGGTGTGCTTTTGGTGATTTATTTTGCATTTTAACATTTCATACTAGAAATTTGTTAACAATATACAAATATATTTTCCATAGTTTATTTTGGAAGTTTGCAAATGGCCAGCTTTGAAATTGAAGTTCCTTTTCCTCTTTTCATATGACTTTGAAGTCATCCTTTCTGATAAAAGGGCCCTCCAGTGTAGTCTGCAATAAATTAGTCCCCCTTCTAATTATGCTCCAATTCCTAACCACGACAAATCATCTAGCCTTCATCCTTTAAAAATATTAGGTATTTTTAAATTATGGAAGTAATATATTGCCCATCATAAAACATTTAAAAATATTAAGGAGTAATAAATATTAAGGAGTAATAAATGTTATTTTTAACATTTCTGGCTAACACCTCTTTTCTCATAGGCAAAAATTTGACTATTGAATGGAAATGTTTTTAAGTGAAGGGATTGACAGGATAGGGTCTGCTGAATTTAAACGATAGCAATCAAAAGTAAAACTGGGATCCCAAAATGCCATTTTGTTGGGATAGAGTAAGAGCTTTTTCAGAAATACCACTTTAAGTTTGGTAGAAGACAGTCACCAGTTGCCTGAATGAGAAAAGACTGCTTCCAAGATGGAACGTATATAATATAGTGAGATACAGAGTTCAAAGCAAGTGTGTGAGTATATGTATATTCCATATTATCAGTATGTGTTTATATATGAATATGTGTGTGTATACACACCACTGACATGCCCTTTATATACCGCTGTGTTTGCTTTTCCCCATTGAGGACTCTGTGACATTATTATTCCTTTTTTCCTCTCAGATATCACGGTGGATAAAACAGTCTCAAAGGTTTCAATTTTCCATGAAAATCACCGTGTACATTTGTAGTTATATACACACACATACATGGCAGATACATATACACACACAGTCTTGTCTTTAGTGCTAATGCAAGTTGGATCATGAAAAAAATGTAGGTAAAGTATCGTGTTTCTGTCTGTGCTTGGAACGTATTGTAAAATGTTATGTACCTGGAATATATTTTGTGGCTTGTCTAATATTTATAAAATCAACTCTTGGAAAAATTCAAAATGAATTGATTTCACTGAAATACTAGAGATGTGGGGGCCATGGTACCTATGATTGGAGCCTTATCTTTGTACAGCAAAATTTGCATTTCTGTGTCAACGTTCAGATTGTTTGATATGTTACTATGGTGGCAGGAATCCCTAATAAAGTACTCTGGGGAAAATGTTTCTGCACTCATTTAGTTCTATTCACTATAAATAGCCTGTTGGAAACTACAGAAAGGTGCCATCTAGGACCAAAAAATGAGGTCACCCTTGAATGGTGATAGTATGAAAAAAATAACCACAGGTATGGATGGGAGTAGTCTTTTGCAGCAGCCACCCTGGCTAAAAGTAGGAATATTGGGGGTACTAGAAATGCACCCAAATATAAGAGACAGCTACGGCACTAAGATAACTAGAGAAACAGAAAAAATAGGAGTGTTCTGCATGACAGACAGCAGGAAGGATTTGAGTGCTAGAAATTAGTATGTCATCACTTCTGGCCAGAAAAGGGTGCCTTCCTATGCTAGAAAGAGCTACGCAGACTCAACTCTGCAACACTTGCCATTAAACGTCTGTCTGTTCATGGGCCATGGGAGAATCTTACTATTCGACCCCTACTTTCCTTCCTCTCCATGCAGCATGGCCCTCTGCTTTGGTCTGTCACAAAACTAACAACTGTACACCTGACAATGAAATCAGAGGGTGCTATTCTGAATGAAGCAAAGGGACTATCTGTGCTAGAGGAACACCATGTGTCCAGTGGAACTGTACCTCAGCTGTGGTGGCTTCTTAAGTCTGTCAAGTTCCCCCACCCCAGTTTTATAGAGATATAATTGACCTACGACACTGTATTAGTTTTAGGTATACAACAGAATGATCTGATCTATGCATGTGTTGCAAAATTACTACGTTTAGTAAAATCCATGAGGTCACAGTTACAATTTTTTTCTTGTGATGAGAACTTTTAAGATCTACTCTCTCAGCAACTTTCAAATATGCAATACGGTATTATCAACTGTACTCACCATCCTGTATATTACATCCCCAGAACTTGTTTATCTTATACTTGGAAATTTGCACCTTTTGACCCCCTTCATCCAGTTCACCCACTGGAGGTGTGGGGTGCGGCAGTATGTCAAGTTCTTACTCAGCAGTCCTGAGAGGTGCAGGCTCTAGAGCACAGAAAAGAAAAGGAATTCCGCGGTTAGTGTTCAGGCATGGGGTGACACGGACCTACAGTCCCGGCTCTAGCCAGTACTTTTTTGGTTAGTATCTGCAGACTGGA
Source organism: Miniopterus natalensis (assembly GCF_054644295.1). NCBI lineage: Eukaryota > Metazoa > Chordata > Mammalia > Chiroptera > Miniopteridae > Miniopterus > Miniopterus natalensis. The sequence goes on along the minus strand of NC_142092.1, from coordinate 43,544,489 downwards.
AGGCTCACACAAAATGACCCTTGGCCACTTATTCATTGAGCAGTCCAGGCTCCCAGCCCAACCTTGCCTCTTGGCAGAGACCTTTTTCCGTGTTCCTTTCATTATTTGCTCAGCCAAACAGGGGAAAAGATCTAACCACACTCCAGCTCGGAAGGAAAGTACTGGGGAGAAGCTTCCACCTCTGGGGTGACCCCAGGGTGGTTGTGGTTGATGAATTTGAGATTCTTTGGGCCATCTTTCTCTTCTGGGTGGAGATAATGTGCTAAAAGTCCCTGCTTACTTGTCCTCCTGCTTCTTTCTCTTCTCTCTTTCCCTTGGACCTGCTTGTGGGCTTCCAGTCTCCATGCAGTGAAGACCCAGCACGAGCTGCCTGCGGTGGGCCCAGCCAGGACTCTGCTCTCCGCAGTCCAGCCTCATGTCTGTGATGGGGTGGGTAAGTCTGGCGAGCCCTGCCCAGTGGGCTCAGCTGTCGTCACTTCAGAGATGACGGAAGAAGCCTTACTTGGGCCTCAGATCCCAGCTGTATCCTCCGACCCATTAATAAACAGATTTTAACCCTCTTTTGGCTATTGTGTCTGTTGATTATTGGGAACTGGGTGTGGGGAGGGCAAGATTCCCACTAAGCACACTCAAGAATGTTTAGGATCTCTGCAACCTCCAGCGTTGCAAGGAAGGCGCAGAGAAGGCTGCTGGCCCTCAGGCCTCAGGGGATGCCCACCGATGACCTGGGCCCTGACAGGCCTTGCGAATGAGTGCGGGAACGTGGGACTTGGTATCAGTAAGACCCCGGGACTGAGTAGAAGCACACATCCCCACTCCTTACCTGTAGCGGATGCTTTCCTCAGTATCACTTTGGAAAGAGAACCAAGGCCACTCTCCTGGTTGTAAAGGAAAACTCTCAGTAGGACGAAGGAAAGCTTTGCGTGGGTACCAAGTATTGAAACAAGTCGTGTGAATTACAGCAGCTCCTCCAACTAACACTGGTCACTTGAGGCTCCTCATCTACAAGAATTATGATTTTGATAATTGTAAGGATTTTGAGTTTCCCAAGGAAAGTACCCTTCACAGAAGAGAACACACTAACAAACTGACATTAGTTCCCACTGCGCTTGGCAGTTACGTTCTTTGTAAGTTAAGAACTCGGTGTTCTGGTTAAAGCATCGGTCTCCTGTAACTCCTGGGAGTGAATCAGCTTCCTTCCACCCTGAATCAGCCTGAATGTCCTGACAACTCTGAGCTGCTGGTTTTGCACAGTTGCAAACAATGGTGGGCACACAAAAGTACAGCTCCCTGGTCACAGGGTTACTATATAATTTATTGTACAAACCCGGACTCTTTTGAGACTGAAAGGAGGTGTTTTTAATGATTATGCCATAGCAACAGGTGTCAACTAGGACTGTTCCAGGTACTCTGCCATAAGGCTTTGCCTGATCAGCTAGATGCCCTCTTTCAAAAATTTCTTCTGCTTGGTCCTCTAAAATATTAACAAGGTAAAAGAGGGAAGGATTATTGCCATAGAGTCACAGCTCTCCTACTTGCCATGAAGAGCCAGATTAAAGTTCACCAAAATTAATTGTATCATGTGTTTTAAATAAGCCCGCTGGCACTGAATATTTAACGCTACTCAATTTGTTTACTACTTATAATGTTGAATTTCTTGTTTAACACGAGGCAGGTAGAGGGTTAGAATGATCTCAATGTTGCTTTCACCTCCATAGTCCTGAATTTGACATTCTGAGCTACACACACAGAACACTGATGATCAGCTTAACTGTGAAAAACCGATTCACATTGACACTCAAGACAGTGCTGTGCAATAGCCAAGTTGATCATTTATCATGAGAGGTGTCAGTCAGCTTGGCATTTGTTTGATACTGGATGCTCCACTCCATGCTCTTCCCAGAACATAAACTGTAATGTGAACCCAACACTATCCTATCAATGAGTACAAGGAATCACAGCTGGAAAGCTGCCTCTCAGGGCAGTCTGCCCCAATAGACGAGTCTCAGAAGGGCTGGAGATGCATTATACACATTTTACTCTAAATCTCCATTTTTGAAAATTTCTTGTGGTAGAGGCTGGAAGGGGATCTTATTTCCTCTTCACCCTGGCGACAGAATTTGACTGCATTTTCCAGCTCTCATGTACTTAGGTATTCCTGAATTGTGGCCATTGGAATTGAATGGGAAGTAATCTGTATCACCTCCAAACCTTGGACTAGCTGTGCACCTCCATTTGCCACTAGATGTTAACACCTGTAGTGACCTTGAAGCCACCAGTTGAGGATGTTGGAACTACCAGCAACTTAGATCCTTGAATGACTGTGTGGAGCAGAGCACCCCCTACCTTACCCTAAACCAGACCCATCTTGGACTGTTACTTGAGTAACAAAGTCTTAAACCACTGCAACAATGCAAAACAAATATCCACAGGCTTGGAAATATAAATTAAAAGATCCTTGCATTGCACAGAAAAAAACCACTATTTTCATATAAAAATTTGCATGGACCAATTATTAACAAATAGACAATTATAAAATTATTTTTCCTTGTGATTGAAGATACAGTACAGTCATCCCTCAGCATCAATGGGGGACTGGTTCCAGGACCCCCCCCAGATACCAAAATTTGTGGATGCTCAAGTTCCTTATATAAAATGCTATAGTGTTTGCATGTAGCCTATGCACATCTTTCTGTATATTTTAATCTCTAGATTACTTATAATACCCAATACAATGTAAATGCTATTAAACAGTTGTTATACTCCATTGTTTATGGAATAATAACAAGGAAAAAAATCTGTGCATGTTCAGTACAGGTACAACTATCATAGGCCTAACTACATAGTACACATCAACATTTTTTTTAGAATGTTTTTGATCCATAATTTGTTAAATCTGCAGATGCAAAACACATGGATATGGAGGGCTGACTGTATTAGAATTCATAAACAGGTATTCTAAATTACAGACAAATCATGAAACCTCTTTTACCTTCGTGTGCAACCTCTGCAAGTTACAGGAAATGTCAGAGGAAACATTAAAATGCCATTATATATATTTATTAACATTCAAACCTATGTTCAGACTTACAAAAAACTGATTTGCAAAAAGAGTTCAATCTTTTTAGAAAAATTGTTCCATGAGAACCACAAGCTCTAGATTTACTAAAATTTATAAATCAAAATAATTTTCCAGAAATTTATCCTAATGTTGTTAGAGCCTATAAAACTCTTAGCAGCAGCAGTAAGAGTTACATCAGCAGAAAGATCCATCTCAAAAGTAAAAATTATCAAAAATTATTTGTGGCCTGGCCAGCGTGGCTCGGGGGTTGAGCATCGACCTACGATCCAGGAGATCACGGCTCGATACCCGGTCAGGGCACATGCCTGGGTTTCAGACTTGACCCCCAGTAGGGGGTGTTCAGGAGGCAGCTGATCAACGATTCTCAGTCATCATTGATGTTTCTCTCTCTCCCCCTCTCTTCAATCAATAAAGACATATTTAAAAAAAATTATTTGTGATCTTGCATTTGTCAAGAGCAAAATGTTACTTTTAATTATATCAATTGAAAGCGAAACTGCTAGAATAAAAAGTTTTGATGGCCCAGTAAGTGAATCTGCAGAAAAGTGAACCCTAAAAAATCTTTTGATCAATCAAGATATTTATATACTGATGTAATAAAATATCATTATTTATTTTAATATACAAAATTATGAAACCAAAATATTGTGGTTTTTTTGGCAATATGTAACATGAATGTTGTGGCTCCTATATAACTATTACCCCTTTTATGTTTTATAAGTAATCAAATATTTTTAAAGGAAGACCTTTTGTATTTTATTACCTTTGACTGCACTTTCCCCTGTATTTTGAACAAGGAGCTCCACATTTTCATTTTGCAGGAGGCACTGCAAATTATGTCACTGACTGACTAGATTGAAAGAATGGAGGGTGGAAGTATTGGAAGTGAATACTCTGATGCTCAGAGCTGAAGGTTTAAGTGTGAAAACCAAAAGCACATGGCTACTTCTTCTTTCTCTGACAAATTTAAAACCATCTAAATGATGAAGAGTGTACCTTAAATAGAAGTCTAATTTTATTAAGAAGTGAGGGAGCTATCTTTTTTAAAATATATTTTTATTGATTTCAGAGAGAGGAAAAGAGAGAGAGAGAGAGAGAGAGAGAGATGGAAACATTAATGATGAGAGTCATTGCTCGGCTGCCTCCTGCACGCCCCCCACTGGGGATTGAGCCCACAACCTGGGCACGTACCCTGACTGGGAATTGAACCGGGATCTCCTGGATCATAGGTTAATGCTCAAGTGCTGAGCCACAACGGCCAGGCAGAAATTTGATTTTAAAAAAAAGTTATCTTCCACATCTCTACTTAACCCAATGAAGATATGGTACACATTTAATGTCCTTGGACTGTTAATTAGAACATCTTTGCCAGTTCTGGGTTTGTTTTGAGTTTCTCCTTGATATGTGTCACATTTTTTTCTTCGTATACATAATAATGCTTTAAGCGGTAATTTTTATTGGATGTCAGACATTGTAAATTTTACTTTGTTGGAAACTGGATACTGTTGTATTCCTATAAATAATTTTGCTTTGTTCTGAGATGAATCTAGACTTCTTAGAAATAGTTTGAACCTTCTGGGTCTCGTTTTTAAGATTTATTAGGAGTGGGGCAGAATTTGTTATAGAGCTAAGAACTCCCCACTCCTGAGGCAAGAATCATCTGTGTATTCTACCAAAAGCCCCATGAATGATGAGGTTTTCAGTCTTGCTGATGGTAACAGGCACTATTCCTTGCCCTGTGTGAGTGCCAGGCACTACTTCTAATTTCTTTGGGTGGTTCTTCTCTAGTTAAGAGTAGCTTCCTCATGTACAGTGGTACCTCAGTTTTCGAATGTAATCCATTCTGGAAGTCCTGAGTTCTGAAAGGTTGGAAAACCGAGAGATCCACAGCCGACAGCTGGGCCTCAGGATCTTGCCCTCAGCAGAAACCCTGTGGCATGTTCTACTTCTGAGGCTTGTTTGAAAACCAAAGCATTTACTTCTGCCTTACGGAGTTCGTAACCCAAAATGTTCGTCAACGGAGATGTTCGAAAACCGAGGTACCACTGTACTTGGGTTGATCATTACTCTAGAGAATACTTGAGGGAGACCCTCAGCAGATCTCCTGATTTCTCTCTCTGCTACTCTCTCCTTTCTGGTATTGTTTTGTGTTATAAACAGAAAAAGTGACAGTCATGAACTAATATCATGGCCAAGCGTGTGTAGACAGGAAGTGATAGGGTCGGTTTTGGGAGCCACATCTTCCTTGGTGTATGGCAGAACCCAGGCCCAGAACCGGGGCAGCCAGCAAGGGCTGGGGATAAAAAATGGCTTCATTTTCATGGTCAGTTGAATAATTAGTGGTAAAAAGTGGGAGGAGAGAGAGGACAGTCAGTTCTCAAATAGTGAGCAGGAGAAAGCCCCCCGTGTTGGCTTTGATGGTGGGCAGGAGGTAAGCCTTCTTCCAAAGTTGTAAGGTCAGGAAAAATTGGAAAATTCATTTTGCTAGAAGCTTAGTTGCAAATAAAGAAAAACCTTAGTCAAGCAAAGAGGCCGAGATAAAAGGAAGCCCTTTCTATATACTGCTTATATAGAAAGGAATGTCTGAGAGGAAGATAGAGCACATGGCCTTTCTCTTGTCCTTGGAGCAGATCATGGCGCTATTTAGGGAATGCCCCCCCTGGAAGAACACAGACTCTTTTCTTCAAGTGAGAATTAGCATGTCTGCAAAAGGAGTTAGCCAAGGTTAGAGATCTACTTTTGAGGGTGGAGCAGGGGCAGCCCATGAGGTCTTCAGTGAAGAGAATAGTTTACATCCAACTTAAATTTAATCTGGGCTCACAGGCCAAACTTTTGGAAATGTAATCCACTGGCAGGACCTGTGGCCTGGAGGCCTGAGATTTGATAACCTGTTTAGGGAATCCAAAAATGAACGCATTTGAAAAGACGACTGATATTTAATGTTGTTGGGCCAAAGCAATGGAACATGCCAAGGGAACTCTGAGATGGCGAAAAACTGGTAAGGGAGAGGACTACAAGCCTGTGTATACCAGAATCGGATACTTGGAACCAACTAGGATCCTGGCAGAAAGGGTAGAAGGGAGAGAAGTCATGCAGCCAGGGAGAGTAGGATGTCCCCTAAATGAGCACCCAGTGCCTCCATAAGGAAGGTTAGGAGTAGGCAGATGATGGAGGCAGAAAGCCTAGGATAAAGGCAGGTGGGTGTATTTTTATTGTGAGAAACTAAAGCAGAACACCTGAGAGACCCTCTGCTCAGTCCCCCTGCCCCACACAGAAGGATTTAGAATTATTCCAATTCTGAAAAAATTAAAATACAAAGCTATCAAACACTGGATATTCTTGCTTAGTAGGGTTATGGGTAGTTTCTATTTTGTTCTTTGTAACTTTCTTTTTTCAAGTTTACTGCCATGGGTTTGGACTCTTTCGATAATCAATTATTTTAAATGGAAAGAAAATCTCTTTATACCCAATGAAATGAAATACAAATGAAGTGAATTTTAGAGAAGTGAAATAAATGCTTGGCCTTTTCTTTATATAAAGATAGAAAACAGAGAAGCAAAGAGAATTCTGCTTCAGGAAGATTTAGCACAGCCCAGAGAAATTATCCCAAGGCAGATGAAGTTCCAGGGCTAGTTGGATCCTCCTCAAAGTATATAAAAGGAGTAATACTTGAAAGTGGCATTGGCTACACTTTCTATGATCTTTTACATCACTTCTCCAACTCATGGGAACCAAGTCATATAATCAAGATACACAAGCTAAATTTGACTTGATAGTGTTTAAACCCCTAAATTCCCTCCTCTGGTGTATCCCTTCTCTATAGTCTCTTTTACTCAAGGCCACTTCCTCAAGGCCACATGTCTCAGCATTTCTTTCCCACATGCCCACTTGTTTTTTTATTTGTCCTTAACATTATCTAATATACAGCATGCTTTTCTTATTTATTTATTGTTTCCTTCTGCTAGAATTAAAGCTCCATGATAGTGACAATATTTTTGTCTGCTTGTTCACTGCTATACAATTTGCACTCTACTAGGCACACAGTAGGTGCTTATTAAGTATCTGTTGGTTACTACAGAATGAATGCCTGTGACGGCAAATGAATTTAAAGGACCCGTTCTGAGAACAAAAGCATTTCCAGGTTCAAACAACTGACAAATGACTTTAGGAATAAACTTATTTTGAAGGGTGGATACTGCCTGTTATCAAAGAGTTATTCAAGTCTAAGAGCTGTCAGGTACTTTCTGACACCCGCTAGCTACACCTGCTCAGTAATCACTGTAACCATACATGAAAGCAGCAGGCCCCAGGCCCTTTTCTTTCAGCAGCAGAGTGTGTGAGCCTTTCCCAGCTTCTAATTTTTGATCCTCACTTTCAGTGGGACTTCTTATTCAGTTTCACACAGTGACGCTGCCAGGTGACTCTCTCTCTCAGACATGTGTGCTTTGAGTGTGGCTAACATTGGGCCAAATCTGCAGACTAAAAGGCATTCTGGCCATGCCTACTGATGGGAGGAGGAGCCCTCCAGGAGGAACTCCACCAGCTGACCTCACAGCCTCCTGAACTCCAGAAAGCATCTTTGTTGTGCTTCAGTGGGCCTTTCCCTGAGCTCTGCAGGATATACAGGTAGCAAGCATTTAAGAGCAAGCTTAATGTGCAGACTTTCTTGTTAGGGTTTATCTTAATTCATTCACTCTGGGGATTCAGCCTTTCTTTGACTGTGAACCTAAAACGAGAGAGAGAGAGAAGTTTCTTGGGCTTCTAAAAAGTCATAATGTTTTCTGGAAACTGAGTCTTAGCATGAAGAAATCCCTCTGTACTTTGCCATCTCGATTCTCTATTTTGCAGACAAAATAGCTATTTCTCTGTGTCTGTGTAGAGCATGGCAAACATTTAAAGGACCATCTGTGTCACCTTCAAAATCGCTCTCCCCTCTGGTGTCTTGAAATGTCCTCCTCATTCACAGAACATTTTCTCCCAGCCGATCCTATCTATGCTAATGATTTTAACTAGTATCTGTTATCCAAATTAGTATAATCCAGAATCCAGCCCCAATCTGACACGTGTTTTTGGTGCACCTAAATACCCCACTGCTTCCTCAGGTTCAATCTATTCAAAGCTAACTCAGTATCTTCCCATCAAAACAAAACGGAAAAACAATTAAAATTTAAAAGTTTTTTAATAATAAATAAAAAACCCTGGTTCTTCTTCTGTTGCAAAGCATGACTAATGGCATTTCTTGTGACTCTCTGGTCTAACGCTATGCAAATTCTGGCAGTTACTAAGTCACTGCTTTGACGCTATTCTAATAAATTTCCTAACTTTCCTTGATCATATATCTTTGGAAGAAGGCTTACCTCTTGCCCACCATCAAAAGCCAGCATTGGGGGTTTTCTTCTGCTCATTATTTGAAAGCTGATTATTGTCTCTCACCTCCCACTTTTCACTACTAATTACTCAGGGGACCATGAAAATGAAACCAGCTGTTCTCCCCACCCCCTGCTGGCTGTCCTGGTGCTGGGCCTGGGTTCTGCCCTGTATTAAGGAAGATCTGGCTCCAAATACCAGCCCTATCACTTTCTGCCTACACAAGCCCCGACATGGTATTTGAGTAATTAGTGTTAGTTGCTTTTTCTCTAAAATGGGGATAAACCAATATCTCAGAGAGTAGTTTTGACGATTAAATACAGCCATAACTCAAGATATCGCCGTTTCAGTTCCAGATCATCGCAATAACTCAAGTCATAATCTTTTGGCTGGTGGAGGGTCTTGCCTTCAATTAGCAAAAAAATGCAACATCTGTGAAGTGCAATAAACTGAAGTGCAATAAAAGGAGGTCTGCCTGTTAACTAAAGAATGTCATGCACCTGACACATTACTGTTGACGTGTCCTTCTGGCAATTTAATTCTTTACCCTGTGTTTCAAATGATTGCTCCCAACCTTCTAAAGCAGCAGCCCAAATCTATTTTGCCGTTACCACACTGAGAAACCAAATGTGTGCAACAGCTCTGTACCAGGCTACCTTACACAGCCTTTGTGGGAGGTCATTGTCACTGTAGTTTAGTGTTTCCCAAGGCATGTCCTGCAGAATAGTTGCTCTGCAGGTCACTCTTAGAAAAAAGGTGCCATGGGAAGTAAGTGTGAGAAATGCTACATGTAGTTGCTTTATCTGGAGGAATCACAACGACATGCTAACTCAGGAAAGCTTCTGAAAAAAGCCCCAACATAAAGAAATACATTTAATCAAATGTTCTACACACTTATTTGACTATGGGCTCCTTGTGTAAAACAACGCTCATCCCAAGGGATATGTTGCGGTCTGCTCACTTGGCCTTAATCATCCTAGTCCCTTCGCCCCAATTTAACAATAACTCACGATTCAGAAGTTTGAATTGGAGGAAGTACATCCTAGGCTAATACAGAACAAGCTGTGCTTATTTATTACATGCCATGCAATAATGACACAGAAGTCAGGCCTCTAAACATGTTATCACACAGAGGCACGGTAAATGTACAGGATACTAGAGAGACCCATAGATTTCCCCCCTCTAATGAGCTGAGCCTCCCCCAGACCTCTAAGGGAGGCCGTGCAAATATTACAGGTCCTGGTTCTGCTGTCAGGGAGGACTACACTCTGGGGATTCCCATCCGTGCAGAAGCGAGTCCCTCCCCCATCTCACCCCCATGCTGCTTCCTGAAAGCGAGCAGAGGCGGCTGGGGCTTTTCCAGGGTCCAGGCCTAGCTTTCCAGTCCAGCCAGGACCGGGGCTGTCTGAATCGATCCTGAGGTCTCATCCAACTGCCCAATAAAGGATAAGGCTCAGAGGGCTGAGAGATCTGCTGTCTAGCGCACGTGCATTATTCTCAACAAGAAGCCTACTGCTTCACAAGCCTGGATTCTTTGTTCTCAGCCTTAAGTATAAACCAAGAGCTGGAGCTAAGAGCTCCTCGGGTTTAGAGCCCTAGGCTCCGCTGCTGCCCCATTCCTCCGAAGGAGTCATCCCTCAGCATCCAAGCTCCGCTTTCAAAACGAGTTTGTATTAACGAGGCTGCAGCCAGAATCAACCGGAGTCAACACCGCGGACCACGGCTCCGCGCAAGGAACGGGCACGAAGGACGACGCTGCCCCCTAGTGGGAAACGCGCGAAGAGCAGTTTACTAACCCTCAGCTCGAGGGCTGAGTGGGCTCCGCACTTCAACCCGGGACCCACCGCGTCCCCTCCCGCCTTCGAGAGCCGCAGGGAGGGACACAGGGTGGAGCTGGGGGGGGGGGGGGGGCTGAGTAAAAACATTAGAGGTAGGCGCTGTCTCTCAACCTCCCCAAACCTATAAAGCACCTGGTTAAATCCAGATTCCGGGTCCTCGCCGCGGAGATTTTGACCCTTCAGGCCGGGCGCGGGAAAGGGGCGCTGAGTTTTTACCAGTGAGATTCTGGTTCCCGTACAGGTGCTTCTGCACAGCTGGCAGATGTGGACACTCTGGGCCGGGAAGCAACTTTCTCTTTCCCTTTCCCGCTCCCGGGCGGGGGCCACGCTTCCTGCAAGTCGCGGGAACCGCGGAGCCGCATCTCCACCTCGCAAAGCCCCCCGCGGCCGCCCCGGCGTCTCCCGACAGCCCCTGCGCGATGCCGCCCGCGCGCCGGGCCCCGCCCCGCCGCCGCCGCGGTTTCCATGGCGACCGGCCGCGCCGCGAGCCGCTGGGCTCCGGCGCTGCATCAGGCTCCCGGTGGGCCCAGCGCCCGCGGCTGGCGAGAAGGGGGATCCGCGTCCAGGACAGTCCAGCTAAGAAGTAAATTTATTATTAGTGTTGACTGGAGTAGTTCTTGTGCCCATTTCTTATTAAAAAGAAGCTTTAAGAGTTTTTTTGCTTCTGTTTTGGAGGTTGGAAGGGAATACATGTAAATGTCTTTCTAGCGCTTTTATGTAACATTTAACCTTCAGATTCAAGGCTTGGGATAGACTGATTGAGCCCTAGCCGGAAAAAATCCATGCTTTCTGCTTGCCTTGGCGATGTGCTTTCGCACGGCCTCCGCGGTACAGGACTCGCAGGTACGGGGCTGGCCCGCCCGGCTGATTCCCAGGCCGTGGGCTCCTCGCCTCGCCCCTCTCCAGCTCCGCCTTTCTGTCCGGGGCTGCGGCCCAGCCGACGGGCCGGCGGGCAGGCGCTCGGGGCCCGGGGCATGCGGAGGCTGTTCTCAGAAGCATCAGGCTGAGCTTGGGGCTCAGAAGCCCTCATTCTAGCCAAGGAACCCCAGCTCCCAAGTGCTGGTTTTCCTGGTTGCCAACCCTGGAGCCTGGGCATATCCTCCAAAGGTGCTTTAGGTAGCTTGGTCCAGAGCATGGTTTTAGCTAATTAGGTTACACTGGGGTTGGGGGTGGGCTGTCAGTGTTCCTTTCTGGTCCTGGGTTACCTCTGAGTCAGGGGCTTCCTTGAGGCAGTTTGGCCGTTCAGGACGGCCAGAGGCTGAATGGGAGCCTGTTGGGAAGCGGAGCCAGAGGCTGAATGGGAGCCTGTTGGGAAGCGGAGCCAGAGGCTGAATGGGAGCCTGCTGGGAAACGGAGCCGGTGCCCACAAAGGAGTGAGGGGCATTAGGGAGGGGTGCTGCGTTTACTTTTCCCAGGAACCCGGTGGGGAGCTCCTGTTATCTCCAGTTTACAGAAGAGGAAAGGGAGGCACAGAGAATTTCAGAAACTCGCCCAGCGGTGGATGGAGCCCAGAATTAAACACACACAGGGTCTAGCATCCAAGCTCACGCTGAATACTCTAAATTTAGCTTCTTTTTCTTTTGCCCTAATGGAGCCTTTATTCAAACTCCACCCCCTCACTAGTTTAAGCAAATTCATCCAGTCATTTAACAGTGAGTTGGTTCACCCCCTGCCCCCACTTTAACCCCTATAGTCCGCTGGGGACAGCGACAACCACGTCTATTTTATTAAGTTCTGTATCTGCACACAGTAGGCTCCCAGGAAAGTTGGACAAATGAAAAAGAACAAACAGAATGAGTGCTTCAGAGTTTTTGCATCTGTCATGTAAATTAGGAAGAGAAGGAAATCTAACAGATTTATAACGACTTCTTCTGGGCCAGGCTCCTAAGATATGTCATCCCCATTTATTCTTACAGCAGGAGCTAGGGAAGGAGTGTAAGCCCCTCCCCCCCCTTTTATGAAGGAGGAGACTAAAGTTCAGACACACTGCTCACTTGTGGTGGAGCTGGGATTCAAACCCAGGACTGTTCGCCTGACTCCAGAATCTGTAGTTCTCCTCATACCATGCCGCTCACTGGAGCATCTGGAATGCTGCAGTAGTGATCAAGGGGAAGGTGGAGGTTTTTTTTTCTCTAAGTGAAAATGGAAAGTGAAATTTTGATTGTAGATGTGCTATTCTTCAGCTGGTCAACAGGCCTGTGCATGTGAAGAGAGAGGAAGAATGTGAAAAACAGCAAAGTGATGAGGCTGGGGGAGAGCTCTTCATTGAGAGAACAGGTTTTCACTTGGGGCCTGGCTTAGGAAATCCTGATGCTTCTACTTTAAAATAGGGGCTGGGAAAACTAGAAGCATTTTCCCTATCAGCTCGGTCTATCACAGGCTTGCCTGAGATGGAATTGCAGGCTGTTTTGCTATTTTACACTAAGGAGGTATGTGTAAGCATCAGAAACAGAACACTGGAGTCTGTTGGATTTGAAGGGAGAAAGTTTACCGTGGAATATGTAGTATGTTTTAAAGCCTGTGTTATGTTTCCTGGTTTATCTCCTAGAAGAAGAATCTCTTTTGCATTGTAATCATTTACCTGGGTGCATGGTAGTTTGGATTTAGGTAAAAGATAACTTTTTTGGTTGATTTCTTCTCTCCTCACCCTGCTCCCCCCCACCCCCCAAGAATCCTGTTTCATGCTTCCATGTCTTTGGACTTATTTTGTTTGTCAGTTTATTTTGTTCATTAGATTCCACATATAAGGAGATCATGTGATATTTGTCTTTCTCTGACTGGCTTATTTCACTTAGAGGGGACAGGAATGGGGAGGAGGGGGTCAATGGGGAAAAAAGGGGGACATCTGTAATACTTTCAACAATAAAGATAAATTAAAAATTAAAAAAAATAAATACAAAAAAAAGAATAAACTGTTTTGCATACTCACACACACACACAAAAGATAATTTCTGTTTCCAGTCTGTAATTGCTGCACTGTTTCCTAGTTTTCCCAGCCCTTAAATTTATGTAGCTAACACTTTTGTTTCCTTCTCTCTGATTTAGTTGCCATTTTTCTTTATCCCATCCCTCACTCCCTGCTGTCCCCCTCAATGTGGCTGGTTTTTGTGTTAATTATCCCCCTTGCTTTTGCCTGGACTTCCACTCTGCCTCCCTGGGTTTTTAGCGATGACAGTCAGTTAAGCAATCTTGTTGGCTGCTCTGGAGAAACCAGCATCATGTTATGCCTGTAGGTGGCATGTGCACACTGCAGTCAGAGGAGGGGCTGGGAGGTAAGGCTTAATTCTTGGAAGATTTTAGTGGGTTGCAAGAAATAGTATTGAAACAATGAAGTGCTGAGGTCTAAAAAATATCTTGGCATTCAACAAGAAATGAGATACAGGTTTGTTAAGCAGACATCTGTTTACATATATCGACACTGCCAGTTCTGCACCATTCTCTCATGCAATTATAAACCATAATTTTAAAACTTTTTTTAAAATTTAAATTCAGATGCTTTCTTTTCCATGGGAAGGCCAGTCTATTTATGTTTGAATTAACCATTTGTCATTTTGGGATCTAAAAACACATTGAGATCTTTTTGCTCATCTGCCTCCTCTAGACTCAAAGGTGTAAGCTCCATACAGTCATGGTTCCTTCTGTGCATACCACCTAAAAGGCAGCTGAATTAAGAGCCTTGGTTCTGGATTAGAGCATGAAGCAGACACCAAATGTTTTAAAGAACCCTTTTGAAATTGGGACCATCTCAACAAGGCCAAGTGGGCACTTGAAAAAAATTGAGTGATGTCTGGGACACACAGTCTTTCCTCAAGTCAGGGTCATGTCTGGCCTGGTGACAATGACAGTGTGAAATTCAGAGATGTCTATTTCACACAGTCCTTGGTAATTAAAACAGGAGTGGTTTTTCCTTTTTTAAACACCAAGAGTCCCTTCAGAATGTCCTGGTTCTCACGGAGCACTTGCAGGAAAGGTGTCCCGCCCCCAGAGTGGAGACCTCTTACCCACTGAGCACCTGGAATGGACCAGAAGTCACACCTCAGTACTTGTGATTCACATTGAAGTAGATGAAAGAGCCGTGGGCGCGGGGCCAGAAGACCTGACTTCTGTTCTCAGCTTGGCAGGTGTAATTCCCGACAAATTGCTGATGCTCTTGAACCTCACTTAACACATCTGAAACTCTCTTAGGATCACTGCAAAGATCAAAGGAGAGAGCTTGTGGTACGTGGCCAAACATACAGGCTACAAATCTCTAAGTGATTTTATCAGGCATGCTTACATTCATTACTTTATTCATTCACACAGAAACTTCCCGAGGCCGACCATGGGTGGCAAAATGCTGAAGAACTCTGTGCACAGAAGAATACTTTTTTGAAGGGTATTTTTTTATATTAGTAATTTTCAAATTATAGGAGGTGCCCTAAGGGAGACTTGGGTGAATCAGGCAGAGGAGGGGGGAAGAAGGAGAGGTTTTGTTTTACAAAGCTTGCCTTACATTAGGAATAAAGGGCTGTACTGATTTATTCATTTAAGTGCCGGTTTTGGCTAGTAGCATATTTTATTGACAGGTGACCTCGAGGTCACTTCATGGCTTTTTTGCTAGACCCAGAGCCTTTCTGTCTGTCCCCATCATTCTGTTTCTTTCTGTCCTATCCGGCGTTGGCAGGGTATGTAGGAAGAGTAAATTGGTATGACATGGCTGTACTAAGTGGGTCTGAATAAATCTTTTTTCCTATCTTGTCCCCTTTCTCCTTCCTTCCCTTTTTAGACTTGCTTCTTTTTGTTCTTTTCAAATTACTGTGCCATTTATAAAAATCATAGTAATTGATATACTTGATAGAAAATGAAATTAAATAGTAGAAAAATCTTGAAATAAACCAGACTAACTTCAAAAGTCATTTTCTATTTTCTAGTCACTTAATTGGCATATATCCCCTGCAGAAGGCAAAATTCACCTTTGACAGTCAGTGGCTGAGACCAGAGTATGACTGAATGTGATAAAACCCTAATGGTGAAATTTTTCTTAGTTTCTCTTAATACATTAGTGGCCTTGTTCTTGTAGTTATAAAACTGCTTCAAGTTTTTATCAAAATGTTAATTGGGTTGTAGGATGCTAGTGGATATAGTAGGATCACATTGTAGATAGAAGAGTGATTGATGGTTTTCTTTTCTTTTTCTTTTTTTAAATATCTCTGCCTTTATATTTGCAGATGGATCCCTTACCCCCTGCACTGACTGGATGTTCTCCATGGAATGAGGCAGACACTCCTCGAAGCTGTGACCTGAAGCACTTACGAGCCAAGCGTGTGGCTTACTTTGAAAGCATTGGGATCATCAAGGGTGATGCTTCCAGAAATGGCAGACAACAGGGGTTGACACCTTCCCAAGACACCAAGGCGGCTCCCTCAGAAAATCAAACATTCGGGCTGAGAGGATCTCGGATGTCACCACCTTATTTAGCAATTAGAAAGAAACCTCTGCTCCAGGAAGTGTCCAAAGTGGCTCCCAGAGAAGCAGAGCAGTATCAGGACCAGAGGAACCAGCAGGGACCATGGGGGGAGAGCCACCCAACAGAACTGGACCTCCATCTGTTGGCTGATGCCTTGGTGCCCGAGACACAGAAGCTGCGACATGTCATAAATTGGGCCCAGAGGTTCTTGTCCACCCCTCCAGAAGAGCATGGGTTTAAGAGTCCCACAACTTCTCTCAGACACCCTCAGTCTAATCTTTATCAAAGTTCAAAAGCTCTAAGAAGTAAGAGAAATGCCCATGCGAGGTCATCTGATTCTCCACCCCTGGTCAGAGAAGACCAGCCCAGCACACGAACAGACATTCACAGCTGCTCTTTGAGACCCCAAAATAACTTGTCAGAAATGGGCTTGTCTTCCAAATTTTCAAGTTCCTCCCAGAAGGAGGGTTTTCTAGACAGTCAGTCTTGTGGGTGGCGAGGAACTACAATTAGGAATGAGGGGGAGGGAAGAGCTGCCGAGCACCCTCCCGATGGGCTTCAGCAGGAAGATTATGCTCAACAAGAGTATAACAGAGCAGGAGATAGTCAAATTCAGACCCCCAACGAGGACGAGATGTTTCCTGAGAGGTGGGGGACTCAGCCACAACTCAGGCTCACTTCTGAAGAAAGTGTTTTAGAGGAAGCCAGTCGGAGCCCACCCAGAAGTGGTTACTTCTGGGCTCCACTGACAGACAGCTCAGAGGAGGAATGTTCAGGTGAACCTGGGGCAAGTGAAGGGACACTTCGAAGGGGACTTCTACACGGGAAGCAGAGAGAGTTTTCAGGAATTGCTTTGTCCCCCACAAAGGAAAGCATGCTAGTGTGGAAAACCATGGTGCCAAGTGGTGGTTCTTCCCCTGCAGAGATGCCCCCGGAGGCTGAAGTCAGAGAGGAATGCACAGGAGCAGTGAAGTCCCTTGTGGGGACACCCAAGGATGCCACAGTGGAATTTAAGGATGTCTCCAGAGGTGATGACCTCATCCAGAGACTGCCTGTGGGTCAACTAATGCCCCCCTATGATAGCTCCATTCGAAAGGGAAAAGAACCAGACAATGTGGGGTTCACTTTGTGGTCCTTCCAAACTGATACTAAGCATAAAAATAAATTGAAGCAGGCCACCACGGAGAGTGAAGGGACAGTGCCCGGAGGTGGTCTGAACAGAAGTGTGCAGAGTTCTTCTAAAAGCAGCCCTGCTGTGATAACTCAGAAGCAATCTGACCTAACACATCCTGAAAGCTGTGTGATCCATCAAGATGCCAGCCTCTCGCCAGGTGTGTCAGAGAGTCCCTTGGAGAATGCCGTGTTTCATGGGTGCTCGGGAGCCAGTGTCTTCGGGGGACCCACTGCAGAGGCACGTGGTACACACACCAGGCAAACAACTCATGAGAAAAAGGAAAAGACACTTTCTTCAAATCACCCCATTTCCAGATATATTTCCAAAACTGGTTTGAAGGGTCCCTTCCCACTCCAGGATGCTGGCGATGGCCTTTCCGGGAGTGATGAGCCACCACATAAACCAGAGCAAGAGGCCAGTGTACTGGAGACATATTTCTATTATTTGCATATGCTGAACAACATCAGAGGTCTCCCTTCAAAAGAAAGGAACTCCTCTTTGCCTTCCCAGGGGCCTGGACTGTCCGAATCAGAGTCAGTCATCACATCTCCAGCGGGGAAAGGCAGGTCTAAAGGGGCCAGCCTGGACAGGGAGACCAAGGAGTGGAGAGATGGGTGTGAGAGCAATGTGGCTGTGGAAAGTGAGGGGGACACTTGTCTCCTAGGACAAGGCTGCGAGGAAGAGGCAGCTCCGGAAGAGATCAGCTTTTGGAAACCTCATGGCAACTATGGTATGAAACCAAAGCTGGGCAAAGAGCCTCACGAGCAGTTGCTTTATTGGCACTTGTACATGTCACGTGGCCATTGGGGATGAGACACAGCTCCTTCTTCCACTTGGGTTCATTTTCCATAAATAAAAATGAGGATTGTCTTAGGTTTTTTTTTTTTGGATGCTATAACAAAAATACCATGGGCTGGATGGCTTAAATAACAAACATTTATTTCATATAGTTCTGGAGGCTTGGAAATCCAAGATCAAGGCTATGACAGATCCCGTGTCTAGTGAGGCACCACTCCCTAGTTCATAGATGGCTGTCCTCTCACTGTGTTCTCACATCATGGAAGCAGAGAGATTCCAAGCAAGCTCTCTCCTGACTCTTAGCAGGGCACTAATCCCATCATGAAAACTCTACCTTCATGACCTCAACTAATTCTAATCACCTCCCAAAAGCCCCACCTCCTGAAAGATAAATGCTACAGCATTCCTCCGGCTGTTTATATACCTCTCACGGGTGCTTGCATTTTCCATGAGCATGATGATTCTATTCATTTTGCTGTCTAGTAGTTGGTATGGAAATAAGCATTTTATGTCTTTCATCTAAAATACACTTTAATAACCAAGCATTAGAAAGCAGAATCTCCCTCTCCAATTTGACTGCCGTGTAGATAGAAAATGATTGATGCATCTTCATTTCATAGAATAAGCTCAGATTAGAAATTTAAAACATCTTGCAAGATCTTTAGGAAAAAAATTTTCTTATTTGAACTCATTCTTTTTTTCTTTCTTTTTTTTTTAACTAGGTTACATGATTTGTTATCAACAATAGTAAAGCCATTTCGAGATATAGTACAAATGGCAGAAGGCACGAATTATTAAACATGCTTATAATACAGGGTATCACAAAAATGTAAACACACTATAACAGCTGTTAGCTCAATTTTGAAAATGAAATGTATTTTAATAAACACTGCCTTTATAATTATTCAAAGTGAGTGTATACTTTTTTGGGGATACCCTATATTCTTATAAGATTTGGGAAGCTCAGTGACCTGCCTTCCAGCACATCTGCAAAATAAAGTCTATGTATACAATAAAATCTATGTACAAAATAGAATTTATAAACATCTATTTGAAGCATGAAGGATTTGTAACTTCTAATTTTCTATTTTTAGGGAAGTTATGTTCTGCTACCCTGAAAATGGCATCCAGAAAGACCAGCTGTGGGGGATACCGGGAACTGTCTAGTGCTGCATGTCTGTCTCATAAACATGGAGATGTGAAACTAAGGTCTGACTAGTCTTTTATTTTGTCACAGACTATTAACACTTAAATAGCTAAGTATTAACATTGGCAATCTCCTGAGAAATTACTTAATATTCTAGTTTATAGAGTCTGGGAAAATCAATTACGTACTGAAGGTCTGCCATGGGTAAGATACTGTGCAGGGTGCTAAAATGGACACAAAAGGGGAGAAGAGACAGTTACTCCGGAGAATGGCGCTCACTGCAGGAAGTGCAAATCAAGTGCTTGGGAAGGGACAGATGAAGCTATTGTGCTGGTGGAATCTGGAGAGGCCTTATTTAGCAGATGGTAAGAGCGCAGACTTTGAAGGATGGATAGGTGTTCAACAGGTAAGAAAAGGAATACCAGTTGGTGGCAATAGCAGGAACATAGTCATAGAAGTAAGATGCTTGGATTTAAGAGTGAAAGCATTTAACATAGAATGCAAACCACTTGATAAATAGAACTGAGAACATAAATCAAGCAGGAAATTGCACCACGTAATTTTCCCTATTTACATACTAAGTAGAGCTAGATCTTCAGGAGGCAACTAACTTGTAGTTAGAAATGGAGAAGTAGAAAAAAATCCCATTAATATTTACAGTTAGATAACTGCTATATTGGTCCACGTGACTATATATGTTTTATTCTAATAATATTTCTCACAGTTCTATTTTTAAAAAATTGTAAAATAGGGCTAGATTGCTTAAGGAGTTGCCCCAAGAATGCAATTAGCATTTGGGGTGTCCCCATTAGCCAGACCTCTGCAAAGAAAATACACAGGCTCTGACATTCTCTACTTCTGAGGCAATAATTGAAAGGGATTTCAGCAAAATGTGATGATAGGAAGACACTCCCCCCTGCTAAGGGTCCAGGCTGGGCTGTCACTTGCATTCTGCTGCTGCTTTTTGGTGCACAGCCTGAGGCTGAACGAAATGGAACTTCCAGAAGGGGACACGAGGGCAATTGCCCTCCCGTGAACTGCCCTCCGGAATGAGTCAGTTGCCCACCCTGAGCCAGGCTGGAGTAGGCCCATTTGACTTGCCAGGCAGGTGTCCTTCCCCGCCATCCAGGAGGCCAGAACTGTTGTTGGCTGGAGTGCACAACATTTCTAGGTGAAGGAGCTCTCTTTCCATCAAAAGTCTCTGAGCAGCTGCATTGCCCTGCTAGAACTTTGCATCAGACTCATTCCAGATAGTGAAAGCTCTAAGTGGAAAGTCCCAGAGCGTAAGGCCCAGCAGAAAGACGATGCTCTTGATTCCTTGGACCCTCTTCTGGAGCAAGGACAACTAGAGGTCACGTCCCGAGTGGCAGCGTCAGCTCAGTCTCACTGTCTTAGTAACCATAAGAAACTGCTAGCTTCCCCCCGCCCCCCATTTCAGCGAACAACAACAGAGGACTTGACTAATTCATGGAGCAAACTTTTTGAGACCTTATTATGAGCAGACACTGTCTTAGGCACTGGGGACAGCAGTGAACCAGACAGACAGAAACGTTCCCCCTGCATGGAGCTTACCTTCCCACAGAGTGAGGCAGAAAATAAAACACAAGCAAGTGAACCAGGAAACAGTGGCAGATGCTGAGAGGTGTGTGGAGGAAAATAAAGCAGTGAGAGGAATGCAGGAGAGTGTTGGAGGGATTGTGATTTTAAGTATTGTGGCCAGGGGTGCCTTACTGGATGAAAATTGAGTGAAGACCTGAGGGGAGGCTCTGGGGAAGGAGCTGAGTGAGGGCAACCGCAAGCCCACAGGCCCTAGATGGGAGCCTGCTTGATTGTGTGTGTGTGTGTGTGTGTGTGTATGTGTGTGTCTTTTGGGAAGAATTTTATAAATATTGTGGGTATGTGTCTGGGCGTGTGCGCATCCTTAAGACATGTACACAAATGCCGCATTAACCAGCACCCTGTCTCCTGCCTCTTACACACGCAGGTCTTGGAGGTCTTTCCATAGGGCAGCCGGGTGGGCCTCATTCGTTGCTGGCCGGGTCGTGTTCCCTGCTGTGCACGTGCTGCTTGTAGTTCCCCAGGGGCGTACCAGGCTGCGACTGGTTCACAGGTCACCTCCAGGCCCGAGAGCTCGAGAGGCGATTTCCCTGCCTGTGGCCCGTGTCGGCCACGGGTTTGTGTCTAGGCCTCCCTGCCAGCACCGGTGCTCTGGCTGCTCTTTCCTCCCTTCTTGCCTTCAGCTCAGGGAAGCCTGTCCACTGTCATTCTAGTGCTTGAGTCCTCAGTAGTGTCAGCTCTTGCTGACGGATGTCCTGACGGTGCGTCGTTGGCTCGCTGATTTAGCTGTGGAAGGCAGCTCTGTGTGAGGATTCAGAAATGCGTTGTGCTGGCATGTCACAGACAGCGGCGGTGTCGCTTCCTGACGTGCTCGAGCCTCATTTCTCCCTGAGTCTGTTCAGTCAGCCTTCCAGAGCCCAACTGCGGTGAAATATTTGACAAAAATGTTACGTTGTTGCTGACACGCACTGTGTGGTTAGGTCTACAATGGTTGTACCTGTACTGAACGCACCCAGACTTTTTTCTTGCCATTCCCTGAACAATGCAGTATAACAACTATTTATATAGTATTTACATTGTATTAGGTAGCATAAGTAACCTAGAAATGATTTAAAGTGTATGGGAGGATATGTGGCTTATTTGCAGATACTATGCCATTTTATATGAGGGACTTGCGGATCTGAGGATCTCAATATCCTTGCGGGGCCTGGAATCAACCCCTGGTGATTCCACCTGACACTGAATGGACCTCAGAGCACTGAACATGACAGCCTCATTCTGGCCTCTAGTGGGTGACGCTATTTCCACATGCAGGCCAGCTATGCTGGTTTAGCAACACCTGCTTCAAACAGACTGGGGCAAACATCTTTTGAAAGGTCAACTGCTTTTGCTTTACCTTCCAGATGTGTAACCCAGTTTGTTTCCTGGCCTAAAATCCTGCATTGTAACTTTTTTCTCTTGTGGAAGCTCTTGGAAATATTTGGGAAATTAATAACCAGAGTGATTTGGGATGAATGCATTCCAGTGCTCAGAACAGCCTTTTGATATTTGTAACATTTTGTGTCGTTCTTTGCATGCAGAGGTGGCTTTTGTGGCAGTCCTCTTTGCTTCTTTCATTGTCTGAATACTTAAGGTTTTAGTTTATTTCTATAGTAAAATGTTTTCTCTGTGTTCATTCCTTTCCCTATCTATTTATAAGTTTTCAAATTGTATGAGAGCAGAAAGTTACTCCTGCCTTTTCTCATCTTCTTTGGCTTGTTTTTCTCCATCCCTGCTCACTTGGGAGGCTGCAGTGCCCTGAGCATGTGTAATGTAACTGGAATGTGCTCTGTGAGGGGCTTGCTGAGAGGGAACATCTCCAGGTCCATTAAATGGGTTCATTCTGCCTGAGATGTTGAGCTGAGGTGAATGGTGGGTGGTAAATTCTGGGAGGAACCTGAGGCACAGTTCCTTATATCCAAGTGATGCTGCATTAGTCCAGTGGGTTAATGAAATCAGGCCACTCTCTAGGGTCTGCCATTAGGGGGTCCATTAGGCATGGGGGTCCATCGACATGTAAGAATATGCAGAAGAGGGGAAGTGAAAAGCAGTGTATTATGTACAAGGAAAGAGGTTTCCTTATGCACAGAATAAGGGACCTTTGACATTGGATTTTTTAGACAGTAGAGAGAAAGGGGTGAAGTCTGTTGAGTTGTCTTTACCTAAATTGTATGTTAGGGTGTCTGTTTCCTTGAACGTAAGTATCATGATGTCATAGATTTCAGGTGGCTCCTTATTTTCAAATTATTTGTCTGTGGGAAATTTGAAAAAAAAAGAACACATTATTTGGGGAGTCCTGGTGTTACATATTAAAGGAATGGTGAACTGTGGTCACTTTATAATAAATAAAATGGTCCAAGAAGTCATTTTGTTCTGGGGGCAATTCTTAGACCAGGGAGAGATTCTGTGAGCTGGGTGTAACTGCAATGACATTGAGATGTACACCTGAACTTCCAAAAGATATTCTCTGATATGCAAGTGCAAAGCAGTGCCACCATCAAGCAATTAAGTTGTCTCCCTGTGCTTTCACTGCCCTAGATTTCAAAGCATTTCAAGACCAAGCTGGGCTGAAGCAGAGGAGAGAGCCTCCACTGGGACTTATCCCACCACTGCTCGTGCTGTTGGTAGGTGGCCAAGTCGTTAATATACTAAATGGTCAAATCTGTTAGATGGAAATGAAGAGAGAACAGTTGCATGTGCCGGGCCGAATTCAAATTTAAAACCAGGAGAAGCTGATAAGCCAGGGTGGAGAAAGGGAACCTAGATCCACAGTTCAAACTGCTAGCATGGTAGCATTGTTTTTGGAGAAGCACACATAGTCTTTGGCCTCAAGAATAATTTTTCCAACTTTCCTCCAGAAGTTCCTTATTAGAGAACTGTCATTAAATGAATGCCACCACGTCACTTTTTATAGTATCAACATAGGCTCAATCCCAGCAGCTCTGTGTGAGGATGGACCAATATGCCCATCAGAACTTCAGCCAAGACCTTGCTCCAGGCTGGTCTTTCTGTGGTTCCCCTGGCTGTGCTTATGCGGTAAGGAGGACAGGCTTCATGAAGAGGTAGAGCCACTCCTGTGAGTAGGGACTGCTCTGCCCCTTGGGAGGGCTCAGCCTTCCAGAGCCTTCCGTTTTGCTCACAGTTGTCAGTAACAGCGATCACAGAAGACCAGCCTGCCCTTCCTGTTCAGGAAACCAGTTGTTCCTCATTAAAGGAGCAGCACTAGAGAATTTTCATCACTCCAAGAGCTGGGTAAAAACTGAATGGATCTGAGGTGTGGATTTCCATGTCTGCAGTTAGCATCTTGCGCTCTGAGTTACCACCTGAAGGAAACTCCCCTGGGGATGCTGGAGACTCAGGGAGACAATAATTAACCTCTTTCTTCCCTTCCCTATTATGGGACAAGATGAGTCAGACAGATATTGGCTTTATAATGCAGCAGCATGGCTGTGATTATAGGTTCAAGTTGGCCTCAGACTCACGAGACACAAATAGATTTTAATCTCATATTACATTGAGGGGGCTTTATAGAAATAAATAAAG
Source organism: Miniopterus natalensis (assembly GCF_054644295.1). NCBI lineage: Eukaryota > Metazoa > Chordata > Mammalia > Chiroptera > Miniopteridae > Miniopterus > Miniopterus natalensis. Next base: position 43,520,498 of record NC_142092.1, on the reverse strand, counting down.
CGGGAGGTAGTGTCTTCATCTTATCAAGCCAAGGACCAGCTCTTTTTGCCATCTCCCACACGAGGTGCATAAGGTGCCATGGACTTGAACGAGAGCCCAGGTGTGTGGGCTCACCTGGACACACATATGCCACAGTTTCTCTTCCCCATTAATTTTTACATCATTCTAGTCAGGCAGGCCCAGGCCTACATGCCAACCCGGGTGAGAGTCACTCAGCAGAGTGGGAAAGAGACTCCCTATTTGTCTTAACTGCCATTTCTATGGTAGTTCTGAAGGGGTCTAGGTTGTTTGTAGGCCTGATGTTAACACTTTCCTTGCCATTACTGATTTAACATATGTCCAGGCAAACGCCTGATCCTCTTCATCCCAACCTGCTTTTAAAAAAGCTTTTTGTTTTGGAATAAAATAAATATATTTACAGAAAAGTTGCAAAGATAGTACAAAATTCCCATATACCATCCTTCCAATTTCCCCTAGTGTTAATATCTCTGAATTCTGTTTTCATCCAAGTCATTGCGAAACATAACCTTTTTTTGACTGGGGTGAGGGTGAGGGTGATGGGAGGAGGGGGACAGGAGTTTGATACTTGAAGTCAGCAGTTCCTCAAAGGAAAGAATAGTCAGGCTTAAGTCTCTTAAATATTGTGGGGCATCCGTTTTCTTGAAGTGACAGTGTGTAAGGGCCTGATATAATCCTAGACCACATGGTTCTTTTCCAGAGATTCCAAGTGTTTAAAATATAATGCCTGAAACTTGTGGCCAGGCTGTGCCTTACAATTGTTCAGAGGAAGTGAGTGAATTCACCGGTGGCTTTCCTGTTGTCAAACCTGATATTCTTTCATTCTTAGTCTGTCAAGAAGTGATAAAGGGGTAGCTGTGAAGGGGTTGGGGCTATTATAATTGGTGCAGGGTATTATAATTGGTGCCTGCCAGTTCATCACTCTGTAGTAGGAAAATATAATCAAACTAAGATGCCCTCTGTCCCCAGAAGGGCCAGTATGTTTTCTGAAGCCTTTGTGAGCAAATTGGTTTTCCTGGTGATTGAAAATTCAAACCCACAGACTCATCACAACTTCCCAGACCAGGCTTTCCTCTCTCCGAATGGAGTGTGGTTACTTCCAGCCTCCTTGAGGTTATGGGAGCATTTGCTCATTAGACCAGAGGGATATGTTGCTGTTTTGTTTCCTCCAGTGGGTCTCATGCACTAAATTCCTTTTCTTCTTCTAGGTTCTGTTGAAAATCCATTTTTCAAGAATGTGCTTCAAGATGTGGAGAGAGAAAATGAGGTACTCAGGCCACATACTGCATGAATAATCAACATGCTAGTCTCATTGTTACTTAATTTTGAATAATCCCAGCATTTCCAGTTGGGAAAAACCTTGCTTGAGTAAGAAGGTCATTTGGTGATTAGATGGGCATGGATCATGGTGGACAGGAGAAGCTGATGAGTCTTGAAATATGTTTTTTTCCTAAAGCCAGGGGAGGATTTCAGGGGTTTTCCCCAGTAGTTATTGCTTTAGCAGAATTGTGGCAATTGGAGTGAAAATGCCTTTAAAGTGGATCATTGGTAATTACGTATATTAAGAAATGATTTAATGCAGGTGGGAACCTTGGCAAACAGCCAGGCCTTTCCCAGGTGTTACTGATTTCTTATTTAGACATCTTTTTTTTTTAAAACATGCAAACTTGTTGCCATTAAGAGCCAAGATAAAAGTGCAGCACTCACAGAATAAAAACAAGTGCAGTGAAATCCTCAATCATAAGTAAAAGGAAAGGCTGAGAGTGTAAAACTGAATCCTCCAAGTTCCGATGTATCACATAAATGAAGGGCAAACTCATCAAAGAACAGGTGTTTTCCCTGTGCATGTAGGTGGATGCCCAGTGATCCATTAGAGTTCACAGGTAACTTACAAATTAAAATCATTTTTATGATTTACAAATATAGGGTGTCCCAAAAATGTATACATATTCAACAACTGATAACTCAATTGATGTTTCTTTTTTTTCCTTTCAGATTTAACCCATTGGAATTAATAATTATTCAAAGTGTTTATATATTTTTTGGGGGGTCATCCTGTATATTTTAATATAGTTTAGTCAATTAATAATACAGTGTACATTTCACAGTGTTTTAAAGAGCACATTTTTCATGGAGCTTATATTGAACATATAGTACAGATGTAAATACTTCAGTAACAGGGACAATAAATTATGAATATAGGACAATTTCTAGCCTTTCTGGCTCTTTGAATCCTAGAAATTTGTGTTGATGATTGGAACATTATGGGAAAAGTGCTGTGGAATTGGAGGAAGCCAAATAGGCCACTGAGATTTTATATCAGAAAGGAATGAAACTATCAAGAGGAGGAAATGATTAATCCAGAAAGGCAGCAGGGTGGGAGTACGCTGGGTGGAGAAGACATATTTGGGGAGCGTTGAGCAAGAAGTACAGTCTAGAGGGCCACTCCACAGTGTGAGGAAGTTTGAAAGAGAAATAAACAGGGAAGCAGGAGTATAAGACATTTTACCAGAATTGTGTCTTCTTCGATATTTTTAGAAAGGCTCCAGTAAATATTTGAAGTGCTGCTTAAATAATTTTTGATGGTTAAGTTGATGTTTATTTGAATGAGATACACAGGGTCAGGCTCTAGAAGAGACGTGATTACATTTTTACTACGTTAACATGTAGGATTCTAGGTTGGAGTGAGCATCTCAGCTTTATTCAAGAATTAAGACCGGAGTACCAGTGTATCACTTCTGCCTTGCCTGTGGAATGTGTAAGATTGTAGAGTGAGCAACAATAAGACATGAAATAGGATCATTTTCAGAGTTATGATGAAAACTGAAGGGTACCATGTTGAAACTGGGATTACACCTTTTATATAGTTTAGGACTAGACGTCCTAGGTAGAGACCCAGTCCTGTGGGATATTATGAAGAATCTCCAAAATGAAGAATTCTGAAAAACTTCCTAATAAAAGTGTCACCTGGGAAGTGAATTTTCACCCAACCTCAATAGTAACCAATTTCTCAAGAAACTGGAGTCATCTGTGGAAGGGGCAAGAAGGCTGGTGACAAAACCCTTGTCCAGGTCGAGGCTCCTTTCCAGCACCAGCAGCTGAGCCTGCACCTCCTCCTGTGGACTGGGCTTCGGCTGTGGGATCAGCCAAACAGGGAACAGGGCTCCTCCCTGCCAGCCACTAGTGGTAGTTGTGCACAGAAGCCCCTGAAAGGTGCTTAGCCAACGTGTGGTAGTGAACCCAGAGGGGTTTGAAAGCCTTCTTTTGGCTTTCTCTGTTGATGTATTTTATTTTGGTTTCCAAACTTCAGAATATGGTCTCTGCTGTGGATGAGCTGAACTGAGGTTAGGTGAAGGAAAGGAAAGAGATACCTGGTTTCTGTGCAGTGTTCGTACTTTGTGCAAATGCAGCTCATTTAATTTTCTTTTATTTTCAAGATGTGTAACCTTCTGCACTAGCTTATAGTTCCTGTTGCCTCTGTTCCATTCCAGGGGCATAAAGGAGACCCTGATATCTCCCAGTGGCTACTCCTTCCCGATGAAATATGGATTTATATATTCTCCCTTCTGTCGCACAAGGAGCTTGCTCGGGTTGCACAAGTGTGTCAACACTTCTACCAGCTCACAAGTGATGAAAGCCTCTGTAAGCAGACAAATCGATATTTCAAATGAATGGGCCATAACGGGGAAGACAATGTCCATATGATTTCACCATTGTTTAAGGGAAATCCTTTGGAAAGTGCACTAGTTTCCTGGCTATTATATTGGTTAGTACAATACTTCAATTTATGCACTCAGTCATCCATGCCTTCAACCTATAAACCGGGTGCCATGGGGATCATGATGAGAATTAGACATTGGCCCTACCCTCAAAGTACTTTTCTATCAGGGAGACAGTTTATAGCTAACTGAGATACAACTAATTATGGCAATCATCATCATCATCACCATCATCACCGTCATCACTTATTGAGCACTTTCTATGTACCAGGCATTATACTGATTTATGTACCTTATCGCATTTATTTCTCCCAACAATAAATAATATGAATCAGAACTTTTTCCATCCCCATCTTGGAGATGAAGGAAGTCAGTTCTGGACAAGTTAAATAATGTGCTTACAATGTCATGGCTAGGAGATGGCAGATGTTATTGTCGAACTCCAGCACCGCTGCTACACAGGTGAAAAGCAAAGCACTGGGTGGCTGTGGAAGGAGGGAGTAATCCAGGAGGAGGTAGCATTTGTGCCAAGTTTTGAAGAATTGTATTTGAAAGGTGGAGAAATGGAAGGCAGAGGAAAGAAGGGCATTTTGAAGAGGTTGAAAAAACCTTATCGCATTTATTTCTCCCAACAGTAAATAATATGAATCAGAACTTTTTCCACCCCCATCTTGGAGATGAAGTCAGTCCCGGACAAGTTAAATAATGTGCTTACAATGTCATGGCTGAAGAAAGCAAAGAGGCGTTGCATTAGTTAGTTAAGGATTACATTTGGCTACTGGTTACAGAGATCTGAAATAAGAGTGGCTTAAACAAAAAAAGGGTTTTTGTTTTTATTTTGAAATGACACAAAATCCACAGGTAAGCTGCCCAGAAATAATTTAATTGCTCAGTGACATTATAGAGGAGCCAGGTTCCTTCTCTATTTTTGTTCTGCTATCTTAGGGCATGGCTGCTGTTTTGAAGATCACTTCATGGCTATAAGATGGCTGCTGGAGCGCCAACCCTCATATCCTAGTTCCAGGAAAAAAAATGTAGGGAAGAGCAAAAGGGCAGGTACCATCTGAGTAAACCCCATTTAAATATTATTTTTTCTTAAAACCTATACAATGACATTTTGTATCTCATTGGCCACCTCTTTTTAAAAGGTAGAGTAGGAAATGCAGGGATTTTATGTGGGTATGTTGTCTTCCCCAACATTATGGGGAGTTTGTTAGGAAGAAGAGAAGCATGGATAGTGGAGAGATAATTAGCATTACTTGCTGTAGACAAGAAGTGTGAGCACATGGCATGTGGGGACTGGAGCTGAGAATATGTGTGAAGGAGGCTGGGGTCAAGCCATGGGGGGTGTCCCTTAAATGCTATACTAAGCTTAGATTTTATTCTCTAGAGAACAGGGAACATTTGAAGGCTTTTGAGCAGGGAGTGACAGTTTCAGAAAGACCAATCTGGAAGCAATGTGAAACATGCAATAGGCAGAAAACTCTGTAAATTGGAAGAAAACTCAATAAATTGGAGTCTGGAGTGTACCTCAGACAGAAGAGGATGGCAGAGTGCCAACAGTGGGCGTAGGGAGGAGGGGACACATCCCCAAGACCCTCTGCAGCAAGAACCTGCAGGGTAGCTGTTTGGAGGTGTGGAGTTAGGTGTCCACAGTGGCTGATGTTTCAGGTCTGAGGGACAGGGAGAACACAGTGGCTTCCCTAACCGTCTTAGTGTGGCTTCATTCCATCCTCAGAGAACCAGGGATGAATAAAACATTGAGGAAGAATCCCTGCAGCCTAGCTCTGTTATTTCAAAGGCACAGATGAGATTTTAACAAGGATCAGGGGATTAGTGAGGAAGGAGTTCCCTAATTTGGGTCACTTAGCTTTGTTAGTTAGCTTACTCTTGGGTAAGCAGGAAACTCAAGAGTCTCCAAACCAGGGGCTTGTAAACGTTGGCCCATGGGCCAAATTTGGAAGGCACCTGTTTCTGTAAATAATTTTTTTTTTAATGCAGTCATGCCCATTTGTTTACATATCACCTATGACTGCTTACTTGCTACAGTGGCAGAGTTTGTGACAAAGACAGTATGGCCCACAAAGCCTAACATATTTACTATTTAAAGCTTTAACACTTTAAAAAGAAAAAGTTGACTGGCGTCAGGCTAAAACATTAGACTACCTGATTTCTTCCCCAGGTAATTTCTATGGAGGGAGAATACAAGAACCCTTGTGCTCTTGGCCTGAGATTTAGGGG